>NC_081190.1:57183269-57783269 GCF_902713425.1 Acipenser ruthenus
GCAGGAGGAGGAGGAGGAGGAGGAGCGGGGTGCAGCCGGGGAGGTTGGTGAGACAGGGCCGGGGCCGCGGCCGAGACCGAGAGCGCGGAATCAGCCGCAGCCTCAGCCGAGGAGGGGAATAGCCCAGGCGGACACTGAGGTAGCGGGAGGCAGTGGCAGTAACAGATTGGGAAGGGATTAGCGTTGAGGCAGAGGGAGGGGAGGAGGCTGCAGCGGGCTGCAGCCGAGGAAATAGAGACGGGTTTGATGGAAATTGGAGAAATCGGGGAGGAGATAGCACAGACGGAAGCTGAAAAAGAAAAGGATGGAGATTTTAAAATCCCAGGAAAAAAGAGGACAAGGAAAAGAAGTGGAGGAGTAATAGCTAAAAAACGTAATACAGAGGCAGAGGAAGGAGGTATTGTAGGTGTTGGAACGGGGGTAAAGGAGAGAGAGGCTGAAGGGAAAAGTGTAGAAGAAAGGAGACCCGCAACTCGGTGGAGTGTTTTAGCTGCGAGCAGCGTCACCGAGGAGTCCGAGGAGTCGGAGAGCGAGCGGGAGGGCGGCCTCACTGACTCGTCTCTGGCAGCGGAGTCCTCGGCTAGTCAGAGCGGATCGGGGCCGGCCGGGGGGTATGAGCTGGAAAAGGTTAGGGAGTTTTTAAAGAAAACAAAAGGAAAGAAAAATGTAGTGGTCGAGGAATATTTTCCGAACATAAGTCTGTTCGAGGCAACTATAAGGGTTTTTTTGAAAAAGAATACATCAAGCGAAGGTCTGAGCGATCAGGAAAAGTGGATGAAGGGTAGTTTATCTCTCACTTTTATCTGTCTCTCCGCTGTTTCTTTCTGCTTGTTTTCTTTCTTTTTTTATCTAATGGGTGAAATTTAAATCGGGAGATTAAATATTAACGAGTGTCGAGATGCTCTGAAGAGAGCTGCTGTTCTTGAGCTGATTAAACAGAAGAATATAAATGTGATGTTTTTACAGGAAACGCACAGTGATGATAGGAATTGTACTGAATGGATGAAAGAATGGAAGGGTGATATCATTTTAAGTCACGGGTCCTCTCTGAGCGCCGGGGTTGCTGTTTTATTTGCTGAAAATGTAAAACTCATTTCTGTTAATGTTGAGGAGGTTATTAAAGGACATCTCCTTGTAGTGCGTGCAGTAATGGAGAAGACCTCACTCGTTTTTATTAACATTTATGCACCAACTGACGAAAAAGAATATTTTTAAAGGTTTTAGAGGATACCCTTCTTAAATGTGAAGCGGAGGAATATCTTTTTCTGAGTGGAGATTTTAATTGTACAGAAAATGACAAAGAGGACAGGAATCACGTAGAACCCCACACATTATCAGCCAGAGAGATGCGCCATATAACAGGAAAGTGCGAGTTAAAAGATCTGTGGAAAACTTTGAATATTAACAAAAGACAGTACACATGGGTAAAAGCGAGGGGAGATAAGCTCTCTCTGGCCAGATTAGACCGTTTTTACTGTTTTAAACACCATTTTAGCCTGTAAAGTCTTGTTTTATCACCCCTACTGGTTTGTCCGATCACTGTGTTTTAATAGTAACTGTTTTAATTCCGGCAGTTAGAACACGCAGCGCCTACTGGCATTTTAACACCCTATTAACCAATGATGCACATTTTAAAACCTGTTTTAATTTTTTCTGGCAGCAGTGGAGAAGGCAAAAGGCCAGTTTTAGTTCCCTGACACAGTGGTGGGATGTGGGGAAGGTGCAGATTCGCCAGCTCTGTCAGCAGTACACTGTGAGCGTTACAAGGGGCATCAATGAGTCAATGAGACATCAATGAGTCAATGAGACATTCTGGAGCTTCAGCAAGCTCTAGAGTCCACATCAAATAGTAGGCTTGTTGAGGATCTCAAAGGAAAAAAAGCGTTACTCATTGACCTGCTGGACACAAAAGCACAGG
The DNA here is from genome assembly GCF_902713425.1 of Acipenser ruthenus. NCBI lineage: Eukaryota > Metazoa > Chordata > Actinopteri > Acipenseriformes > Acipenseridae > Acipenser > Acipenser ruthenus. The sequence continues at coordinate 57,185,188 of NC_081190.1, forward strand.
GAGCGCTAACAAGATCAAGGTTCTAGAGTGTATCGCAGGTGGACGCCCCAACCAAATTTTTCTTCAGCCTGGAGAAAAAACAGGGACAGAGCAAGTTGATCCACTGCCTACGTGCGGAGGATGAGAGGGAGCTGCAGGAGCCAGGAGAGATCCGCAGGAGAGCTGTGCAGTTTTACACAGAGCTGTTCTCCAGTCAGGTAGGAGGAGAAGACACAGCTTACACACACAACTTCCACCAAGGTCTGCCACAGGTCCTTGAAGAGGAGAGGAAGGGGCTGGAGAGAGCACTCTCTCTGCAGGAGCTCTCCACTGCCCTCAGTGGATTGAGCAACGGGAAAGCCCCTGGCATAGACGGCCTGCCCACAGAGTTCTATAAAACGTTCTGGAGTGAACTCGGGGAGGACCTTCTGGCGGTTTACAATGAAAGCCTGGCCAAAGGAGAGCTGCGACTTAGCTGCACGAGGGCTGTGGTAACGCTGCTGCCAAAAAAGGGGGACCTGTGCGAGATAAAGAACTGGAGACCTGTCTCACTGTTATTTGTGGACTACAAGTTGCTGTCGAAGACCCTGGCCAGTCTGCTGAGGGATGTCCTGGGCTCAGTAATACACTCAGACCAGACCTACTGTGTGCCCGGCAGGTCAATCTTTGACAACATATTTTTGATTCGGGACATTTTGGAAGTTTCCAAGCTATTTGGCTTAAATACTGGTCTGATTTCACTGGATCAGGAAAAGGCTTTTGACCGGGTTGAGCACCAGTATTTGTGGAGGACCATGCAGGCCTTCGGGTTCGGCCCTGTCTTCATAGCCATGACTCAGGTGCTCTATCGTGACATTCACAGTGTACTGAAGATAAACGGTGGGCTAAGTGCTCCTTTCAGAGTACAGAGGGGGGTTAGACAGGGCTGCACACTGTCAGGCATGTTGTACTCCCTGGCCATCGAACCCCTGCTCCAAGAACTGCGTCAAGGGATCAGTGGACCCCCTGTCACAGTGTCAGCGTACGCTGACGACCTTGTGGTGATGGTCAAGGGGGAGCAGGACATCAAGACACTGCACAGCACCCTTGTAAACTTTGAGACATTGTCCTCAGCCAAGGTGAACTGGAATAAAAGCTGTGCACTGCTGCTGGGGCAGTGGGAGGACTGCGGACCCCCAGCGCTGCCTAAAGGGCTTCAATGGAGCAGGGGAGGATTCAAGTACTTGGGGGTGCACCTGGGGAACGACATCAGCGAGATAAAGAACTGGGAGGGGGTGCTGGAGGGAGTGAAGGCGCGACTGGGCAGGTGGCGCTGGCTCCTCCCTCAACTCTCCTACAGAGGCAGAGCTCTGATTATTAACAACCTGGTGGCATCCACACTGTGGCACCGGCTGGTGTGTTTGGAACCACCGCAGGGGCTGCTGGAAGAGGTGCAGAAGGTGATGCTGGATTTCTTCTGGGACGGGTTGCACTGGCTAAGGAAAGGAGTGCTGTACCTGCCAAGGGAGAAAGGAGGTCAGGGTGTGATGGATGTGAGCAGCCGGGTCTCGGCTTTCCGACTGCAGTCAGTCCAGCGGCTGCTATATGGACCTGACTCACTGTCCTGGAGACTGCTGGCCTGCGTCCTGCTAAGGAGAGCAGGAGCGCGACAGCTGGATAAGCACCTGTTCCTAGTGGATTCCAGCCGGGTGGACCTGTCATTCCTCCCCACTTTCTACAGGAGCATGCTGAGGGCCTGGCGCCTTTTGAGGGTTGAGAGAGGGGAGGAGGCCCCCACTTTGCATTGGCTTCTGGAAGAGCCAATTGTAAACAACCCGCTCCTTGCTCCTCCAAGCACCGACACCCCTGCATTGAACCACCAGCTAATCAGAGCTCGCCTCACGAAGCTGCGCCACCTGCTGGACCTGCGGCAGGGCTGCTGGCTGAGTGCGGAAAGGCTGAGTGCTGAGCTGGGAGTGCACTCAGTACGAAGAGTGGAGAGGTTTTTGAGCCAGCTCAGATCCGCTTTGTCTCCGGAGGGACGGCTGCTTCTGAAAGAGTTGTTCCAGGGACACCCTCTCCCTGATATCCCGCCCCCGTTCCCAGGCTTGCGAGTGTCTCCTGCTTTCAGGGAAGAAGTGGGGCCTCCAGGGCCGCTACTGGAAGCAGAGGGGTTGAGTGGGAGGCTTGTCTCAAGCATGGAGAGCAACGCCCTGTACAGAGTTTGCATGCTTGTTAAACATCAGACCCAGCTAACCACACTCCCTGACACACCCTGGAGAGCCAGGCTGGAAGAGGAGGAGAGTACAGTGCCAGCCTGGAGCAGCTTGTATAAACCCCCCCTCAATAAGAGAGCTGGGGATCTGCAGTGGAGGGTTTTCACATGATTGTTGCTGTCAATGCTTTTATCAGCATTATTAACCTCGGTGTGTCTGATTCCTGTCCGTTTTGTGCTCAGAGAGAGACCGTGTTTCATTGTTTTAGCGCATGCTCCCGATTAGCACCCATTTTTAGTCTTTTAGCTCAGTTTTTTACTGCCTTCAATTTAAATTTTAACATCACAGTTTTTATTTTTGGAAATGGGTATAGGAAGAAAACAAAAAGAATCGATCAGATTGTGAACTTCCTGGTGGGGCAGGCTAAGCTGGCTATTTATAAGAGTAGGAAGAACAGAGTGGAGAGGGAGGGGAGTGATGATGTGCTGAGCATGTTTAAGATACTGGTGAAATGTAGGCTGAAAGTAGATTATGAGTTTTATAAAGTGTTGAAAGATCTTGGAAAATTTGAGGATTTGTGGTGTGTAAATGAAGTGCTGTGTGAATTAGAAGGAGTAAACTTACAAATTAATTTTTAACATAATGGATGGAAAAGAGGATCTGTGTTCTTTTTTGCATGGTGGTGGGGGAGAAATAATTGTGGTTGTTTTTTGTCATGAAAAAAAATATAAATAAATATATATATATGTATTAATGTATTGTAATTGAAAATAAAGGAAATTGAAAAGTCTCTCTCTCTCTCTCTCTCTCTCTCTCTCTCTCTCTCTCTCTCTCTCTCTCTCTCTCTCTCTCTCTCTCTCTCTAATACCATTTCGCTGGTTACCCCTGATATAAACTGAAACAAAATCATAGCAAGCCGAGCTGATGGTGGTATTTGGCTATAGTATTGCCCCCTACTGGACACTAGCAGCGTAGATTTCACATTGCATGTATTGTATCACACTAACAAAATCCCAAATTTGAAAGCAATCATTTCACAAGAATTTGATTGGATTTGATACTTAGGTCGAGGTTGATTAGGTTGTTGTGCAAAGATATAATTTATGGAACGGTGAGAAGGCCTAAGAGTGGCCTATGGTTGAATATGGACCAATCAGAGAGGAGGACCGGAACTATCCGTTTTATAAATTAAACAAGCTATGTTCTTGTGAGTATTCTTTCAAATTATAATAAAGTTTGCTAAAGGCATTAATTAAATTGATTTGCTGTTGTTGTTTTATACATAGTAAAGCAGGTGCAGCTGAGGTTGAGGAGTGAGAGAGGGACAGAATGGATGCTGTTGCAGGGTCCAGTGCAGAGAGAACAACAGCTGAGGAAAGAGAAGGAGAGAGAGAGAATATGCAGGCATTTGAAGTGAATGCACGGCGGTCAGCTGGTAGCTTTGATTACTTCACACGCCCTCAGTCCAAAGAGCTGGACACATTTTTTTGTTATCACCCTAACACAGTGTGACAGACTGAAGATGTCAGCTTGGGATGGATACAGGGTCAGAACAATAAGTGAGATGCATGAGGAGGATGGAAACAGTGGAGAATGTGAAGAAGAGCTGGCGCTAGAGAACAAAACGTGCACTTCATGCATGTGTTGCTATTTGATTCTATCCCGATACAATTTATTGACTGATGCCTATCATGTAATTAGGGTGTGTGAACTATGCATCAGCTGCAGAGTCACTTACAATTAAGTCTCACCCGAAAGACAGAGCACAAGGAAGTTAAGTGACTTGCTCAGGGTCACACAATGAGTTAGTGGCTGAAGTGGGATTAGAACCGGGAACCTCCTGGTTATAAGCCCTTTTCTTTAACCACTGGACCACACAGCCTCCTCATAACAAAGACGTTCACAATGGACGTTCCCAAGGCAAGTAGCATGTGAAAGGTATTTCTCCACTGAAGTTTGTCAAGAATAGACTGAGAAGCACTATGTCCCAAGACCACTTGGAAGGGTTCATGCTAATGTCTACAGAGAAAGAGATACTAATGGCCCTAGACAGTGATGGAGTTATTGACAGGATTGCGCAGAAGAGTGCGCTGCTGCGACGTCTGCTGGCGACGTAAGGAAGGACAGTCTCATTTACTGTGGATTTGGGTGAAGTAGTTGACTGTATTTTGAGATATAATTAGGGGTTCGGAAACCCTATTGTAATTTTGGGTTGGTATTGGCGCTGAGTGCTGCTAATGGTTTCTAGAATGGCTAAATATGAGCTGATGTGTTTAGAATTTACAGGGTTTTTTTTTTTTATTAGGCCTATTGAGAGACCGCAATCTGTGTGAGGTCGGTGATGGTTTATAGAATTGATAAATAAGATATGTGTTTATACTTTACAGTTTACTATTAGACTTACTGAGGTTGGTATTGGTGTGCAGAGAATGGCTTCTTTTTACTTGATAAATGGGCTACCCATGTTTATTATTTGCTTACAGTAAATACCAATACTAAATAATAACCTACCAACTGTCGCAATCTTGTGTTTAAAATAATCTGATATGCAATTAGATTTTAGACCACCGATTAGTGTAACAGAAAATTATAATTGCATAGAGCAGAGCCATCAATGAAATAATCCGTGGTGCGTAAACTGGACAAATTGGCGAAAGAATTTAGCTCTGATACAATGTTGAATTCACTGAGCGCAAAGCGTTGGCAGACAGAGAGACGTGCGGAGACAAAGAATAATGAATAGAAAAATATTTCGTAGACAGAAAAATCTATGATATTTTCAATAGGATATTATTTGCAACTTCTAGATGATGAAGCCATGGTAATGCAACTGTCATAGCCTATACTTTGCCATACCTAAATCACCCCTAATATGTTTGAAAACCTGGTAGTAACTATAGCCTACAATTTAGAAAGAGGTTTTACCCTAAAAATTAAATGTATTTTTTGTTTTTTACCGATCTTTCATCATGACGGCGCGCTGCGTGCGCTGACTTCATTATTATTTCGGTATATTGATTTTTACATAAATGTGGGCCGGTGGATCTGAACTTCCCGGGCCGATTTTTGGTCCCAGTCCGCCCCTGGAGTCAGCTCAGGGGTGGTAATTACTAAAATGGGGAGAAAACAAACAAAAAAATTGGTGACCACTAAATAAAAAATATATATATTCAAAATAAAAACATGCATTGTAAAAGGCGATTTTATTGTTAATGAAATGTAACTTTTAGATATTCCACACACACACATACACAAATATAAATTGTAAGTAGTAAAACTTGTACAAATTATATTTTATATAATTGTGTGTATGTGTGTCTTAGAAAGGTAACCAGAGACAAACAATGCGTGGTGTAACTCAGAATATGCGTGACAACACGTTAATTAATTTTTCTTGTTAAATGTTTTTATCTTTATGGCAACGCAAGAAACTCTCCTCACGATATTCAGAGTCGTTCTTTTCCTACTTAGTAAGCAGACACAGACATTTAAATATTCCCTCCCCTAAATGACTAAGAATTGAGTAATCTGCATTGGTACGGACACAGGTCGTGAGGAAAACTGATGGTAGCACATCAGACCCCTGTTTACTTTTTTGCAAGGTATATGTTAATTTGTACCTAGCCATTACATTGTTTACATAATATCCTCAAGATGGCGCTATGCATCAAGATTCCACAAACATTGAGTACACTGCAACTGAATTGCAGTTTTGAAGAAATGAAAGGTTAATGATAAAATATAATATGAGCATTGTTGGTCATAAGAATACATGCAATATCTAGAATTCCATTAATAAAAGACCAACAAAAAAGCTCTATATTTAATTAGAATTGTGACTGAAAACTCTTACCAAATGATCCTCAATGGCAATGCATTGACAATACAATAGCAATGTAATGTTTCTGTACTAATGGGCAATGTTGCTGATTGATGCTTAATTTGTTTGGTTTTACAGGGCCGTCTTCCAAAGGGCAGTCTTCAAAGTTTGTGTATATATTGCTGTGTCTATAAAAGTGTTTAAACACATACCCTCTGTCTCAGCATGCTTACCCTGGCCTATAGAGATGAAGAACAACCCACACATGTTCTCCAGTCTCTGTTACTTCCTTCACATACTGGGCACCGGAAATCTCGGTCAACTCTTTGTTTTGTTTTCCATTCTGCAAGACATTGGCGCCTACAGGTGTTAAGTTACCTTAGATTTTAACACCTGTAGATTATTGTACAGGGTGTTTCAAAAGTCTGGGGTATACCACTATCAGTAATGGACAGGACTTTACAAACACCCTAACTAAATAACTAGATACATAAATAATGTTTTTGTTTAATAAAAAAATATCTGAATTAGGTGTTATTGTCTTCTTGCTTACTTACTACATTTAGAAATCTTTGTTATTGCTTTTCATTTTTGTGGATTGTCAAGGGATAGGTTGTTATAAAATTATTATATTTGAAAAATTATTATATTTGAGAACTAGATGTGTAAAATATATTGTAACGACCCAGCAGTCTGCACTAACTAAAAGGCCTTGTTTTGCTGTTCGGACGCTGGGAGAGTGTTAAGCAGCAACCAGCCAGGTTTATTATTTTGGAGGCATGGGTCACGACTGACAGTGTCTAAATAAATGCAATACCTGTAAATAATAAACTGTTGAGTTTGAGAACTGCAATCCCTGTCTCTGTCTATCTTCATTTTCACACAACGTTACAATATGTCAGTTACAACGTGGCAACATTTTGTGTTTCCTTTCAGAAAGCAGAAAGCCATTTTGATTCTGCCATCTAGTGAGAGGCCGCGAAGGCTTAATGCTATCACCCAATGGGCCTCATTTATGAAAGGGCACTAAATTTCGAGTTAGTAATACATGTAGCGTACACATAGTGAGCCTAACTTGCGTGCTAAATTTAAGCGCTAGTGCCCGCCGATGAGTACTACCGTGTGATAATTGACCACAACGGGAGTTATGCGTCTCGAGCCGAAGGCGAGGGCGCTACGAAAGTCAAGGTCAATTATCACACGGTAGAGCCCTCATTGACAGGGCACTATCGCTATTAGAAAACGATTTTTACCATTGTTTTCTTTATAAAAAACACCTTAAAACCTAGATTTCCCTTGAACTTGAACTGATACGTCGAGTACCTTTCCGCTGACTAAAGATGTTCTAAGAAAATAATCCTGAACATGTTTTGAATAAAAAAACAAGGATGGCATACATATAAAGGGAAAAACAATTACATTTTATTTAGTAAATCAGTTTTTATTTTGTATTAACTTGTTAAGGTTTTAAACTCCTATTTATAATTTGGACATTGCCTGAATGAACAGAACAATTACTGAACAGTTTGTGGACGATGGCGTCTGAACTACCAATACAATCTCTTATTAAATACAGGCCAAACTACCAATACAATCTTTCATTAAATACAGGCTGAACTACCAATACAATCTCTCATTAAATACCACTCTAAAATGCCTCCTAAGCCTTTCATATATATATATATATATATATATATGTATATATATATACATATATATATATACAGTATATATATATATATATATATATATATATATATATATATATATATATATATATATGAATGGAGCAATATTACTGAACTGTTGGCGTCTCGTTTTGTTGCTGTTGAAAGATGCCATGTCTGTGACTCCAGTCAAGCTGACAGTCTGTGATTGGCTCTCGGCAGTTGCAGGTAACTTACAGGATTGGTTGCTTTCGTCAATGCAAAGGATTGATTGGCTGGTTTTGGTGAATAATAAATTAATTTGGACCAATTGTGTCTTTGTTTAGTATTTACTGTCCAATAGATGTGTACTACGCTTAAAAGATCAACAAATCAAAAACAAAGGCAGCACTTGCGCTGATTGATTTTAAATTTGATTCACAGTTTCTTTTTGTTCTGCTTACTCAAGAAATATTGATTGATGAGATGTAGCCTCAATTCTCTTCCTTGTCAGCATTGCCACCATGGATCAGGGTGACAGTGCTATGTGAGTGCAATCAATAGCACACGTCCTGTAAACCTGTCCTCTGGGGGAAATTTAATATAATTCCCTGTGAGCTTTAGCAGGGCTTTCTTTGTGGTTTGTTTGTTTGTAAATTGCAGTTTATTAAATAGGTTGCAGTTAAATCTGAATGACATAGTTTAAAATAAATAGTTAATACTCTAAAGCAAGGGTGTCAAACATACGACCCGTGGAGCAATTTTTGGCGGCCTGTCCATTAGTTTCTAAAATTGCATTGATTTACTGTATGGTTTTGGAATTCTTCTTTTAAACAATATAATATGCGTATTCAACATGCACAGTCTGCATTGTATGAGTGACATTCCCATTAAGCCAATCCCAGGTAGTATAGCCAATAGCCAATCAAATAGCACACAGGATCTGTTTCCTCACGCACACGTGTAACAGTAAACATTTTTTTTTTTACTTAAAATTTAAAATCAGCAGCGCAAAAGTAGTTGGAGATGTCATGGAAGCGAAAGGTGGAGGCGGAACACAGAAGTTTCCAAAATTGTTAGTCAGCTGATTATTTGTTCAATGAATATGAAAGATTTTTTTTTTTTTTTTTAATGAAAGATTATAACATATAACGTCACTATGACACCCTGCACAAAACAACATGTTTTGAGTGTACTGGAAATGACAGATGCTATGCTCAACGAAAGGTTTTTTCTGAAAATGAGAAGAAAAAAATGAAAGTGTGTGGATTCCATGAACAACACAACCACGTAGGAAAGGACTTTTTTTACTTCAAGAAGCCATGGAAAGTGCAGAATTACCTTGGAAGAAACTAACTAGAATTACAACAGAGGGTGCACCATATATGACTGGACAAAAGAGTGGACTGTCTAGCAGAGTGCTGGAAAAAATTAAAGAAAGAAATGCAGAAGTACCAATTTTCTTACACTGAATTCTGCATCAACCGACATTATGTGGAAAAGTTCCAGAATTAGAACACCTAATGAGCATTGTTATCAAGTATGCGAGAAAATAAGCCAAGTCTCCAGATGTCATAAAAAGGTACATTTCATAGTGGTACTGTTTACTATCTCGAATTTTCACTGCTTGTCAGTATCTTTTTTTTTCAGTGCTGTTAAAAACGTTATATTTTGGAATTTACTTAGACTTAGCATAATATACTCTTTTTTATTATTGATGTATGTATTTATTTTTACTGTTTGAAATTTCCTTTGAAATAAAATACTGTTCTGTTTCCTCCATTATATTACATTGGTGATATTGATTTTTCTGTCAGTGTTCTAGGAAAGCTGCTTCTAGTTCTATCTGCCTATTTCTGTACTATAAAATACATATGTTGTGTTTTGAGTAGTCTATTTGAGTATATTGGCCTACATACAATTTATATATACATTATATTATTTTATTTTTACAGTGCAGCCCACAAAGTGAACAGTCTTAACTTAAACTGCAAGATGTATTTTTCATGTTAGTGAATCAGTGAATCCAATGAACAAATTTGTTGAATTGAGTCACTAAACTGAATGAATCAAACGAATCTGCACATCACTAGTTTTCAGGCCAGAAAAAAAGGTTTAAATAGCATGCCTATCAGTGGTTAAAGCCTGGTCTTCATACTCACTAATAAATGATCACTTTAATGTGCACACTAAAATGAATGTCCTTTATTAAATACCATGCTCAGTTAAATACATTATCATGCATTACCATACACATCACATATATATTCTGATTACCATAGTATGGCACAATAAAATTAGTGTGCCCCATAATATGCCCACTAATTTTCGAGCGATAATGAATACAATTGCAATAGGAGAAATCATTGCCTCACATTTATTTCATTTTATATATAAAATAAATGTATATTAGAATGTCCCATGCCAACTGACCTGAGAGTTTCTATAACTCTTCCATAGTATGAATCAAAATTAAAATGTTTAATTTAACTAATTAATATGATCAATAGTTCAGATATTGGATTCTTCTTAAGAAATAATTAATATAAATCTATTGATTACGTAAACAAAACCTGACACAGGGGGCATTACCAGGCATTAAAAAAACGATTCAGTATCATCAGCTTCCAGTTCTAGTGGCCATTAATTAAGCAATAGAATCCAAAGAAGAGGGCTTACCATCTTAAATATCCTGAGCCGAAGATGAGGGCCTAACAAGGTCCTTACCAAATGGTAAAGCCCTCTTGTGGGGGTTATATTGCTATTAGAAAATGGATAGGTTTTTCCGACTATTTAAGGACAAAATACCGCAGGTTTTTGCAATACTGGCGATTGACAAAATGTTGACGGTTTTGCTTGTTGTCTCCTCATTAACTGATCATTTGGGAGTTCGAAGTGATACACAAAAGTTTTAGTAATGTTTAAGGAGACTTTTTTTTCCGTAAGAATTTACTGACAGGTCTGGTCTGAACTAAATGCATTTAGCCTAGCCTTCCCCATAGGAACTGGCATTTTGTCAGTGTAATACATGGTTCCCTTTGAATTCGAAGGCGACCATGCCTGGATATGCCTGCCCATTGGGTAGGTAATTGCTGAGCTTTCTATACCAGAGCTCAGCAATCGGTCCCGCCCACTGAGGGATTAAAACCGTCATCATGAGGAAGCCATTTCTCTTTTTCCTTCTCAAGATGGTACGGTAAGACCTCTGTGTTGAGCTGAGCATGTTGATAGAACAGAGGATGAGAGGATGTTTGCTTCAACAGAGGATGAGATTGAATTTCCTCTGCCTAGTGCAGGCATTGAGATGCTACGAGGATAGGACAAGAGCACTGCATCAGTCTGACAAGCTCTTTGTCTGTCACAGCCCCTCTCAAAGCAGTGTCTGTCACATTGGATTGTGGACATAGTCTCGACTGCGTATGATGGTGCTGGCTTACCCCCACCTGGTAGGATAGCTGCACACTCCACTAGAGGGTTGGCTACATCTTGGACCCTCTTCAGAGGGGCCTCGCTGTCCGATATTTGGACTGCGGCTAGCTGGGCTGCGCCGCATACTTTCTCCAGGTTCTACCACCTTAATGTGGTAGATCCTGCCCTGCCTTCATTAGGCACAAGAGTCCTTGAGGGTGTAAGCTCACACTGCTAACCCTTGGGTTATGTGGTTCTGATGTGTCTCTCATATGCTACTATTCCTTCTCCCTCGCGACATCTCTGGTAACATTATCCCATACATAATGTCGTTGGGGGTCGTCTTCGAATTGAAAGGGAACGTTAGGTTACCTACCATAACCCTGGTTCCCTGAAAGAGAAGACGACCACCAACCGCGAGGTCGCATCGGTCACCCTCACAGGTTTGATGGAAAAAGAGAAATGGCTTCCTCAGTATGACGGTTTTAACCCCTTGGTGGGCGGGACCGAGTGCGTCATTTCAGGAAGGGACCTATCGGCAGCTCTGGTATAGAGAGCTCAGCAATTACCAAACCCAATAGGCAGGCATATCCCATACATAATGTCGTTGGTGGTCGTCTTCTCTTTCAGGGAACCAGGGTTACGGTAAGTAACCAAACGATTTGTGCGCTGGTGTTGTGGCATGTATGAGTAATGCTGCCGCTGCACTACGTAAACAACAACGAAATGTAAGACGACATTTGCGAGATAGAATTTAAATATATTAAATATATTAAATCTGCCTGACGAGGACATCACACAACGCTTCATATTAAATCGCGCAGCAATATTATTGCGCACATGTGGCATTGCAGACAACTTCTGATGGGGTTGCAGTGTACGTGAACAGAAAGGGATACTCCTCAATAAACACACAGATGGATTGTGATACAAACTACATAATCCTAAATGAGTGTGCTAATTTCTCCGGATCTTGCCATGACTCCTATATCCTCAGAAAACCTGTCCACATATGTGTCATATGTGCCATACATGTAATATTGTAAAAATGTGAATTAATACATGAAGAAAATGCTGAACCACAGTAATTTAAAAACATTTCCCATCAAATATGTATGTGTTGCCTATATTTACTTTATATGTATATTAATGCATGAATAAAATAACATGAAGTCTTTATTCATAAAATAAAATAAACTTTGCAGAAGTTGTGTTGTAAAACGCAAACCAGTTCATTTATCACAGAGGTTATAGAACACATCGGGCGTGTAAATGAGCAACTTGTTCATTCACATGTGGTGTCTCAGTAGACTCAACAGCAAGCACAAAATAGCTGGTTTTCAGCGGGTTCCTGTCATTAGTAAATCCCGGCAGAAGTTATCTTTTGAAACTGTTGTGTCCTCATAGTTCATGATGATATTCAATCGTTTTTTGTCTGCTTTTCCCTGGGAGGAACACCGTCTGCCTGTTACTCCCTGTCAATTATACATGTTCAAGATCTGCAGTTAGCAAAGACATGAAACTCCAGGTTTGTGTCTGCGGCTGGAGCAAGGCAACAACGGTCAGGGGTTTGAAGATTCATCAAGGGAGAATGAAATGCTTGAGGGAGAAGGGACAAGGGCCTCGCATTGATCAGTACTTCTTACGAAGTCAGTCAAGTCAGTCGAATGAAATCCAGCGAGAGGAAGCAAACCACAGTTCGCAGGATATCAGCACCCCTGTCATAGATGTGAGGAGGACTTGCATGGATACAGTTAGTGATGAACCTAATGATCCTTGTGAACCCGGTCAGACAAACCAGTATAAGAGAGAAAAGAACCTCAACGGGCACAAGCCTGGAGTTAAATGGCCAAAAGCTTGTGAGAAAACTGCATGGAACACAGTAAACACAGATCTCTGCTTTGCCTTGGAAAGGTTAAGTGGAACAGTTGAAAAGAAGCTGGATAAATTTAGGGACATCATCTACGCATATGGAAGCGAGAGGTTTGGAGTTGAAAAAAGGAAGGAAAAAGTACAAACTATTCCTGGAAAGTCTAGACGGCAGCAGGAGATTGAACGCTTAGTTAGAGAAAGGAGACAGCTGAGGAAGCAATGGAGAAGAGCAGAACAGTCAGAAGGAGGGACTCAATCTCTTACAAAGGGTCATAAAAGATAAGCTTGCAACATTGAGCATTGCTGAGCGCCTACGGAAACGCTACAAAAAGAAGGAGCATGAGAGAACTAACTTTTATAAAGACCCATTCAAATATGTAAAAAAGTTATTCACCAGTGAGAAGAATGGCACACTAAAAGCATCTAAGTTTGAGCTAGAGAGATATTTGGAGGAAACACATAAAGATTAAAAAAGGCAGGAGCCTATGTCAATTCCTTCAGACATCCCACCTATCAATCCACCAGAATACCAAATGGAGGACTGTGCACCTAAGTGGAAAGAAGTAGAGCGAGCTGTGAAAAAAGCAAGGGCTTCATCATCTCCAGGGCCTAATGGAGTTCTGTACAGAGTGTACAAGAGTGCTTCAGGAGTTCTACGAATCCTGTGGAAATTGATGAAAGTGGCATGGGAAAAACAGGCTGTACCAAGAGCATGGCGCCGAGCAGGTGGAGTCTTTATACCTGAAGAAAAAGATTCTACACGCATCAGTCAGTCTCGCCCTATTTCCCTATTAAACATAGAAGGCAAGATTTTCTTCAGCATTATTGCTCAGAGATTGTCAACTTACCTATTAAAGAACTGCTTCATTGACACTTCAATACAAAAAGCGGGCACTCCAGGTTTCCCAGGATGCTTAGAACACATCAATGTGATCTGGCAACAAATTCAATCAGCTAAAAAGGAGAGGAAGGAGCTCCATGTGACATTCCTGGATTTGGCTGATGCATATGGTTCAGTGCCACATGAACTTCTTTGGGCAGCATTTGATTTTTTCAGTGTACCGATGACAATAACAAATTTAGTGAAAGCCTACTTTGGAGATTTGAAATTTAGTTTTTCAACTTCAGAATTCAGCACTACATGGCAATGCCTAGAGGTTGGAATAATGGCAGGATGCACCATTTCTCCACTGGCTTTTACCATGGCAATGGAAGTAATCATTTGGGCATCACAATGGGTAGTGGGAGGCGAGCGCTTGGCTTCTGGAATGCGACTACCACCAATTCGAGCATACATGGATGACATGACAACCATTACTACAACAGTAGCCTGCACTAATCGGTTATTGGGCAAATTAACCAATAACATTGAATGGGCACGAATGCAATTCAAACCCACTAAATCAAGGAGCATCTAAGGTAAAGTAGTAGATAAAACGTTCTTCATTAATGGTGAGGCAATACCAACAGTGTCTGAGAAGCCAGTGAAGAGTCTTGGGAGATGGTACGACGGGGATCTAAAGGACACAGTTCGTGTGGGAGAAGTTAGACAACAAGCAGTGGAAGGGTTGAAGAGCATAGACAGCAGCACTTTACCAGGCAAACTAAAACTCTGGTGCTTTCAGTTTGGTCTACTGCCGAGGTTGCTGTGGCCACTGACTGTGTACGAGGTTTCTTTGACAACAGTAGAGAAGCTGGAAGCTTTAATCAGTTCATACATCAGGAAATGGTTGGGAGTTCCACGCTGCCTCAGCAGAGTGGGACTTTATGGTAAAGGAATACTGCAGCTACCAGTCTCCGCTCTAACCGAGGAGTTTAAGTGCGCCAAAGTCAGACTGGAAATGACATTAGTAGAGTCACGTGACAAATGCATAAGCGAGGCAGCACCTGTGTTGAAAACTGGAAAAAAGTGGGCGGCAAAGAAAGCTGTGGAGTATGCAAAGGCTGCCCTTCGAATTGGTGATATCATGGGGCAAGTTCAGCATGGAAGAGGGGGTCTTGGTCTCAGTTCAGCTCCTCCCACATGGCACAAGGTAGCCCCAGCTCAACGGAGGAAGCTGGTAGTCAACGAGGTGGAAAAGCAGGAGGAGAGGATGAGGTGCATAAAGGCCATTTCCCAGGCCAAGCAGGGAGAATGGATGAGATGGGACGAGTGTGGAACAACGCAAGATTGGCTGGCAAGACCTATGGTCAATGGAACAGAGCAGGATCAGTTTCCTCACAGGTCAACATATGATGTTCTCCCATCACTACAGAACCTAAACCTCTGGGTAGGAGAGGATCCCTCATGTTCTTTGTGTTCATCACCTGCAACATTAAGGCACATTTTGACAGGATGTAAGGTGGCTCTTAGCCAAGGACGGTTTACTTGGCGCCATGACCAGGTGTTGCGATATTTGGCCTTAGCATTGGAAGGCAAGCGTAACATGACCAATAAGTTTCCACCTGTTTCATCAAAACATTACACACAAAAGACAACATTCCTCCGCCCAGGAGAGCAACCACCAAGAAAAGGTGTTAAAATCAATCTTCGCCCTGGGCAACTGGAAGCTGCTAGAGACTGGAAAATGCTGGCAGATGTTGGTTAACGGCTTATTTTTCCACCTGAGATTGCCACCACTAACCTTTGACCAGATATTGTCTTGTGATCTGGATCAGCACGCCTTGTTCACTTGGTAGAGTTAACAGTGCCATGGGAGGATGCTGTAGATGAGGCTTATGAGAGGAAGAAACTGCGGTATGCTCAACTAGCCACTAAAGCAGAACAGCGAGGATGGAGAGTCCGGGTTTACCCAGTGGAGGTGGGTTGTCGAGGATTTGTGGCACACTCTACAACCCGGTTTCTCAGAGACGTCGGATTCAGTGGCCAAGAGTTGCATCACACTTATCTGAAGCAGCAGAGAGGAGCAGCAACTGGCTGTGGTTGAGACGGAAAGATTCTGGCTGGGGATCTCAAGCACAATAGAAAGAAAGAAACGCTGATGTACGGGTGTGGCAATGTGCCCGCCCCTGTGTGCATATGTGTGTTAAGTGTTGTATGTTGCGTGTGTTAATGTTGGTGTATAGTCATTGGTACACGAGATATAAACGGGTCTGTGTTTCACGTGTATTTAAAAAGGTAGATTTGTATTTAGGCACGAGGAGGGCACAAATCACTTCACATGCTGGTTAAATGTAATATGTGAGCACGGGGTTGCACAGAATTAATTCACGTGCTGGGATTCAAGTGAATAATTAATTAGTAATTGAATCCCAGCACAACAGTATATATAGATGCACGTTTCATTCAGTCAGGGTTGTGTGTTCGGTGAGTGGAGAACGGGATTGGAGACGGAGGTAATAATAATAATAGTAGTAGTAGTTAAAATCTACTCACCGTGTTTGTCTGTGTAGTTCGTTTTGTTTGTCTATTTATTTTGGCGCAAGTCCCGTGTTTTGTGTTAAAACCTTTTATTTTCTGTGCTGTTTATTAAATGCTGAGCGAAAGCATTCACTCAGCTCCACCAAACCACAAGTCTCTGTCTGTTTATTTCCTGCTTCTCGTCTGACGCCACCCACTCCGACCGTCTTTGTGACAACGGGTAAATAATCTGGGCTGAGTTGAGTGGGGGACGGAGGGGGGTGATGCAGGGACACCAGAATCATTGTCGAGCCCTCTTGAGGTGTCATGGTCTAGTCGACGAAACACCGAGGATGGAAGGTGCCCATTTGAAGACCCCAGAGATGTACCCTACTTAGCTCAATCCAGACGGGGAGGCCGCACTGTGGTTGATCCCCGGAGCCAGCATCGCAGCCGTTGTATGTGCTGATGCGCTAGGGAGGCAATAAGCTGATCCCTGGAGCCAGCATTACACTTCAGCCATCAACACCAGATAGAAGGATATCTGCATCATCATATGGAAGGAAGCGCAAATGGATCGAGACACAGATGGATCACATTAGTTTACTATAAAGCTACGTCTTAGTTGGTGCTTATCTTGGTGAGAGCCAAGTTCAAATCAGCATGAAGTGTTAACATCTACTCTCGTGTAATGGAAATCATTTTTCTTTTCTGGAATCCTAAATTGACTGATTGTCCTGACGGATTTAAGGATGCGTGCTCTCCAAATTTCCTTATTTTAGGGGATTTTGTTTGTGTATCGCTTCGATTTTCCGCCAAAGTGCTAAAAATAATTTGTTCAGTAAAATGTTTACCACAACACTGACATACCGACACTTTTGAGTATAGAGGCCAGTGTGTTTAAAGTTTATTCAAAGCATCCTTCCTGGCTTTGTTAGAGAAGAAAGCACCGTCCTGTGTTGTTACTGTGATATGCTGAAATAACATTGCTGAAAGTAATCAGTTGTTTGATTTCTTCAACTCGTTATTCAAACCGGAGAGTAGTTGCTATTGTTACTGTATTGCCGTTGACTGCAAACACTATTCTTGATTTAAAAAAACAAACAAAAAAAAAACAAACAAACTTTATTTCTTATACTAAATTTAAGTAGATAGATTGAACATATAGGACAGCGAGGAAGCAGATTTGATCTGCATTGACAGACAGCATTCAGAGGGCGTGTTATGTACTAGATTTTCTTTCATCAAGTAGAAAAAAGGTATAAAGGTACATGGCTAATGTCCCCTATCGAAATCCAACCATTGTGCGCAATTGTTTTTTTATTTTTTATTTTATTATTTTATTTTTATTTAATGAAATAGGAGTAGATTACTATAGAGAATAGATACTGCCAGCATGCTGATTGCTGACTTGTCCAGTACTAAGTGCTCCGGGAGAGCATCCACACTTTAAATAGCATCTGTTCAGATCTAGTCAATCATCTAATAGTGACTTTAAGGTTAAGATTAAAGTAAGGTTTGTGGTAAAACATTAAGAAAGCAACTGTGCAAATAGAGAAAGATTTAGAAATGTGCGAGTTGGCTTTTATTATTGAGTCATCCCAAACTGTCTTTCACGGAACATATGTGCATTAGATAAAAATAAAACATTTTTGAGTTTGTGATTAGAACATGGGAATAATTGATGCTAATCTATGTTCGAAAGTCAGCTGTTTCCAGATAGACCACCACCTATATCCACTGTATGCACACTTACAGTAACAATGTGACTTTTACTGAACATACAGACCAAGTTTCATCACAATTGAGTATGTGCTTCTCTAGATATGACATGTGTAAAGTCTTTCTCCTTACTTCCAGGTTATAGAACAGATTATGAATAACTTGTGCAAATGACGTTTAGGATGTTTGGACTAGAAATTCTTTAGATTTATGTAAAACTGAAGTGTGACATATGGACTACAGTGAGGGATCATAAACCTGAATAATGCTGCCCAGAAAATAACTTCAGTTTTTTATACTTATATTATGAATTCAGTGTTTTATATTGGTAAACAGTTTTGTGTACTTTGCTCTGCTTAATTATGCTAACCTGACTTTCTTTTATAATCTTTTCTCAGCTTATATGGCAGTACAGTAAATCTTTATAATGGGCATGTGTGTATCCCTTGCCTAGATACATTTTTTTTATATATATAACAGATGATTTTTAAACGCACAGTGCTGTGAGCTTTAGAACATGTCTTGTCTCCAGTACCCCTTTAGTACAGGGGTGTGGCTTCATGTGTGTGGCTTGAGGGGTTATGTGGGTGTATCTTCAGGGGTTACATGGGTATAGCTTCCTGGTTACCAACACTCCCAACCCCTCTCATCCCTCCCCTCTCCCTATCTTGAACACATCATAGGAAACTTGGCTGTTTAGACGTTTTTACAAATTCTCAGTGTTTACAAAAAATAAATGTGCTGTGAAAACAAAAATGTATGTTTATGTGAAACCGGGGCACAAATGCATCCTGTATCCCAGTGTTTGTTAGTGTATTGTTCGTGTTCAGAATTACACAGAAATGATCAAAGACTTTCGTTGTATGCTACAGAGCCATCTGAAGTTCATACTGCATGCCTCTATTAGTGTAAAAACAAAACAATGTTAGACAGCATTAACTCCTGATGTAGTGTAGTGGGCAAAACTCGTCAGAATGCCATTGTAGAAAACAGAACATTTTAGGATGCTGTTTTTTTTATTTTATTGGAATAACAGATTATATTTAAACAAACAATACTTTAACCAAAATGTATTTATTTGATTTTGTTTTAAATTCAAAATAGATACATAACAAGCTAGATAACAGTAAAGCTTGTGAGATCCATTTGCATTGTATTCTTCTCCATTCATTTTATGTACAGGTGTACAGGTGTCCAAACAGACAGAAATCTGTGAAAACAGAAAGATAATTTTCATTGAAAGTTGTATATATGTATGTGCTATTCAGTACTACATTGAGGAATGTACAGAAAATATAGTGGGCTGTGGATGGTGTTACTGATATTAAAATAGAACAGTTTAAAAAATATATAAAACTAAAATACTTTGCAAACTCAGTAATTATGGCACAGGATATTGGAGTCTATTATAATGATCTAGAGTGGTGGATCCAAATACTGCCACACTTTATATATTAATCTTGCTGGGGTTTCCCTCGGGGTTGTTTGTTGATACACATATTAACTGTACATAAAAGCATTATATATATATTTTTTTCTTTTTGTTGCATTTAGTAAAACAGATTGTCATGTATGCCTGTTAGCCTGAATTTGTACTTTTGTTTCAATTAAATGCTACTCTAACCTTATTCATTTAAAACAGGGGTGTCCAATCCTGGCACTGGAGGGCCGGTGTCCCTCCTGGTTTTTATTCCAACTCTGTCGTAAATTACTTAATTGGACTAATTATTACCAATTATTGTTCTAATTAAGTCATTTAGGGCACAGTTGGAACAAAAACCAAGAGGGACTCCGGCCCTCCAGGACCAGGATTGGAGACCCCTGATTTAAAATGTCATTTAAAATTCAGTGTTCTCTTAGAGGAGAAGCAGAAACAAAAGTTAGTTTAAAATTAGACTGTTAGGTGTAATGTAGGCATTAGACAAAAAGTTTGCCTACTTGATATAGTTTCTTATAAATGTTTACGTCAAGTCTATAATTGAGTTCAGGATACGTCTGTACCTTTTTGGCAGGTTGTTGATCGCTTTCCGTTCCTTGGCTGTAAAACAGATTTCATAGCATTGATTACAAACTAGTTGACAGTATACTAAACAGTACAATTATTCTGCTAAATGTTTTTATTTAATTATCATATAGTCCATTGTTTCTAAATACATTTAATTTAAGCAATTTTATTATTTACCTATACAAGTACCACCACGCTTGTTTAGGTAAACATATATATACTCTGGCAGTGACAAGGCACATTAGATACAATTATTGAACTGGCAGATGTGTTTATACTTGGTTATCTTTAAAGGGGTATGCTAGGTTGCCTTATTTTCCCCCATTACAATCCATACACATTATTCAATTAAAAAACATTTTTGTACTAAGAACAGAAAAAGCATACCCTAAATAAAAAGTATCCTCTGCTTTGAATTCCTCCGGATCCTTGGAGATCATCCTGCAATGGTAGAAAATGTTTTAATACATTGTGCTATCACTGGTTGTAAATGGAATACAAGTATTTGCTTTCTACAATATTCAATGTAAGCTGCCAATAATCTGCTTTTTAGCATGACATTTAGGTAAATCTTTAAATCTAGCAGAGAATAGCAGAGAAGTCAAAGTAATCATTTTTGCACAATACGATCTTGTTTTTATAAGTAATTGAAAAATGGTGACACAGTAAACAGTAAAACTGACACAGTTACATGCCCATATATGGTATTGTAAATCGCGCATAAACCGAGTCAGAATAGACCCCTTAGTCTTCTAAGCATAAAACAGAAGTTATACCTCTCAACCCTGCGTTAGAGGAGCTAACAAGACCAGCAAAATATGACACTGCTTATAGTCACACACACACACACACACACACAAACAAGCACACACACACACACAGAGCAGGCTGTGACATAGCTAGTAGCTTGCTACTACACATCCACACACAGCCTAAACTGAAATGGTGCAGACAATCTTAGAACAGATCACTTTAAGCCTTCTAATAGTATATTGTTTAACGATATAACAACTTTACTTTAAAATAAGTTCTTCATACCACAATATGAGGTAAATTACTTATAGTTAACTTCATCAAGTTTCACTAAGAAGTTATTTCACACACAAGGTGTGCAAACTAAACAAGTATTACTTTGTGAATGTGTTACAATTAGGGCTGTAACAAAGGGTACATTTTGACCTTCGAAGGTTCGGATGGTACTAATTTGCATAATTTACTGGTGACTCACCATAGCTACTAGTTTATATTTTATTGACAATCCTGTTATTTTACAGGTAATCCATATAAATGGAATAAAACATTCAAATGTAGTTTAAAATATGTTATTTACATGTAATTGATGCTGTTTGAGAT
Source organism: Acipenser ruthenus (assembly GCF_902713425.1). NCBI lineage: Eukaryota > Metazoa > Chordata > Actinopteri > Acipenseriformes > Acipenseridae > Acipenser > Acipenser ruthenus. The sequence continues at coordinate 57,206,528 of NC_081190.1, forward strand.
ATAACAGTCAGCTTGCATTACAGCAGCACCTTCTTGTGGCCAGTTAAAAGAACTGCAGCTGACTTAGGCAAAACAAAGCTTTATTTAGTCATCGTTCCAAGCAGGTTATCAGTCAGAGTCATATTTTACTACTACTGAAAATACTACTACTAATAATAATAATAATAATAATAATAATAATAATAATAATAATAATAATATAACCTTACGCTTGGCAAGTGATCCCGGAGGTTGGTTGTGCCGCCATTATACATCAACAGTTGCTTGCACAGTTTTCATTCAACTTTTGTTCGTCTGAGCATTTAACAAAAATATCCCAAACAGCACAGGGGGTTCGAGACATTTCTTTCAATACAGCTTACACTATACCACGCTTTGCTGTCGAGATGGCGAATGAAGAAAAGAAAGTTCTGCCTCTGGATAACACGAGCTGGAGGGGGGAGGAGCAGACGGTGCTCAGTTTTCAAAATTAAAATTATTAGTGTTAGCACTTCTCTTACAATGTCTTGTACACTAGGTATTCAGTACATATTTTACTGAAGCACTACCCCCCCCCCCCCCCCCCCCCCCCAAGTGCTTTGGCATAATATCCCCTGCTCCAATGCACGGCAGCAGCGCCATTTAGAGTTTCTACGTATAACAATTAGACAGTGGATTTTAATACAACAACTTTTGTTTAAGTAATATGCATCATACAAATAAAAAGATTTAATTTTGCATGTGAAATTTAATGTGTGATTTATAGTATTCACACATTGTCAAACAGTTTCTGAAAAAACCTTTGACCACAGCCCTAGTTACAATTAATTAATTTAGTTCCATGAGAGGAAAATGCAACTGGAATTAGACTCAACGGCTCCTGGAAGCTTAGACTCTTGGTCAGAACGTAATCTTCAAAGTACACTTATCACATCAGGCACCAGCTCTCCCTGTTCATGAGGAACTGCAGTTTGAAACTGGAAACTGATCTACACATACACACACCCTGCAATCCCCCTAATAGCTTGACTGGTACCAACATACACGGTCCCTGTGAGCTAAAACACACTTTACCATATTACATTATTATGTCTGTAGGCTTCTTCTACAAAATGGAGAACATTAAGTTTAGTCATTGGTGTTGCGTGTGAAAAGTAGGTTTTCGCTTTAGTTTTTAGTCTCTTTCGATGTAGTTTTTGCAAGTCACTTTCCTTATAAGGTCAGATTCCGATCAGAAGATGTATACTTCTTGCAACACTTAGCGGCTCTTTTCTCAGCATTGAAACCTATTTTTGTTAGTTCTCCTTTTTCACAATATTAATTATTACTATTATTAATTACTTAGTCATTTAGCAGATGCTTTTATCCAAAGCGACTTACAGACACCAGGAGGTGAACTATGCATCACGCACATCTTGCGTTACAGTTTAAATACTTTAAACAGCTTTACATTTTACAGTGAGCAGAACCTTTATCATGGCTGAACCAAAAATGCCAAAATAATGCCAACAAAATGATCTCCACAAAATGAGTGATGATGACTATGAGGTAAAACGTACTGCAGACCAGTGCCAAAATAAAATAAAATCCCTTGTGAGGGAATATCAAAAAGCAAAAAAAAAAAAAAAACTCATTTCAAAGCAAAAACTCACCAAGGCACTTTCAAAAGATGTTGATAGGCCTCCGCGCGAGCTGACATGTAAGCCCACCCCCTGGAAGCTGACATTACGCAGCGCGCAGAGACGCACCTCCTCTTTTGCTTCAGGCCGTGAAGGCTTCCGGAGCGACCTCGCGGTTTGATGGTTATTTTCTCTTTCAGGGAACCGGGGTTGCATCCGCAACCTATCGTTCCCTTTCAATTCGAAAATAACCATCAAACCGCGAGGTCGCCTAAAAACTCGGTCTGCTGGCTTGGCACGAGGCGGCTCTTTTCTGAATTTACCTTCAGCAGAGAAGGAGCGGTAGCCAGCTTCTTAAGCTCAAAGCTAACGAGTACAATCAGTGATGTAAATCTCTCAGAGAGAAAACTTACCAGCTCAATGTCCTACATAGGCTGAAGGCAAAAGAGGAGGTGCGTCTCTAATGTAAGCTTCCAGGGTGGCGGGCTTACACGTCAACTCGCGCAGAGGCCTATCGGCAGCTTTGCTATAAAGCTCAGCCAATTCCTACTGCCTGACGGCGATATCCCATATTTGATGGTTATTTCCGAATTGAAAGAGAACTGGAAGTGTACAGGATGGGAAAGTCCAGTAAAATAGCAGTGTGAAGCCTGTTTCCAAAAATTTAACTTGACAGAAACAACTCAGCCATTTCTTAGTACTTGCAAGCAGTCTAAATCAGAATTGTACTTGAAAATGTTCCCTTTTAGAAAATAAAATTAGCTTGAAAAATAACCCTTAGTGTTGCACAAATATCAAAAGAAGAAACCATATGTGCTTGCTGGACTTGATTTCTGACTACAAGCGCTTGCTGTGGACCACTGAGGGCGGCTCATGTCCGGTTGTACGTGGGAACGTCAGCTGTGGGGACCAGAAGTGCTAAAGACGACGGCCACGACTGAAGTGGCGAATGCTGGCTTGAAGTAATGGAGATTGCTGCAGTGTTGGAAGCAACCCGTTTGTTCGTATCGTTGAGCCGTGTATTAGGGTTATTAGCAATTGACACGGCGATGGGGTGAATGAGGGACTTCACTTCATGTCCTCGAAAATGTTGTTATGAAGCTGAAGGATGGGATCTGTTCGGCTGCGTTGCGCTGGAGAGGAGGGATGACCATGACTGTAGAGGAGGGGCTGCTGCAGCCTGTCCTGGGACTGGGTGAGCGAGTTTGCAGAAGTGCGCTTGCGTGAAGGAGGCAACATGGGTGTAGCAAATATAAAGGTACAATTATTATAGAACAACGCCATACGCCAACAACGCTTGCTTCTAGCCGGGATGTTGATATTGTTCTTGTGCAGGGTTTTTAAGAGTTAGGCGAGTGCCAATATAGCATCTCCGGAGGTTGAGCCTGCTGGCGGGTGCGTTTTCGTCTCCGTAGTGCCAGGGAAGCAGGTGTGGTTGCTGGGTAGAGGTCTGCATTAGAAGTAGATGGTACAGAGCTTCCATTGGAAAAATGAATGTGATATTTGAGGAGATCAGGCAGGGAAGGAGAACGGGTTGCAGAGTATGCAAAAAAGCAAAACGCAAGAGAAAGAGCTGAGCTGTGACTGGGTTTACATAGGAGTCAGTGATGATGGACAGGTGAATTTAGTCAATAATGAAAGGCAGATGAAATTAGGAAGGGGCGAAGTCCTGACTCACACCCCCGGAACTCCACTAAAGTTAACATTAAAAGAGTTCTAAAGGTTATGATTTAGATACAGTTCAATAGCCATCATCCTACATTTATTTTACAAACATAAGTTTCAGAAGTGTGTAAGTGATGCTGAGTTATGGTGTGGAAAAAGAAAACTGAGAAGAAAACTAACAAAAAATAATGTAAATAGCATGGCCTTGCAAGATAAGATACATTCATGAAATGTAATTAGTCATTGAAGAAGAGAGTATGCATTTATTCAAACATCTTTGTACTGGTCAACACCAATGTGACACTACAGTTTTAGGTCCTTTTCCCATGTATGCCAAATATTTTATTATATTTAAAATAGTGATGGACATCATGTTAAAAGATTGGGGAGATTTCTCTCTTCACTACTTATTACTGCGGCATCATAAAAAAAAAAAAATTACAAAACAGTCTAGGTATAACCTTTTTAAACTGGGTTACCTGTAGAAAGAGCCACAGTAATGGCATCATTGAGGAAGTGTATAGTTGCTGTTCCATGTTATCCTGTCCATTTCTCTAATCTTTGCTACTAATGTCTAATATAGAACAGCAATTACTGCTAATGTAGAAGCTACACTAATGGCCCATTGAATATTTGAGAAATTCGCCCATGGAGTTTTAAAAGAAATATGCCTTCTGCATACTGTACGAGTAAATGGTTATTCTGAAATGTAATTTGTTAATACTGCCTCTTTTGCTAAAAACTCTTTGCTACACATCAAACTGTAAAACTAAGTTGTGCGCAAAAGCATATCCTGGAGTTAGTATCAGTTCTCCTTTACCTTTGGTTCTGCTGGAGTTTTCCCTTTTATTGTATTATTACTGCACTGGGGAAGTTCAGTTGTTATAGCACTGGGGAAGTATACCCACTTCTAATGCTGACCAAACTTTCTCAACCAATGAAAAAGGTGCAATAAATGGATATTTAGGATTGGAGCCAAAAATATGTTTATAATTAACTCCTTAATTAGTCATTTTCCCCCCACCCAATATTTTTTAGCACAGCTCTCTACCTTGTTGATACATTAGTAAAATCAATACCTGTTTAAGTGAAACTACTGTATAAATACAATGTCTCCCTCAATAAGAGACATATTTGTGTATAATCACATATATCATGTTGTTTTAAACCAAAAAAAACAAGTACTGAATCCCTCATTTTGTATTTTTAAGGAAATTCCTTCACATTTATTATTTGCACCACTGTCTGCTGTTTTTAATCATAATGGATACGTTTTGTTTGGAAACACATTTCTGTAGTCGATTTATTGAGATTTTAGCTAGTGACGACATTCAAAATGGGAGCATGCATAAGGTTACATATGTCATCTCTGAATCTCTCCTGTCTTCTCACATGGAGCTGGGGAACAAGTTGCAGCAAAGAATGCAGGACAGACAACTGAGAGGACATGAACACAGACACCTGAACAACCATGAAGCTACTGCTCAAGTGCTGTGACAGCATCACTCTTCATACCACAGGGACATTATGGAAGGGAAAGAACAGGGAGATTGCAGCTAGACTTTAGAATTCTTGTTGTACAAGATAGATGAAATGGTAACCGTATCAGTCCAGAGATGATAGACAAAGAGAAGGAAAAAAAAAACCTTGATTAATTATTGTTTAGTTAGTCCAATAAAAGGTATCACATGTTCTTCTCTTTGTCGATCTTGTTGTACAAGACAAATGCACCAACCCTTGCCCTATCTACCATGACAACAGGATAAAACTGCAAAAATGCAACAATAAAACAAAATGTACTTATGAAAGTATTTAAAATTAGGGGTCACCCAATGCATAACAGAAATTCAATGCTGAACTGTGAGCTTAATTAGGTAAATCATTGAGAGGAAAAAGTAAATTCTCACCTAAAATGGAATGGTTTCTAACCATCCCTGTAAATTATGTATATTTTTAACACATCATGGGCTAAATTCTCAAAGTAATTTATTCCAAATTGTCTGAAAGAAAAAACAACATAATTTGAATTTATAAAACGAATAATAAACTATTTTAGACTAAGCCCATAAATGAAGTGTCCGAGTTTTTTTTATTTCTAGGTTGGTAACTTTATTGGATGCATTTCTACTATGTAAAAAAATCATGCAAATGACAATTTGGTGTAAACGGGTTTGAGAATATATCCCTATATGTTTAAGGGAGGGGGGGTTATAAGTAATTATTTCTGGAGGTTTATGAATTAGGAATGTAATTTTAACAACTTTTCTGTAATAATTCCATTATCCAAGCAATTAGATTTTTCAAATAGGCTTATCTCCTGGTTCCAATTAGTTTAGATGAGAGAAGTTTTATTGTATCTCACTAGAGGTTTAGCTCTCCCTTTTAGTTAGGGATGGCTTTAGTTACGAAATCTAAGTATATCTAAAATGCAGTTTTGCCCGGTTTGTACAAAGCACACACATTGCTGGTCCAAAGCAGAATTTTTAAACACCAGAGTTCATTGCCGACTTTAATCACCATATTATACAGCAAGTTTCAGCATGTAAAAGGTCCAGTTTCTTTACAATAAATGTGTTTTAGCAATACTGAAAGCAACATACTTAAGGTTCACCTTGATTACACTGACAGAAATATAATGAATCTTGGTTGTAAATCTCCCTCCCGGCCTGTGAGGGCCCTAAGCAGCGAAAGTAGAGTTCTTTGGACGGGCTGGCCTGACAGTTCTTTCCCAGGGCTGGGAAGTCGGTCAGTCTAGAAGAAGGCGAGACTCCGTTGCAGCTGCAGATTGTAGAGACAGCTGCACTCATTTACCAAGGGGTCATGCGTGATAGCATAAAAGGGGACGGAGAATCGCAATCTACTCCTTCGCTTGGTTTTGAGAGAGCGTAACTGGAAGGACTAGGAGAAGCCCAGAGAGAATAAAAAAAGGATTTGTGTTTTTTGTTTGTTTGCCACTGTTAGTAATTGTCTTGTGTTTGTGAATCACTAAACGGCTAACGCGTACCCGGAGCTGTTGCCTTGGGCCAGCACTACCCGGAACAACACTACACCACAGTCGCTTTATAATTGTTATCACCCACCACGAGCACTACTGCACACACCCGGACTGGTGACCGTGTACAGTATTATTGTGGGGCAGATAACGTGTTCATTATTTGGGCTGCAAGCCATTATTATTGTTACCTCCATGCTTTACACATTGGTGTGTATTGCCGGAGGTTTATTGTTTGGTCACCAGACCGGGATTACAAATAAGACCCCTTTTCCAAACGGATTACAGTTTCCTAGTTGTGATTATTCCTGCACTGCATCACCTCTGCACCTGTTCTCACTCAGCAGCCACTTTGCCACAATTATCGATACATTTGGGATTATTTTACAAATATTTAATTCAGTGCCACCCTATATTTTATACACAAGCAGATGCAGTTGGTGCAGCCGTACAACTAAACTTGTATCAAAGAGGATATTTTTCAGTGTTTGTCTTTCCACGACGGTGGTATGAGATCATCCATGACTACTGAACGCTCAAAAGTGCTCAAAAGAAATATTTTAAAATTTCGACTCTTCAAGATATTGAAAAAGACTTCTAGGCAAAACTTTTGTCATTGAATTTATTAAGTTTCTTTTAGTATTTCTAAGATGTTATTATAAGTATATGTAAAGATTATAAAACAGCTTTAAATAATTTAATAAACATGTCTTCTAAGAAAATCTTATCAAATTAATTTGCACAATTAACAGAAATATTTAGAAAAAATGAAATCTGCCCTTTGATAGCATTTCTAAGGCTCATGTTTGGCAGTAGCACATTTTTGTACTGCAAGGCATCACTTCAACTAAGCACAGTAAAGTGTATCTTTTTTACGAAGAAATGTAAAAAGACATTATACAATTCACAATTTAGCTAAAAGCTGAAATAAACATATACAAAGCTGAGTATGACAAGGTTAGCAATTATTGTTATTATTATTATTATTATTGTTATTATTATTATTATTATTATTATTATTATTAGTAATCGTAGTAGTCGTAGTCGTAGTCATAGTAGTAGTATAATAATAATAATAATAATAATAATAATAATAATAATAATAATAATAATAATAATAATGTTGTTGTAGTTAATGGAAGATTTTGCGAAACACTATGTTTTGGTTTGAAAAATGTTTTGCTGAACATGTACAATGATGTTTAAGTTTATGCATACTTAAATGATTGTTACAGACTACAAACACATTTAGCTGAACACACTTGACCCTTTCATCTTAGTACACAAGCTCTAGCAAAGCAACAGCAATCATGCAATTCATGTAATCATGCTTTTTTAGTGAAAAGAAAAACAGCCACAACATAATGGCAAAGCACTGAAATGTGAAGCACTGCTTCGGCTAACAAGCAATATATAGAACTACTGTACATTAAAAGCACTTTAGAGAGGAAAGGTGAAGTCATTTTGGGTACAAAAAAAAGTTATAAGGATGATTTATTTTTTTTTGTATTTTAAGCAGAGGGTCTTCTAGCTGTGAAATTAATTGTTTTTTGTTACGTATCAGTTAAAGTTTAAAATAATTTATGCTGGTAATATTTATTTATATTTAATACACATGTGTACGTAACAAAACTTTGTACACTACATAATTAAGATGTGTCCTTGCTGCTTCCGAGTTTTTGTCATATTTTAGTTTACCAGCACCACTAAAGGAGAAATGAAAAATCAAGCTGTAGAATAACTATCTTGTTTCCACCTGCCACTGGGACCGAGTTGAAAGTGATCTGAAATTGATAAACTGTTCATTTTCATGAGCAGCAGAAAGAGACCCTCACACTTTGAATGGACTCTGACAGTATGAGTTTGGAACACAGACTAAGAGAATGGGCTCTGGCCCAGTCACCTGATAGAGGAAGTGACATAACAAGTGTCCATATGCAAATGGTGCACAGAATTTCCTTTTGGCATATAGTCTTCTTTAACACAAATAGCTGCCTATATAGTAGAGTGTATGTGGTTATATGTTTAACCTAAACATAACAACATATTGTGTCTGAGTTCATGTCTGGGACAGCATTGGCAAGTGAACTTTTCCTACTGTTGGAAACAGTGGCAGGTCAACTACGGCTAAGGCTGTATTTTTTTCACAGCAATCGCAGATTTTATGATTTTCGTGAAATGTACCTATTGCCGTGTAATATGTAGTTGCCTATGAAAATTTCTATTTCTGAAAGAATTGTGTAAATATACATATTTTTTTACCACTTAAAAATAAATACAGCAAACGCACAGCAAATGTTTGTCTTGTTGACACACTACCTATTACACTGCATTGAGGAACCTGGCAGCCGGTTTGGTTTGCTTCCGATACACTGCATAGAGCTGCACGATTTCTTTAAAATGTCTTCAATGCTGCATCAAAGATCAGAAATATTTCTGCTAAAGATTGCTCTGTCCAATACAAGGGGACGTTTCATGTGTTTGTTGTTATTTTTACATTTATTTAAATATCTTTAAAAGGTGAACATCAAAACAGGAATATTCTACAATTTAGCATTTACTGTATTTAGAAACAATTGTTGTATAGTAACTCTAGAGGAGTGTTCCCAACCTTTTTCAATGGAGGGACCACCTTGCACAGACTACTTGCCACGCATCTTTTCACAACAGCATTTTAAAAATAATGTGTATGTGTACATGTATAAGTACATGTAGAAAGTAAAGTATTTATATATGTAGCTATCTTAATGAAATTCCTGGGCTTGAAGCTTCGCTACCAGTTCATCAAGCAATGTTGTAATTTTGCACGTTGAAAGTTGCTGATGGCAAAGTTCCCATTTCTTATGTATAAAAAAGTTATTTTTTTCATATTCTGAATGCTTTGTAAATAAATGGCATCTCAATTTTGCAGGTTTAAGTGTTTTGTTTGACAAAACCTCCTGAGAAATTATGCACTGGGGCTTTGTGTTGTCCTCGGATCCAGTAAATGTAAATGCCAGTGCTGGTCCTCGCAACATTTCTAACACAACTTTGTTTTAACTCACTGAGTCGCACACTTCGCTCGATGTACATTTAAAAACACACCAGAATACGAAGACGAGGTGGGTGGAAAGCAATTTGAAAAATGTAAAAATGATTGGAGAGTGTACAGGATGTTACATACCACTTCTGGTGGGCTGTGATGTGTAAATTAAACAGGATTGGTTGCACCCAGTCGATAGGATTTATAGCATTTGGTTAAATATGACGGTGTCAGAAAAAGACTAAACACATTATTTCCAGAAGTAGAATTTCCTTTTGGCATATAGTCTTGTGAAATATTAAACCTGGCTGAATAAACCCATATAATAACATGGAGCTAACATTTAATTGTGAAATATCTTGAAATACCTATTTTTAGACCATGAATTGCAGTGAAATAAGCCATTTTATAAAGTGAAAAAAAAAAAGAAATACAGCCCTGAACATGGTTACAGTGGCAGAACAAGGAATTCAGTTATTAATACTATAAAGCAACAGTGTCCTCTTGCACAAACTAGTCAAATGTCTACAAAAAGTACACACACCAATATAAAGCATGTCCTGAATGAGGATCCTTAAACATAACTTGGGTTAGATTTCCTACCTCAGTGCAAAGCTGGAAACATGTTAAAAGATTTATCAATGGTTTATTTTAAAGGAAAAAAGTGGTGCAACTGTGTACTGAGCCAATGATTAACAAACCAGCCTCTTTTTTTCCAAGAAAAGAAGTATAAGCCATTCCAACAAAAATCTAAATAGATTTATGTCTTCCTTCCTTTATATAAAAAGGTCATATAAGAACACCCTCTGGAACTAAATGATCATATCTGAACATCTGAATAAGTTAGCAACTGCAAAAAAGATACTGTAGCTTTAAAAATAAGAAAGGGACACACTGCCGAGCATGGGCTTCACAACTTACCATAAGGTCTGAGTTGCCCGAGTCGTGGGTCTTAGAATAATGAAACAAGAACTGTACAAAAAAGTTTAAAATGAATTTTACTACAGCATTTCAATGGGATTTACGCTCAAATTCCTTATACAAAACATATTATGGTATGGCACATCTACTTACCCTTTTTGTGTGATCTTTCACTTTTAGATCCTGTGAAATAAATAAAATAAATATTTTTACACAAAGGAAACAGAGAATATACATATAGACCCAGAAAACTGTTACAGTATATATATATATATATATATATATATATATATATATATATATATATATATATATATATATATATATACACACTGTATGCTTGCAGCTGCAGTATAGTTAATACAGCATTTCTATTTGTGCCATTTTAATGCATTTTTATTGCCAGTTACTTACCTAGTGCTATTTTACATAGATAGAGATATAAAAACTGGCAGCTCAAATACAGATAAATATAGATTTTTGGTCATTGAAGAGTAAACCCTGTGGTTCCTATTTTGCAAAGCAAAGGCAAGGGCAGAGTGATGTTTCAGCCCTCTGATAATTATGTTAGAGTTAGATAGGGCCCCTGGGATATATAACAATGATAATGTACTAGTAGCCTAACGTATTAAATGAGGTTAAGTCCATGGAACATGTTTTTTTATAAGCAGGTTGAGTACAAAACACATTTTATTTTTTCCCCTGTTTTCAAATGTGCGACTAACAGTGGTGGTTAATGGCCAGCTTTGTGGGTAATTACAGTGCAGAGTGGCATCTTTTTTTGGCATATAGTTAAGTTCAAACTGTCTAAACTGGTAAATATATATATTGAGAGTGAAAACTATGACAATGAAAAAGCATTTTCAATTAATTAATTATGTTTTTTTATTATAAAAAATTAACAGGTGCTGTATGTGCATTACCAAAAGACAGAAAACAGGAAAAAAATACATAATTGATGTTAGTGTTAAATATGTTTTGTTTTTATGAAATAAAGAAATTTCAGTCAACCAAGAAGATGTGCATAAACTGGCTACATTATAAAGTTTTATTAAATTATATTAAATTAAATTTGCATGCCCTACACTAGCTGTATGTATATGCATAGGCGCCAGGTTTGTAACATTTTGGGTGGTGCCCAGGGGGCAGATACCGCTATACTTGGGGGTTAGGAGAATAATCTCTTTGAAAGTCTTGTTTTAAAAAACAAAATGTAACATGTTCAGTTAACCTAATAGCTATTGGATAAAACGCTTACCTTATGTAAATTATCATCGCTGTGTACTTACAATATCACATTTCTTTGTCTACGGTATATATTGCTTGTCTATATGTCACATTGTTTGTACAATAACATTGTGTGTATAGAGCATAAACGACAAAGCAACATTAAACATGGAAAATATACAACAAAGTGGATGAATTCATGACTACCATAATATGGAATACAAAAATAAAACACACAAACATAATACTGAATATGGAATTGTCTGTGAAAGGCTTGCACCAATGACTAGGGCTCAGAACTTTCACTTCTAACAAAAGAGAAATAACGCTGATTTTCCTGTTAAACTAACAGGAAATTTGGAGATTTGCAATTTAGTTTTTCAACTTCAGAATTCAGCACTACATGGCAATGCCAATGCCTAGAAGTTGGAATAATGGCAGGATGCACCATTTCTCCACTGGCTTTTACCATGGCAATGGAAGTAATCATTAGGGCATCAAAATGGGTAGTAGGAGGAGAGCGCTTGGCTTCTGGAATGCGACTACCACCAATTTGAGCATACATGGATGACATGACAACCATGACTACAACAGTAGCCTGCACTAATCGGTTATTGGGCAAATTAACCAATAACATTGAATGGGCACGAATGCAATTCAAGCCCACTAAATCAAGAAGCATCTCTATAATTAAAGGTAAAGTAGTAGATAAAATGTTCTTCATTAATGGTGAGGCAATACCAACAGTGTCTGAGAAGCCAGTGAAGAGTCTTGGGAGATGGTACGACGGGGATCTAAAGGACACAGTTTGTGCGGGAGAAGTTAGACAACAAGCAGTGGAAGAGTTGAAGAGCATAGACAGCAGCGCTTTACCAGGCAAACTAAAACTCTGGTGCTTTCAGTTTGGTCTACTGCCGAGGTTGCTGTGGCCACTGACTGTGTACAAGGTTTCTTTGACAACAGTAGAGAAGCTGGAAGCTTTAATCAGTTCATATATCAGGAAATGGTTGGGAGTTCAACGCTGCCTCAGCAGAGTGGGACTTTATGGTAAAGGAATACTGCAGCTACCAGTCTCCGCTCTAACCGAGGAGTTTAAGTGCGCCAAAGTCAGACTGGAAATTACATTAGTAGAGTCACGCGACAAATATGTAAGGGAGGCAGCACCTGTGTTGAAAACTGGAAGAAAGTGGGTGGCAAAGAAAGCTGTGGAGGATGCAAAGGCTGCCCTTCGAATTGGTGATATCATGGGGCAAGTTCAGCATGGAAGAGGGGGTCTTGGTCTCAGTTCAGCTCATCCTACATGGCACAAGGCAGCCCCAGCTCAACGGAGGAAGATGGTAGTCAACGAGGTGCAAAAGCAGGAGGAGAGGATGAGGTGTATAAAGGCCATTTCCCAGGCCAAGCAGGGAGAATGGATGAGATGGGACGAGTGTGGAACAACGCAAGATTGGCTGGCAAGACCTATGGTCAATGGAACAGAGCAGGATCAGTTTGCTCATCGGGTAAACATATGATGTTCTCCCATCAACACAGAACCTAAACCTCTGGGTAGGAAAGGATCCCTCATGTCCTTTGTGTTCATCACCTGCAACATTAAGGCACATTTTGACAGGATGTAAAGTGGCTCTTAGCCAAGGACGGTTTACTTGGCACCATGACCAGGCCCTGCGATGTTTGGCCTTAGCATTGGAAGACAAGCGTAACATGATCAATAAGTTGCCACCTGTTCCATCAAAACATTACACACAAAAGACAACATTCCTCCGCCCAGGAAAGCAACCACCAAGAAAAGGTGTTAAAACCAATCCTCGCCCAAGACAACTGGAAGCTGCTAGACTGGAAAATGCTGGCAGATGTTGGTCAACGGCTTATTTTTCCACCTGAGATTGCCACCACTAACCTTCGACCAGATATTGTCTTGTGGTCTGGATCAGCACGCCTTGTTCACCTAGTAGAGTTAACAGTGCCATGGGAGGATGCTGTAGATGAGGCGTATGAGAGGAAGAAACTGCGGTATGCTCAACTAGCCACTGAAGCGGAACAGCGAGGATGGAGAGTCCGGGTTACCCAGTGGAGGTGGGTTGTCGAGGATTTGTGGCACACTCTACAACCCGGTTTCTCAGAGACGTCGGATTCAGTGGCCAAGAGTTGCGTCGCACAGTGAAGAACTTATCTGAAGCAGCAGAGAGGAGCAGCAACTGGCTGTGGTTGAGACGGAAAGATTCTGGCTGGGGATCTCAAGCACAATAGAAAGGAAAGCTGATGTACAGGTAAGTAAGCTGGGCTGAGTTGAGTGGGGGACGGAGGGGGGTGATGCTGGGACGCCAGAATCACCGTCGAGCCCTCTTGAGGTGTCGTGGGCTAGTCGACGAAACACCGAGGATGGAAGGTGCCCACTTGAAGACCCCAGAGATGTACCCTACTTAGCTCAATCCAGACGCACTGTGGTTGATCCCCTGAGCCAGCATCACAGCTGTTGTGTGTGCTGATGCGCTAGGGAGGCAATAAGCTGATCCCTGGAGCCAGCATTACACTTCAGCCATCAACACCAGACAGAAGGATATTTACATCATCATATGGAAGAAAGTGCAAATGGATGGAGACACATATGGATCACATTTGTTTACTGTGTCTTAGTTGGTGCTTATCTTGGCGAGAGCCGAGTTCAAATCAGCATGAAGTTTTAACATCTACTCTTGTGTAATGGAAATCAAATCGATATGTATGCTGTTTCTCGTGTATTTTACCATTATGAGGTGGAATTTTAAAACCATATAGTGTATAAAGATATATCGGTCCCATCAAAAGGTATGTACAATTGTTATAAGCTCAAACCCTGGTGCCTATGTGTATGTGTAAAAATTTACTGTAAGTTGACATACAGACAGCTTCCTCCATATACCAATGTAACACCCAAACGAGCAAGATGGGCCGAATGGCCTCCTCTCGTTTGTAAACTTTATTATGTTCTTATGTAAATGTATAAGAAACAAAGTAAAGTAGACAAAGGTTTTGGCTATTTCTGTTGGAACAGGCAGTGTTTTGTGACATACTGCAGATATGGACTCTGACTCCTGTTGATGATATGTTTAAGAGCTTTATAACCATGAGCATATGAGCATGGCTGTTTTGGATAGAGGTTACGATCCTTACTTGCGTTGTGCATGTTCTCCAACTTATGCCCAGTTACACCTTCTTCAGTGTACTGGAACTGAGCGTTTTGAGGTTATCGATTCCTCCAGATACCCCAGATTCTGTTAAAGAATAACTTCCTTGGGCTGTTGAATACAATCCAGCACATCGTTCCTTACAATACCCTGAAGGTGTGACATTATCCAGTACACCTCCTGGTGTGCCTTAATGATTCATTCTAACATGGCTGGTGTCATAACCATGCCTTTAGATTATTACAATAAAGTTGAATTAAATAAAATGTACCTGAGACTTGTGTACAATTCCCCAAACCATGAAGCACATTTCTTCCAGTGCACTGGATGCCTAGCAACAAGACACAAAACAAGAAAGGGACCAAGCTAAAGCTAATCAGTGACACCTTTCAGAACAGAAACTAATTTCTCATGATCCTAATTTAACATACCTGAGATTGGGGGTCTGTGGAGAGGAAAGATGAACACACATCCTCTATCTACAAAAGAAATGACTCATTCATTCATTCTCAAGAGGTACAGTATGAGGAAAATCTTAAGAGCTAGTCTTTGGGGCATCAAGCCCCCAGCAGACAGATGTGATTCCCTTTAGTCTACTGCAATTAACCTTGGTTAAAATATCACTTGAATATTTCAAAGTGTTTTTATTTAATAGGTACAGACATTAAAATGCATTGCAATGACAATTTTCATTAAGTAAAATATACATAGTACAGTACAAATCTACATGGTATACTGGTGTAAGTAAAATTATTACAAACATCATAAAAAGGTAACATTTTACATATAATTGGTGATGATACAATATATATATTTTTTTT
Source organism: Acipenser ruthenus (assembly GCF_902713425.1). Taxonomy (NCBI): domain Eukaryota; kingdom Metazoa; phylum Chordata; class Actinopteri; order Acipenseriformes; family Acipenseridae; genus Acipenser; species Acipenser ruthenus. The sequence goes on from NC_081190.1 coordinate 57,221,941, forward strand.
AATAATGTCTTACCTAGTATTAGGTTTGTTTCTTAGGAATAAAATCTTCTGGGTAAAAACTGAAGGATGTGTCTGGTAAGAACTGATTTCTGATTCAGTACAGTAGCTGCTAGGAGGTTCTCAGTTGATTAGGGCTGCAATGGAGATTCACACTTACCTCATTCCAAACGTGTAACTCCTGGACTGTTTGCAGTCCCTGTAGTAATGCTGGAGCACCTGGAATAGGAAATACATATTTAATACTAAATACATCTGAGTTTGTCATATCGTCTTGCAATCCCAATACAGCATATTGTAAAAATATATATTTTTTGGTTAAAGTGAACAAATTCCTCTGGTCTGCAGAACTAAAAAACTAGCTGAATTTAGAATGGGACCTTGCTCCATGAACTATTATCAGGTGTATTTTGAAATTATTTCAAATCCACATGACACACATAGTCAATAATTTATCTTCATCCTTGAGGAAAACTGGGTTGCGAGTTTAACTAACTCCTGAGTTAATCAATACGCAATCATTTTCACAATAAAGTGATGTCTGAGTGACAGCTGAGTTGCCTGAGTGGTGGGTTTAGAACAACTAAATAAGAACTGTACCAAAAAGCTGTAAATCCTGAAGTTGTGTGTGAAGTGCAAGTACAGTGCAGTAATAGTAATGCAAACCAATATCTTCCTGTATCAACATTAAGCCGGTCCATGCCTCTGCTATGTGGTACAGTAGTCCCTGCATATAGGAACACCTCCTAAGAGTTCACTTCAGCTTAGGGAACAACCTTGTGGTGAAACAGAATTTTCCAATTGTAAATGCTCTGCCTAAAGGAACAGGCACTGACAGTAGCACAGATAGTGATTTGTTGCTAACCGATTCAAAACTGATACAGTACTGTTTTGTAACCTGATAACTCATCCTCATCAAACTCAAATGGTTTATTCAATCTTTTCAAAACTAACTGGTCAGGGCGATGCTGCGTTAATAACCACTGTGTTAAAATTAATTATCATATTCATAATACTGTTAGAGTCCCTGCTGCATTTTTACAGTATGTAGGGGTGTTTTGTTAATTTAGTCAGTTTATTAACATTAGTTTGTCAATTTGTTTATTATTATAGTTTATTAACATATGCTTGCCTAGTGCTTTTCTCTTACTTATTCTGTTAACTTCATATGTTGATGCACGTGCGACATAACATATGTAATAAATACATTTGTATTTATTGATTCATATCGTGATTGGCCTTGGCGTATTGTGTCCGGTGGTCAACTCTGTCTTAGGGAACACTTCGGTTAGGAGAACACTTCGCTTGCTTCCCGAGGGGTGTTCTCTTAGCCAGAGAAGAGTAGATTTGATTTCATGTGATAAGGAGTGTGTGCATTGTAGGAAAGTGGATACTGAAGTGTATTGTGTATAAAACAACATAATTATTTCATCATTTGGTATATCATTATGATTTATTATACAATATTATTTCAAATAAATGTGTCCCAACAGAAGAAGTGTTGGATACAATGTAGTGCATAACATGATTTTTTTGGGTGTTTTAATATTTGGTTTTTCACCTAGGATACAAATAACAAAGTGCCTGTATAAACAGATTCAAACAGATTTCCTGCAAACTTTGAAGATTAAATGAAGAGAAAAAGTGAGAAAACAACTGCAAAAATATTAACAAAATCAAAAACCCACCAGAGGTGACTCATATACACAGATGTCAAAGTCTGGCACCTGTCCAGGTTTTGTTCCAACCTTTCTGAGACCTCCAAACATTACTAACTATTTTCAGCTGAAATCATCTTTAATTGACTATATAAGCTCAAGTACAGTACAGTCATGCTTAATTGTCCTTTTATGCCATTATGCACAAAATATTGAACCAGAGAAAGTTCCGATATTTTCTGAAAAATGGTTTAGCAACTTATACAGCCAGCCAGTCCCATACAAAATGGTGCCCAAACATATTTTTTACCACTCACATAATATTAATCAATCAATCTTTATTTTATATAGCGCCTTTCATAGTGGACCACCATCACAAAGCGCTTTACAAGATAGTGAGGAACAATGCATAATACATTAAATACAGTGAAATACAGGGCAGCAGTGTGGAGTAGTGGTTAGGTCTCTGGACTCTTGACCGGGGGGTTGTGGGTTCAATCCCCAGTAGGGGACACTGCTGTTGTACCCTTGAGCAAGGTACTTTACCTAGATTGCTCCAATAAAAACTGTATAAATGGGTAATTGTATGTAAAAATAAATGTGATATCTTGTAACAATTGTAAGTCGCCCTGGATAAGGGCGTCTGTTAAGAAATAAATAATAAAATAATAATAGTATATTAAATACAAGCAGTAAAACAAAAACAAATACATTAACTACAGGCATATTACATTAAATACAAGGCTAGGATGTGAATTCTAAACATTGTGGATGCGTGTGTCATACAGAATCATACGAATAAGATGGAGTGAAAAACCTGAAATAGCAATTTAGACAACAGCTAATAACAGATATCAGGCTTAAAGAACATGGAAAGCAAGAGAGAACAAGTGGGCCTTGAGAGTTGATTTGAAGCGAGTGACTGTGGGAGCTACACGCACTAAAGCTGGGAGAGAGTTCCAGAGAGTCGGGGCCATGAAGCTAAAAGAGTGCTCTCCGAGTGTGGTTTACTTTTGCTTGGATATAACAAGCAAGCCAGAGTCAGAGGACCTCAGCTTGCATGCAGGGACATAGTGGGTCAGTAGGTTGGAGAGATACTCTGGACCTGTGAGATGAAGGGCCTTGTAGGCAAGCAGGATAATTCTGAAAGTAATCCTGAACTTTTCAGGTAGCCAGTGCAGCTGGGCAAGACAGGGGGTAATGTGATCATGTTTTTTACATCTGGTAAGGATCCTAGCAGTGGCATTTTGAACCAGCTGCAATCGGTTTATGGTGCGTGACGGAAGACCACCATAGAGAGAGTTGCAGTAGTCGAGTCGAGAGGAGATAAATGCATGACAGAGTATCTCTGCATTCAGGAGGGAAAGGTAGGGACGGACCTTTGAGATGTTTCGGAGGTGGTAGAAGGAGGATTTGACTACAGAGGAGATTTGGGCATCAAAGGAGAGGTTACTATCCAGAAGTACACCAAGGCTTCGTACAGTGGGGGAAGGCAGCAGCAGACAGTTTCTGAGGTTCAGGGCAGCTATATTGAGATTCTTGAGTTGAGTTTTCGATCCTACTAGAAGTTGTTTATAATATGACCCATTTTGTCTCACTCTCCTCTAGGTGATTTCTTAATTATTGTTTATCCTTAAACATCACTTTATTAAACATATTAAAACTGAAATTTGTGTCATGTGCTGTCATTTTCTCTTAATATTGATCAACAGCTTTTTATCACAGGGCAATTTTTTGCATTTCTAAAATGTCTGATGACATTTTGATTTAAATATGTGTATATTAATATTATATTTTGTTAAAAACTTTAAAGAGTCTTGTCACTTTCATAAAAAATAAAAAAAAACCTAAATCTCAATAGCCCGTCTTTGATAAATGACCTACTTCAGAAACAGTCGCCAAATTATGTGAAACTGGGGGGTAACCTTGCCTCATTTCGTCGTTGACAGAAAATGTATAAAATATGTTAACCTATTAGTGTGGTTTGGGGGGCGGGAGCTGGGCTCCACCCTATCCTTTCATCTCCTATCACCAATCAAATCTACTTCCTATTTAAATCATTAGTCACACCCTATGCAGTTGTCTTGTGTGTTTCATTTTCGTTCAAACCTAAGCGACTGCAAGCGACCCCCAGCTAAAAAACTTCTTGTGTAAGAGCACGAAATAATGGCATGGAATACTTACACCAACACTTCCTTGGATTCGGAGGGTTTCGAGGATAACTTCATGTCCGTATCAGAGCATTCTCCAACAGCGTCAATCCAAGATCCGATCACCCCTCCACTCTTCCCTCTATAAGGCGTTTCCGCAACATCCGAACGAGTGCCTCCCTAGCAGGATACCATTCCACAAGGAGTTAATCCTCACTAATTCAATCGGCTCCTAACTCAGGATATCTCTACTGAGCATCTGTACTTTAAGGACTGGACTTTCAACAAGCTGACAAAGACCCTCCTCAAAAACAGCAGCGAAATCCCAGCAGGGAACAATTGAGAATCCCTTTTCATTTTCTATTGTGAATCCATCTCAGAAGAACCAATTTTTCCACCCAAGAAAACTTCCCAGCTGCGCTCAGCTATTCAGCGGCCCAGGTCAGACAGCAGGTAAACCATCTCAGAGCAAGCTACTCCCGCAGCCAGCCTGTCATCACGCCAGCAGGCAGCTGCTCCAGTCAGCGAAACTGAACAGGAACATTCTCAAATTTTTTACAAAATAAAAGCATTTATTCAACCATTTGCAGACACCTTATCCTCAATCAGTATCAATTTGGATAATCGAGTGTCAAATATCGAGCGAGACAAGCAAGGTTCTGCAGTTACAGTATTTTTTGCCAATTCTGGTTTTATACCAACCCCAGTCCCTACAGTAGAGCTTCCGGTCTACAACCTTGCATCTGCAGCAGCATATGGTTCTGCCGCCTCAGTCACTGCCCGTCACCATTCAATATCCCTGCAGATTCGGCGCAGCATAACTGAAGGTAAGGATGTTAATCTGGTTTCTCTATTTCTGGCTACATCCCAGTTTCTGGACCACAGAGTGGTGGATTACGGAGATTTATCAGTAATGCTGAAATCCAGAGACCTTAGATTACTGAAAAAATCTAACTCTGGGGGAATTCGTCCTTGCCTTCGCTATATACAGAGATGTGCTATGTTCAGTATACCCAAACCGCAGACAAGAACTGGATTCTTACGATTTCTACATAGTGGAGCTATCTGTCAGATATGGAGGGACCATGTTTTTCGATTACCACAAATCATTTTCAGCAAAAACAGAAGCTATTTTGGCAAGAGATAACCACATCATCGACTGGACACAACCTGATTTAGGCCTATTCAACAGGATTTTCTGAGGTCTGCGGTTCTACCAGCCACTCCACTTCTCTTTGCCCGAAAGATGCCATAGCCTCAACCTCCTCTAGATGAGCAATCTGCATCACTCCTCCCCGTTTTTCTAAGAGAACCTCGATCCCACACTCCATCCATTCTTCGGCCCCATCTGAGCAATCCACAAGACAGATTTGGGCGAAGAATCAGATATGCAGGAAGAAAGCAAATATGCAACACTTTCAACTTCAGTATATGCTCGATGAGGCAATGCAAAAACATCCATACGTGCAGTTTCTGCGGGGACACTCATTCAAAAGCTATCTGCCCAGTAAGCTCCAAAGTGACTTTCTCCAACACTCATAGTCTCCACTCCTATTACTATTCACAATGTAAAACAAAAACTTCTGAATCATCCAGACAAAATCTTTGTCAACTATTTAATTGACAGACTAAAAAACAGGTTTTCAACTGGACTCCTTTCAAAGCAAAAACCTCTGTTCTGTTATTCAAGAGCCCAACACAGTTCAGTCTCTTATTCAAAAATCAATCAATCAATCAATCTTTATTTTATATAGCGCCTTTCATAGTGGACCACCATCATAAAGCGCTTTACAAGATGCAGTAACAACAAGAAAATCCATAATCCTTTAAATACAGAGAAATGCATAATACATGCTATACAGGAAAAAAAAACCCCAAAACAATGCATAATACAATAAATACAGTGGAAAGTGCATAAAAGTGGTTAAAAAAGGATTTATGGTTGGCCCATTTGCAGCTCCCCCATTTCTGATATTCAAGATTAATTCCAATGGCATTGCCACTCGGAAAATGTCAGGAAAAAAGCATTTCATCTTTGACTTGTCAGCACCATGGGGATCAAGCACCAGTAGCATCAACTCACTCATACCTCAAGATCAATTTTCGCTTCAATACATTACCATATCAGATACAATTCATTCAATTAAATTAGCAGGTCGCAGCTCCTGGTTAGCAAAAGCAGATATATCAGAGGCATTTAAAGTAATGCCAATCCATCCTTCTTTTCGCCACCTGTTCGGGACATGCTGGGAAGAAAAAATCTATTTTTCTACTGAGTGAACTTTTGGCAGCCGAAGCAGCCCAAAAATATTTGATACTCTCTCAGAAGCTTTATGCTGGATACTTCGCAATTCATATATTTTTCCATTTTTGCTCCACCTACTTGATGATTTTCTATTGATCTCTCCCTCCTCAGATCCATCAGCAGAAGCGATCACCAATCTTAAAAGTTTATTTTAAGGAGGTTGGTGTCCCGCTTCCAGAAGAAAAAACAATCGCCCCCTTCATTCACTGGAATTTCTAGGAATAATACTGGACACAGAAACGTTCGAAGCCAGCCTCCCCGAATCTAAACTCAATCATATTCATTCTCTTATTCAGACAGAACTTTTAGATCAGTAAAAGAATCAGGAAACACGCACTGCTCTCTTTGCTGGGACATTTCAATTTTGCAATTCACATTATCCCCCAGGGACACACATTTATATCTCGATTACTTGATCTTTCATCAACAGCAAAAAACTTGGACTCCTACGTCAATATTTCATCAGAAACTAGAAAAGACATTAAAATGTGGTCTGCTCTCATACAGCACTGGAAAACGCCTCTCTATGTTCTATGATGATTTCATTTCAGCACCTCATGATATGGCTTTATCTACGGATGCTTCATTCACGTGATTCTGAGGTCTTTTAAACAATCAATGGTTTTCTAGTACAGGGCCACTAGAAATCGAAAACCTATCACTGCATCTAAAATCCACAGCCCTTCTCGAAATGTACCCAATAATCGTGGCAGTACATCTATGGGGTCATCTTTGGTCAAAGAAATCAATACTATTCTTTTGCGATACCAAATCTACAGTTCATATTATCAATAAAGGCTGTTCCAGTTCACCTCTTATTATGCAATTACTGTGGCAGTTAATATGGATTTCAGTATGAAATAATGTTCTAATCCTAGCGTGCCATCTACCGGGCATTTATAATAATGCAGCTGATGCTCTTTCTCGTTTACAGATTTCCAGATTTCCAGATTTGGTCTCTAAATGGTCTCTGGTCTCTACAGCTCAGCCAACTCCAGCCGTGACATCCCAGTCCAACCAGCTAATTTTCAACTGAACCCAACTATCAGATGAATACTCAATGCAGAGCAAGCATACATGGCTGCAGCACTCGCTCATTCCACCAGCTGGACCACCTATTTGACTTTCTGCTCCCGAAGCAGAATTAATCCGACACCATTTAACCAGGACTGGATTATGGCTTTTATAGTACATGCAAATGACTCTTTTTATCTTGCACCAGCTACAATCAAATCCTATCTGTCAGGAATATAATACCAATTTCGCTGTATGTCCATTACCTCCCCAACTCTCCTATCAATACCAGCTGTCTGTCTCCTCCTGCGCGGAATCTCTAAGAGCTCTCCGGCTGCTTCTCCTTCTCGGCTGCCTACCTCTATAGATATTCTGGGCAATTTTATTTCAATCCTCCGTCAAGGCTGCTTCTCTACATTTGATGACCTAACAATGGAAACTATATGTTTAACTGCATTTTTCGTTTTTTAAGATGGTCAGAATATACAGTTCCTTCTACTGCCAGCTTTCCTATGCTGGGTATTCACTCCAGTGATCTCACGCTCATCTTAGATTCCCACTTTATCATCTACCTGCGCATTTCCAAAATGGATTAGCTTCTGCAAGGTCAATTTATTCAGCTATCAAAAACTGACTCTCCTCTATGCCCATTTGCTTCCATGCAGAAATATATTGCAGAACGTAAACCTATTTCAAATTGGTTCACATCTCATTTGTCCACATTGGTTTCCAGAGCAGGACTTCCCCCACAAATCTGTACTCCTTATTCATTCAGAATAGGGGCAGCCACATCAGCAGCAAGAGCAAAGATTAACCAGCATCTAATTAAAATATGAGGCGCTGGACGTTATCAGCGGTTGAATCATACATACGTTCTTCCCTATCTGAGATATCTTCTGCACATCAGTCTATTGCTAGTATGTCCAGAGTTGGGACGACCCTTCCGCCGAGACCATCAAAGGTTTCCCCCTAAAAAGAAAGGGTTTTTTCCTTTCCACTGAGCGGAGGGTCTTCACATAGTTAGTTGGGAGCCAGTCACTAACCTTCTTTGTTGTGTAAAATGTTTTCTTTGTATATGCATTGGCGGTTCTTTTGTTTGTATGCACTCATAGGAATCTTTAGCGGGGAGCCGGGGGTCCATCCTTAGTTATCTCACTTTCTCCAACCCTTGGTTAAGCTCCACTTCCTTTACCTCCACGAGGAGGGTTCTCCACGAGTCAGAGGGGATCCCCGGCCAAATTTTTAGCATCTCATGATTTATCACTACCTTCGCAATCTGAGGAACTTAGCTTATTCTTGCTAAACCGTAGGAACATGATGCTCTATTCTCGTTTCAGGTACTCTGGGGGTGCGTCTCTGTCCCCAATTTATGTACACCCCCCCCCCCCCCCCAAGAGACGGGGACCCCTCTTTCGTATGTCGGATCCCCCAAGAGACGGCGACCCCTTGTGCATCTCGGGTCCCCCAAGAGACAGGGATCTCTTTTCTATATGTAGTCAATCTTTACTAACTCTATGTCCCTGAGGGTGCCGTGCGCCCAGCCTTGGAAGTTGCCTCACCAAGACGTGGTCTCTCTGGTGACTTCACCACGACGCAGACCTTGTCCTGCCGAGGGCATGGTCCTAACTGTGGGCGTATCTCTGAGAAGTCAGGCGACGTCACTACAGGTAGCCTGGCTCCTGCCCCGTGAAACAAATAATAAAAGTGCAAAATGATTTCTTCAGGTTCTAGTAGAGACATCATCATCTTAGGTGCTGATTTACAAAGACTAACACACCCCAAAGTGAAAATAAAGAGCTTAGATTTGATGTAATTTCTAGAATCCTAAATGAAACCTTGTCTGAAATAAACCAATACGAAACCAATCTCACAGTAGTAGTTTTTTATTATTATTTGCTTCATAAAATAAAGTAAATATTTATTATAAATACTTGTTGAGGTGTTGTAGCTTCCAGGAGAGTTACTACAATGAAGTGTTAAAATCGACAGTTTCCTTTGCAGTTCATCCTGTTATATCACTGATACATACTTGCCTGTGTACTGTAGGCTACTTAAAATGTCATTTTCTATTATATCTGCTGCAGCTACAAAAGGGAAAACTGGGTTCCATTTGGGATTTTGGGGTGGGGTGGTGTACAGTAATGTGCATAACATGAACTGACCTAATATGTGTTATTTGTTATTCATTAGAAATAACTAAATTGACATTGATTTATGTGTAATTAAAGGAATAATGCACGGCAGGGCATGTGTTATGCTGGGATAACATCACGAGGCTGCAGGCTGAGTGCATCCAACACCTGAGAAGTGATGTTATCCCAGCACAACACACAACCTGTAGTGCATTATTCCTATTATACAATGGCTCACACTTTAGAAAATAGCAAATAAGACTCTTTAAAAGTGATTTTAATTAAACAAACGTGGAAATAACATTCTGTCTCATAAAATAGTTCATGTTTTCCATTTACAACTGTAATAAAGTATTAACTATGACATTCTATCATATAATAAAGTGTTATTTCTGTTTAAAATGAGTTAATAGCAATATGACTTCTCAAGTTTTTTATGTATGCTGTGGACACGTTGTTGGCAGAGTTGAACTCTGCATTTGACAGTATATTAATGTTACGGCTCAGGGGCGGTTCATTTAAGTATCTGTTTAAGCCCGCTCTGAGCCCCACGTAACTGCCTATGCCATACTGCTCTTTTTTACAATGGAGACTATTAATGCAAACTGCAAAGCAATATAAGTCACTAACTCTTTTTACCCAGTGACTCACCTTGGATGATGTTTGACATTTCATGACACATATTTTTCAAAACAAATCTCCCAGCAAAAACACACCAACCTAAAATTACCCTATTCACACTGTCATAAATATATGATATTAAACTTATAAATATGAATAAGTAGATTGGTTTATTCCTTCATTGAGAGACATGTGCTTGGTTCACTGCTACTGGAGTTAATGCTGAGACTGGTGACACTGATGCTACAGCTGCAACTGGTAAGACTGGTGCTGACACCGCTGGGACTGGTAAGACTGGTGCTGACACTGCCGGGACTGGTAAGACTGGTGCTGACACTGCTGGGACTGGTAAGACTGGTGCTGATGCTACTGGAACTGGTAAGACTGGTGCTGACACTGCTGGGACTGGTAAGACTGGTGCTGATGCTACTGGAACTGGTAAGACTGGTGTTGACACTGCTGGGAATGGTAAGACTGGTGCTGACACTGCTGGGGCTGGTAAGACTGGTGCTGACACTGCCGGGACTGGTAAGACTGGTGCTGATGCTACTGGAACTGGTAAGACTGGTGTTGACACTGCTGGGAATGGTAAGACTGGTGCTGACACTGCTGGGGCTGGTAAGACTGGTGCTGACACTGCTGGGACTGGTAACACTGGTTCTGACACCGCTGGGACAGGTGAGACTGGTGCTGACACTGCTGGGACTGGTAAAACTGGTGCTGACAGTGCTGGGACTGGTGAGACTGGTGCTGACACTGTTGACACTGGTGCTGACACTGCTGGGACTGGTAAGACTGGTGCTGACACTGCTGGGACTGGTAAGACTGGTTCTGACACTGCTGGGACTGGTAAGACTGGTGCTGACACTGCTGGGACAGGTGAGACTGGTGCTGACACTGCTGGGACTGGTAAGATTGCTGATACTGGTGCTAAGACTGATTGGACTGCTGAGACTCTATGATGCCACCATTAAAAAAACACTGATTTAGAAGGCTTTACTTTAAATACTAAAGTTAATTACTTTAAGTATAGAGTTTGCCAATCCTCCTATGGCCTGATCTATTGAAACGCTGTAACACTTCCTCCTGGGACATGTCTCTGTGGACATATAGTAGGGAAAGGCCATGCAGTCTATTTTCACCCATACTGCTGCGAGAGCAATCAAACATATCGAAAGGATGCACTCAGTTAAACTCTTCCCATGAACAGGGATCATAGTAATCCATTTGCTGCAGAATAACGCGGAAAACCACAGATTTTCAATGCTGTCAGGCTCCTGAGTGGCGCATCCAGTAACACTTGCGTAGAGTGCAGGATGCGCCCTATAGTCTGGACGTCGCGAGTTCGAGTCCAGGCTATTCCTTTGCCGACCGAGGACGGGTGCTGTCTGAGAATTTTTTGTTTTACACTTGGGGCGGGGCAAAAAACATACAAGGCTTTTTTTTGTTTGTTTGAGAACCAAATCAATACACTTATCATACATAATCATCAACACAGGCAATATTGCTTTCAATTTACGTAAATATACTTGTTCAATAAACTGCTTCTGGTGTACAGAGGTCAAGGTTGAATGAGGCGCACTGTCACATTCATGCTGAAACGTAGCTGCAGTTTACTTCAGTATCTAGTGCATTGTTACTACTGAACGAGCTGTTTAAAGATGCCGAAAACTATAAAAATCATCCCTAAGATCGGGTCAAGGAGTTTGGCCATCCAGATAGCAAAGACTAACTCGGAGATAAACTAATATTATTATTACTACACAGAAGTATTTGTAATGTTTAAAGTAAAATGGTAAGTGTGTTTATATTATTGATTGATGGCACTGGTGAGAATTTAAAACTGTACCAATAAATACTTCTGTGTAGTAATAATAATAAAAAAAAATAGTATTAATAACACTGATTTTTATTGTTTTTTACGGGATAATTAATTTCATTTTTTATTCCGGAAAACTAGGATCCCTAGTCATGAACCACAATATTAACCCAGATATGCCTGCATTTTTTTTTCTCTTGGTGTCGCAATTTATTATCAAGCTGACAGTAAATAATGTAAGAAATCATGGAATCGGCATCAAACCGCATTAAACCCAAACTCAGCTGCTCGGTTTACACATTTTATACAACACATCAATATTAAAAACAGGACTTCCTTGGATTTTTATCTCTAAAGAAAACATTTTGAAAATCTATCTTTTTTAAAACTGAACAGTGAATTTATGGATAGAATTACCTCCAATTCTTCTAGCTCATGGCATCAAATACAATGCATGAAAAGTACTAAAACCTAACAGCTATGATTTGTTATATCGGGGGAGGGGGAAGGCATTGCCAATATGTAAGAAAAAACATTGATTTATCAAAACGTATCGCAGCTAAACATCACATTGCACAGGAATGTCAGCAGAAAAACAATATTAATATAAGAAATACAATCACTAAATACAATCAGATCCGAATTCACTGAGTCGGGTCATAAAAAGATTTGTACTAAGCGGATCTGGATCTGTAATCTTTGATCTAATTCTGGAGCTGCACGCAGCGTAACTAGGGAAACTGACCAATGAGAAGCGAACATGTCTGTGTGGCATGAAGTTTCAATGCCCTGGCTGTCAAATTTCTATACAGCCTGGGATCACAATAATGTTATGAAGAAATGGCAAATAAATAAATAAATACATTAATTAATTAATTAATTAATTAATTAATTAATTAATTAATTAATTAATTAATAATATGAAAACATGTCGACTATGCCACTCTTAAAAATTAAAGTGAGCACATTATTTACCTCATAGACCATCAGGGTGGTGCTTAATGGGATAACTAGCTAAAAGCGGGACAAAAGTAAGATTTTACTAAACTTGTGGGGACACGGGATGTGCTAACTAAACAACAGAAAAAATGATAATAAACAGTATAATACAAAGTAGAATATTATTTCCTACCGTTTTGGTTTCGTTGTGGTAAAAATAAGGACATAAAAATAATGGGGATAATGGCAATTGAAACATATTCAAGTTAGTTCTCCTGTAAGTATAGTACACATTTCTAACCTACTGAACTGAAAAAATGATAAAGTTTTGCATTTTGTTTTGCAGATTAGCAAGGCTTTCTTCTTTTTTTTTCTGGACCCTTAGATGGCATATTCCTGGCAGGGTAGAAATCCATGTGCTAAAGGGTAGTGTTAGCTGTTTGTTGTTTTTTTCCCCCCACTGATACAATTTAACTACAAACTCTTGTTAACGTTTTGATCCAAACACTTCCTACAGGCGTGTCTGCTGTAGCACATACATATACTGTAAGCAATAATGCCCAGATTAGTACTGTTTTTTTGCCAAACAGTCTCTGGTAGTTCTCTCTGTGCATGGGCAGTAATGAAATTATAAGTCAATTAAATACCGTACATACCCGTTGTGTACTTAGTAATAATAATATTTAACAGTGATGTGGTCTCTGGGTTGTTACCAGTAAGTTTTTCAGGCATTTTTTAAATATATATATATATATATATATATATATATATATATATATATATATATATATATATATATATAGACACACACACACACACACACACACACACACACACACACATATATTCAGTATATGGTATATTTTTCAATATATTGCTGTAGGCTATATCTAGCTTCTGTAAGGGGTGGTCCATATCTACTATTATTTAAGACAACATTATTTAAATAAAGTAATAGTAAATTACCTTTCAATCTATCTTTCAATACGTTTTATATGGGAATATTGATTTCACTCGATTACAACAATAAAATACGAGTGACGTTTGAAGTTTATTTCCAACGCTATCCATCAACAATAAAAAGAAACGAAGGAAAACGTACAAAATATTATTTTTTCATTAAGTGGCAAACTTTGTTTCTTGTTTACTCAATCCAAACAATGTAGTACGGTTTTTTAATGAATGAAGTGTCTTTAGAAACGTTAATAGAACATTATTGGGGAAAAATAATCAATAAAATACCCTGAAACAGATTGAAGTTATTTTAATGCATTACCATCAATCGTTGCCTGCATTTGATTACGCACCTTCACATTGTAATTCATTACTAATCGATAGGAGTAAACACAATTCACATAATTCAACTGGTGTGTAAAAAGAGAACTTGTAAAAGTCTATAATTAAATGAAAATTAAAGGACTGAATGTGTACCACTGGTGGATATATTGTAAACTTACCTTCGCAGGGAGGTGTCGATGACATGACAAGGATGAGAAGAGTCAAAGTTATAGCAGAGTGCGGATTCCTCATCGTGGTGGTGCTGCTGTTGCTGCCGGTGTGCAGAGGTCTGTGCTGACAGAGGGTGGAACTCAGCATAGTAACTCTCGTTTACTGCCAATCTTCAATATGTCTGGAGTTCTGGTGGTTGAGTGGTCTCTGGACCTTCTTACTATCAGACCAAATTTAAAACTCCAGGCCACACCTTCGCGTTGGCAGCAGCACCAAACCGCGTCACAACAATTAATTACAAATGAACTCTATGGAATTTGTTTTACGGTTATCTGACCAGTGATTTAACATTCACACATAACATTTTAATCATCTGGTTATTACCGGTATGCAATAAATATATTAGTTTTTTTTTGTTTGTTTGTTTGTTTGTTTGTTTTTTAATTTCAATGCAGATGAACAGTAACATGAATTGATTTCCACACAAAAAAACGCCATGAAAACAATCATTTTCTGATTTATAAACGTGGGAGTGGTTTATATATATATATATATATATATATATATATATATATATATATATAATTACCATATTTTTATATCCACACAACGTTATTTTTAAGCAATATATTTAACATTACTGTGTTCGATACTGAATACAGTAGTATTTTAATTTGATTAAACATAAGAAAGCTACAGTTGGCAACACGTTTAAGGTCTAAGTTGTGCTTTTAATTGAGTGCTGGAGTTCAAAATTCTTTACTTCCAACAAACTTGTATTCAAGATTACTTTCGCAAAATATGTAGGAATATAGTGAAAAGTAACCAAAGAACAATACAGCATTTTACAGCATAATATACATCAGAATGGATACAGCTTTGCAACATGCTTTATATAAAGCCCAATGAAATGGAATGCAGTAGAAATGGATACAATATGTAGGCAGTATGCACATAACAAACAAAGAATAACATGTGTAACAGGGGGTGCAAACCAGGAACTTGGCACTCCATGAGCAAGCATCTTTATCAGTGTACAAAAGAGCCAGTGTCCTTTTCACAAGCAGCTCATCTATAGGGGTCAGAAATAGAATCTGCACATATTCATGCACTGAAATAGATGCAGCGTGTTCTGGTAAGAGTAAAGCCATACCTTACCATATTTATGTGTGGTTTGCCTGTGATTTGCAATGGTTTCATTATGCCTTTGCTATGCTTTACTACACTTTGCTATTCATTTACAACGGTATACCACAGTACAGAGATGAGGAACAATGGCGTTTACTATAGTCAGGTTTGGTGAAAGGTTTCCCCTCCCAGTTTTGCAAGTTCACGTGAGTCCTGACCTGAACACCTCCTGCTTTTGGGTTCTGGGCTTCACTCCAGTAGAGCTTTGTGGTGAATTTGTGATATGAACTGAAAAGTCTAGGAGGTGCTGGAGATGCTGGTCAGACTGCAGGAGTGGTTCTACTGGGTTCAGTGTTGGAGGGATGTGGAGTCTTGGTGCTGGAGGTGCGACCACTGCGTCGGCGTCATCCCACCCTGTGAACAGGATAGCTCTGTGGGGACGTCAGGCCAGGAAGTAGACAGACAACAGTGCTGGGGTATGGAAGCATTGATGCACATGTTTAATAATAAATAAACAAAACAAAAACTTTGAACAAAATACAAACACTTTCACAAAACACAAACAAAACAGCACATGTGGTTCAGCAGAACCATGGGGGAACAGATGAATATGTTTGTCCAGGGCCACCAATGCGGCTGGGATCAACACCTCCCCCTCCTGCTGCTGCTGTACCACAGCACTGCCCACAAGTCCACCAGCTCCCTTGTGTTTGGCTGGGAGCTCTGTACTCCCATGGATTTGACTTTCAGACACTTGGACCCCAATGGGAACCCAATGCCAGAAGGACCAGAGCAGGTCAACCACCTGGACCCCTGCAAGACCACCTAGACGCCACACACTAGTTCACCTGGGAGCACATTGCAGAGACCTTGCGGAGACAAAAGGTGGGGTATATACTCCACTGCTACGGCAGGGACCTCGAACCAGGACAGCAAGTGTGGCTGTACACCCCCAAGCATCGGAAAGGGAGGTGTCCGAAGCTCTCTAGCTTGTGGAAGGCCCCCTACCAGGTGCTCCACTGAATCTCTGATGTGGTGTATATAAGAACAAGGCTTGTCCTTTGTTAGCACACTATTTGCCCCTACTGGAGGGAACTAATTTAAAGCACAGAATCTAGTTTTTTTAATGTTCCCAGTGTCATAGATCCTACTACTTCACCAGGTAGGCTATTCCATGCATTTATAACTCTTTGTGTAAAAAAGTGCTTCCTACCTTCTGTATAAACTTACTTTTAATCAACTTCCACTTATGCCCTCTTGTTCTCTCTTTGCTAAATTTGAAATAGTGTCTTTTGTTAACTTTATCTATACAATTTATGATTTTAAAGACTTCAATCAAGTCCCCTCTTTTTATCATTCTTTCTAGGCTGAAGATATGTAATTATTTTAACCTGTTATCATAGCTCATGCCATTAAGTCCTAGGATCAGCCTAGTTGTCCTTCTCTGTACCTTCTCTGGTGCAATTATATATTTTTTGTAGTTAGGTGACCAGAACTGCGCACAGTATTCTAGGTGGGGTCTAACTATGGTATTGTATAATATAGCCTAACATTATATTGCCTTTTTAATTGCCTCACTACATTGGCAAGATACTTCTAATGGTGACTCCACTAAAACCCTGAGATCTGTTTCAGTCCTCATCCCCAATTCCATCCCGTTCATTTTATACTTATGCCCAATATACAATACTTTACATTTCCTAACATTAAAATGAATTTGCCACAAGTTTGTCCAGTTACAGAGGTCCCAATCCCTTTGAATTAGCTAGGCTGTGGATTCAAAGACAATTACTCCCACCGAGTTTGGTACTATCTACAAATCTGACAATCTTGCAATGTGTATCTTGGTCCAAATCATTTAAACATGGTCCAAGTACTGAGACCAGCTGGCCCCATACCAATATCGGGACCTGGATCCACTGACACTACCCTCCAGCAAGGGCCACTGGCCTGCAGCACACCCTGAGAAGAGTGGGGCGTGGACAAAAGCAAACCCTGGACAGGCATCAGGACTATGTGGTTAGCTGTCGCCGGGAGGGGTGCCTGACATACTTTCCCCCTGTCTATGAATGATGGCAGATAGAAATGCTAGTTTGGGCAGTTTTGGGGGTGGTAAGGAGGGGCCGATTAGAGTGTTGTACGGGAGGGGGTGTTTGTGATTTTTGTGTTTAGTACAAATTTGCTGGTTGTTTGGCATGGGGGGGAATTCTCCCACATAGCCTGTGTTTAAGGAAGTGCCAAGTTAGGGATTCACTGGAGTTACACACATGCTCCTTAAATTATCAGATGATGTGAAGCATATTCCTCATGTCACATGTACTCTATCAGTTGTTAAAGAGGTAGCTCCTTAATGGATTGGTTTTAAATATCCAAGGTGGCAAACATAGAGTAGAGGAAAATCTGTACCTTTCTTTTTCCTTTGCCTTAACAGGAAACAGTAACAAGTTGGGTATTTTTTCTCCACAGTGTAGTGTCTTATTTACAAGGAGGTTATCATGAGAGTTTATTTACTTTCCAGTAAGATAAATGTTTGAGATACAATAGGCCTAATTTATCAAGATCTTTACACCTAAATGCATTTTTAATGAAAGATCTTTGTTACTAGTTTTTATAACATTAACAGGTTTTCCATAATAAATCATGCCCAATGGGTTTTAGGTGGCAATATTGAATATTTAAGCATCCTTTCATTTTTTCCTCTGTAGGTCTGGGTTCAAATCCAACTCAGGTCATGAGTGATGAGTTAGGTGGTCTCAAAAACCAGAACCTAATTCATCAGAATTGGCGGTGTGGGGTTATGAAAGGTCCAAATTGAAATGGCAGGGGTGTTTTGGTCAGGATTGAAGTGTACAGAGTGGTTGGGAGTAACCCAGTGGTTTTGCTGGAGCAGTGACAGATAATTGTCCTTTGTTTATTCAGGGGTTGCAGGATAGCTCTTGATGCATTTGAGAGGGTTGTTATTCTCAGGGCTTGGTGGAACAGCTGTCTCTTCAGCAAAACAGCGATTGGAATCTACTGGGGAGGATGCTTTAAATCAGTTCATCCAAAAGTGAACTGAAGCGGCCCGTCTAAACAAACTGGAATGTCAGCCAGTCCTGGTTTAGAGCGTAGTAAACCGTCACTCACTAAGGAATCATATTTTCATTTGAAACTTAATGTGATTGTGGAAACTGCAGACATAATTAATTTTATTTCAGTGTCAGAAGGACTTTTAAGACTTTTTTCTTTGAGCTTTTTCAGTTTAAAAAGACTAAAATGCATATACCGCTATATGACAAAGTGATTTGTAGTGCACAGGTGTAGATGTGATGCAGTGCTTAAACAGATGACAGACAATAAAGTTCACGTAAATAATAATCCCTGGCAATACACAGCAATGTGAACTACACAGTGAAACCACGGGGTTCAGTCTGGGGCAATGACTTGGTGTACTGTGGCTCCGCCCCCTTTCTAGATGGCCGACTTCCACCTTTCCCTGGAATAAATTGCCAAACCATCCAGTCCGGGGCACAGTGTTCCCTTTACACAGCGCCCTCACAGGTCGGAAGGGAGATTTATAACCAAGATTCATTCTTTCTCTGTCACACGCTATAAAAATTTTGTCACATTTTGTCTGTGTTTCTTGCTGTCTCCATTCTCCGCTATGCAACAACATCTTGCTCAGGAGGCTGGCAAAACCAAAATGCAAAGCTCTTGTAGCAAGTTTACAAATGGTATGGCTGGGATAGCAGATATATATATATATATATATATATATATATATATATATATATATATATATATATAAGGCAAAACAAAATGTCCGTGTCCATCACAAATTATTTTATCTGTCTGTGTGAGATTTTATATATATTGTCGCGGAGCTGCTGCTCGCTTTTCCTTGCTTGTCATTGCTGCTGCTGTGAGTCGGGGGCGTGTCCTGCTGGCACCCCATTGGCAGACGCGGAGCAGTGTGGAGCGGTCTCCTGGTGCGCTCTGACTGTCAGCTAAGATCAGCCCCATGCGCTGGTGAGTGTTGCTGTTCACTCTATTTGCTAAATAAAAGAGCTACAGTAATGCGTCATTGTCACAAAGACGGCCGGAGTGGGTGGCGTCAGACCAGAAACAGGAACACAAACGACAGAGAGATGGGGTTTTGGTGAGGCTGAACGCGTGATCGCGTTCAGCATTTAATAAACAGAACAGAAAATAAAAGGTTGGAACAGACAAAAACACTGGACACGGCACTACACGCCAAAATAAATAGACATACAAAACGACTAAACGCTAAACAGACGGTGCAGGACAGACAGACGAACAAACACGGTGAGTGATAACTATTACTTTTACTATTATTATTATTTTACTTCACCTCCGTCTCCAATCCCGTTCTCCACTCACCGAACACCCACCCCGACTGAGTGAAAATGTGCATCTATATATACTGTTGTGCTGGGATTCAATTACTAATTAATTATTCACTTGAATCCCAGCACGTGAATTAATTCTGTGCAACCCCGTGCTCACATATTACATTTAACCAGCACGTGAAGTGATTTGTGCTCTCCTCGTGCCTAAATACAAATCTACACTTTAAATATACGTGAAACACAGACCCGTTTATATCCCGTGTACCAATCTATACACCAACATTAACACACACACGCACGCAACATACAACACAGATCACACAAATGCACACAGGGGCGGGGCACTTTGCCACATATACCCCCCCTTGTGCGCAGCACACATGGCCTCAACGGCCACCTCCCCCCTTAAAAATCCAGCAGTCCAGGACAAAGTCTCGGGCTGGGAAGGGAGGCTTCAGTGGGCCCATGGCTGGCCATGCTGTCAGCACCCCTGCCGGTAGTGGCACGGCTGACAGCCTGTTGGTCCCGTCCTGCAGCGAAAAAGCTGCGGGGGCAGGTGGTCCCCCGACCTCCCCCTTCTTCGTAGCCGGCAGCTCCCTCCTGTGGGGCTCCGGCCACAAGAACTCCTGCAGCGAAACTGCTGCTGGGGAAAGTGGTCTCCAGACCTCGTCCCCCTTCTTTGTAGCCGGTAGCTCCCTTTGGTGGGGCTCCGACCACAGTACTGCCGGCAGCGAAGAAGCTGCAGTGGGAGCAGGTCTCCGGACCTCCCCCACAATCTCCGGCAGCGAAACTGCTGCAGTGGGAGCAGGTTTCCGGACCTCCCCCACGATCTCCGGCAGCGAAACTGCTGCAGTGGGAGCAGGTCTCCGGACCTCCCCCACGATCTCCGGCAGCGAAACTGCTGCAGTGGGAGCAGGTCTCCAGACCTCCCCCACGATCTCCGGCAGCGAAACTGCTGCAGTGGGAGCAGGTCTCCTGACCTCCCCCACGATCTCCGGCAGCGAAACTGCTGCTGGGGTTGGTGGTCTCCAGACCTCCTCCCCCTTCTTCGTGGCCGACAGCTCCCCTTTCTGGGGCTCCGGCTGTTCTGCTTCTGGCAGTGGCAGAGGCAGAGGCAGCTCCTCTGCTCCTGGAAGTGGCAGAGGCAGCTCCTGCTCCTCTGCTCCTGGAAGTGGCAGAGGCAGCTCCTGCTCCTTTGCTCCTGCCGGTGTAGGTGGCGGAGGCAGAGGCAGCTCCGGCTGCTCTGCTCCTGCCGATGTAGGTGGCGGAGGCAGAGGCAGCTCCTGCTCCTCTGCTCCTGGAAGTGGCAGAGGCAGCTCCTGCTGCTCTGCTCCTTCCGGTGGAGGTGGCGGAGGCAGAGGCAGCTCCGGCTGCTCTGCTCCTGCCGGTGAAGGTGGGAGCAGCGTGTAGTCTCCTGCCGATGGAGGTGGGAGCAGCGTGTAGTCTCCCCCTCTTTCAGGGGACTGGTGCTGCTCTGCCTCTCTTGCAGCGGACTGGTGCGGCTCTGCTTCTGAAGGGGAAACCAGCAGGCATTCTTCCTCTGCTGGTTGTGCTGGGGAAACCAGCAGGCATTCTTCCTCTGCTGGTTGTGCTGGGGAAACCAGCAGGCATTCTTCCTCTGCTGGTTGTGCTGGGGAAACCAGCAGGCATTCTACCTCTGCTGGTTGTGCTGGGGAAACCAGCAGGCATTCTACCTCTGCTGGTTGTGCTGGGGAAACCAGCAGGCATTCTACCTCTGCTGGTGAAGGTGGGAACAGCTGCCTCTCAGGCTTCGGATTCCCGCGGTCCCCCCTTCTGGGCGCTGGACGCTTGCGGTCCCCCCGTCTGGGCGCTGGTTCCTCCTCTTCATACTGGGTGGGGCATATGGCTAACGTGTGCCCATAAGCCCCACAGCCAGGGCATAACTCTGCTGCGAGGTTCTTTAAAAAAACCTCCCAGCCATCATCCTCGACCTCCTCCCTTTTGGGCTGTGGACGCCCCGACTCCTCCCTTTTGGGCTGTGGACACTCGGGTTCCCCCCACTCAGGCGTAGGACGTTCGGGTTCCTCCCACTCAGGCGTAGGACGTTCGGGCTCCTCCCACTCAGGCGTAGGACGCTCAGGCTCCTCCCACTCGGGCTGTGGACGCTCAGGCTCCTCCCACTCGGGCTGTGGACGCTCAGGCTCCTCCCACTCGGGCTGTGGACGCTCAGGCTCCTCCCACTCGGGCTGTGGACGCTCAGGCTCCTCCCACTCGGGCTGTGGACGCTCAGGCTCCTCCCGCTCAGGTACTGGAGAGGGCAGCGACTGCTCCTCTCCCTCTTGCTCACTGGAAGGCATCCCTCCCATGTCTGCAGCTAGGTAACCCAGCACCACAATGGTGAGGTCACGAACGGATGCCGGGTTGTGCTGTTGCTCCCAGTCCTCCCATCGTTTCCCATCTCGCATCTGCAGTGCGTGAATAACCATGGGGAGGTCACTGGCGAAGTTCCCCTCGGGGTGCACCAGCCAGTCCCATATTTCCCGGGACGGTGGGGAACCCGGTGGCAGTGGGGGTAGAGGGGTGGCTACTGCCCCGTTGTGGCTGTCCTCCTCCCAGCCCGGCATGCAGGATGAGGGCTGCAGCTGTTGTTGTTGCTGCTGCTGCTTCTGCTGCTTCCTGCAGCTCTTTCTTCCCATCCTCGCTTTACTATTTTTTTTTTTTTTTTTTTTTTCACAAAACCCCCTCTCCTGGTCTGACGCTTGGAGGCGCTATTATCCCACGATGACACCACGTGTCACAAAGACGGCCGGAGTGGGTGGCGTCAGACCAGAAACAGGAACACAAACGACAGAGAGATGGGGTTTTGGTGAGGCTGAACGCGTGATCGCGTTCAGCATTTAATAAACAGAACAGAAAATAAAAGGTTGGAACAGACAAAAACACTGGACACGGCACTACACGCCAAAATAAATAGACATACAAAACGACTAAACGCTAAACAGACGGTGCAGGACAGACAGACGAACAAACACGGTGAGTGATAACTATTACTTTTACTATTATTATTATTTTACTTCACCTCCGTCTCCAATCCCGTTCTCCACTCACCGAACACCCACCCCGACTGAGTGAAAATGTGCATCTATATATACTGTTGTGCTGGGATTCAATTACTAATTAATTATTCACTTGAATCCCAGCACGTGAATTAATTCTGTGCAACCCCGTGCTCACATATTACATTTAACCAGCACGTGAAGTGATTTGTGCTCTCCTCGTGCCTAAATACAAATCTACACTTTAAATATACGTGAAACACAGACCCGTTTATATCCCGTGTACCAATCTATACACCAACATTAACACACACACGCACGCAACATACAACACAGATCACACAAATGCACACAGGGGCGGGGCACTTTGCCACAGTCATGTATCCCCCCGTCACATATCCGCCCTAACCGTTTATCAGCCATGATCAAGCTCTTCAGCAACGTTAATTTATTATTAAACTGAGAAGATTAGTTCACAGATTGTGGATCCTACCAAAGTTTTCGTACACTTTGTTGTATGTGCGCCATGCACAACCATTGCTGGTAGTGTCACGTGAGCTGTTCATTGTGTTGGTATGTAAATAAGTCCTGTTTTCCTGCGGGGCGTATCAATTTCAACATTCATCTCGATCTGCCTGTCACTCAGCAGCGAGTGCACACAACGACACAACAGACGACTCTGTCACAAGCATTAATACCCTTTAACTTTCTAAACAAGGGATTTAGGGGAGCTCCCTAATAAAAGCTGAATCTCAAAACAATAATTGTGTGGATATAGTAATTGTTGCAGCTGTGTATAATGGTATTTAAAACAGGATTCATTTATCCGCCTTTTTTACATATCCGCCCTTAATCTGATCCTACCGCAGTCGGATACTCTACGGATTTCTGATCTATTTTGGAAGATACATGTAAATAAATAAAACATATATTTTTTAGCTAATCTCAACTGTAAAAAAATAACCAAATTACAAAATGAAACCATGGCATAAAATTAGACCCACAGAGGGGAAAGTTTGAATTAACAGCAAGCCTGTCATTTGTGTCACTTGGGTGTTTCTGCTTCAAGTGTGAATTAAGATTTCATTTTGCCATCAGAAATGGAGTGAAGCATCATAAACTTGGATATAGTACCGGTACCTTCTACTTATAGACTCCTCTGATTTGTAAATAAACCCTGTTTCTTTAAGTTCCACTTTAAAGGTCAGGGGTACATAGGCATTTAAGAAACACGTGTTACTGTCTATAAATGTGCGTCTTACCTTTCACAGACAATATGACGCAGTTCTGGGAGCTGGAAGTATTTGCAAACAAACAGAGTTCACCAATGTTTGTGGCAATAATCATAACATTGTACAAGGATTGTAGCAAATTGAGAAACAGTGTGAAACACAAACAAACACGTCTTTTTGACCGATGCTAGCACTTATACACATACAAGCAAGCAACTGGCTTCTTATTACATCCTTTACTGTTGAGGATTATGTGTCTATGCACTGTAATATAATGCTAAGGATCTTCCGCAAAGTTCTGCAAATCGATTTTTTAACTGCAGTGCTTCTCTGGGTCACAAGGGGTACATCCCACTCTGACACCACACGTGACAGGTTAGCGTCACAGCCCAAGTTGTTACCTGCAGGAAAGAGGCCCAGACAGAAAGCTGCAGTTTAAGCATGTATGCGCTAGGGGTGGGATATTGGGTGATATTCGAATATACCAAGAATAAAACTTTCAAATACTCGACCTCTAATTACTCATAGCAGTGACAGGTCCTTAGAACGTATTAGCAGCAACCACACATCGGGGCGCATAGATAAATACATCAACAGGAACAGTGAAGAAAAATCTTAAGGCATCTAATGTATTCAAAGTAAAAAATGATTTAAACTAAAAGTAAGAAAGAGGGGTTTTAACTATAAAATGCAAAACCTTCAACACTTTCAACTTCATTTTTAACACCCTTGAGACTCGTATAAAACACACAACACGACTGCTTACTAACAAAGCACAACAAAATGTTTGCTCAATAACATCTATGCTATAATATAAAACATAAAAACAAGATGTACTGTACCCGTACTTGCTAATTCCATAATATAATAATAATTTAATGTCTGATTCCAGAATCAATCTAATATCGATAGGACACCAATAACAGCAGAACTCAAACACCAAGGGCTTAACATCGCCCGGGTAGTTGGCAGTCAAAATCCAAATTAAAGTTAACTTTAAACAAAACAACAACAACAAAAATCACTTTGCTGACCACTGCGCACAGTAAAAGATGCAATGCGTGTTTGTTTTTTTTGCCACATTCTGTGTTTTCTTCCAAAGTAGCAGATGGATGCTTGCATGATTGCTTTTTTTAACATGTATTATTATTTTTGTTTTAAGATGTCATTTTCTCTGCTAATGTACTCCCTTTAGAGCTAGTTAATGAAGTGTTTCCAGCACAAAGAAAGTGCAGGTTGCCCAGATTCGGGGAAACTTTCCCAGGATTTGGGGAATGTTTCCCTGCATAAAGGATATGTTTATTATTATTTTTAAAATGTTATGGTTAGATTTTCAACAAGCTCTTGAAATCAGAGTATTTAGACACAAATATGCACAAATGAAGAACTGAAACGAAGAACCATGTGCATTCAGAAACATTTCATATCGAGGTTCTTGAAACAATATTCAATTATTTCAATCATATTTACTATTATGTAGGTGTAATAGTGGCAGCTATATACCAGATGGTGTATATACAAAAATAAGCTCTCTTAAAACCAAATTCATGGCTTAAATCAATCTCTGCCAAAACTGCACATACTGTTACATGTTTTTTCATCTCAGCAATTGACATATCAAACTAACATGTCTAGTAAAAGCCCTGTTACATTTATAAATAATCAGTCATTCAGCTTAGTACAAGCCTGCTGTCATCTTATGCCTCTTTTCCACTGTACAACCGAGCCGTGCCAGGAACGTACCGAGCTGTCACGGTGTGGTTAAGGGGAGCCTGGGTTGTTTTTCCACAGTAGAGCCGAGCTGTGCTACCAATGTCACATGCAACAAAAGACAGTTGTTATTAATTATTGTTATTAATTAACTCAGTTTGCCAAAAGATGCGCAAACAAATGGTGTTCAAAAATTAATAGACCAACGGTTCAGCTGTATCTTGTATTACTATATTTTGTAAATATTGTAGCGTGCATGGGTGAAGGCAGCAGCAGGACTGGTTGGTGACATAATCACACACAAAGACATAAGCCCGGCGATATACACTCCTTGCAATGGAGCTGGCTCTTTTGTACAGCGGTATCGGCGCTATGCTTTAGTGCGAGAGATCCCGGGCTCGCGCCTGCCCTCGCCCTGTGTGATGCGCCGGCTTGCGTTAACTGAGACGCTACATTGGTGTCAGAAGTGGATGCAGGTACCCCCGGCACGCACTTGTCGGACTGTAGCCTGGTGAGCAAGTCCGGGGCGGATTTGAGGCTAGCAGGGGAGAGTGTAGCGTGCTCCTTGCAAAAGAGCCGGCTCTTTTGTACAGTGGTATCGGCGTTATGCTTTTGTGCAAGAGGTCCCGGGTTCGCGCCTGCCCTCCGTCTGTGTGTGGATTGCATCGCCCTGTGTGATGCGCCTGTCTGCGTTAAACGAGATTGCTACAATATATTTAGGAATTTCTTTATAATACACACATTTTTACTGATTATATCGACTTACTATAGTTCAGTTAGTTCTGTTAAAGGGGAAAAAAGAAGATTTTAAAAATATGATTTGTCGAAGATACCTTGTTTAAGGATAGTTGTTGTTTTTTTTCTAGTTTTTTGTTTGGGTGCTTAAAAAAAGAAGCTGTGCGAGTGCAATAAGAACCGTAGTTGTATGTATGGTACAGATGTACAGTGTTTAGTTTGACAATATATTTGTAAATAAGTTTAGAATTGTTTTATTTCCCACATTTTATTCTTTATATTAATATAATAAAGGTCAAGGATGAGAAATTCGGTAGAATGTTGTGTTTTTGAGTGTATGAGTTAAGTGTACCATACCCACGGTTTATGTCTATTTGCTTCAGATCGCCAGAATTTCGGACGCACGACCCCAGATCTTCCTGAACACTTTTATCTGCCCACAGAGAAACTAGAGCCTGCACTTCCTCAGCATCCGAAGGCTGTACTTTTATCACATCACATTCGCTGCCCGTCATGTTTGTTGTTTTTCTTTCTGGAGTGTACTGACTAACAAACATATTTCTTACTCATTCAAACATTCATCCAAATGACTGGAATCTGAAATTTGAAATATTTTACAATCATCTCAAATATATCAGAATAAATGTTTTTAAACCATGTTTGTTCTTCTTCAAACTGCCAAATAGCTTTCATTGGTTGGAATTAATACCAATTACAGCTGTAAGGATGTATGCTTCTTGTGACATTGTATGTATGCTGAAAAGAAATATGGGGAACATTTCATAAGGCACAGTGGATATCACAAATGGTGTTAAGTCTCAGAACCATATCATTAGCATTTGCTTTCCAGGTTATGATGCGTCATTTACAACAACTTGATGCTAATAAGTATCAGGTAATTAAATACCACATGCTGAAACCAATCAAAAATGTCTGTGGATAGTTGTATATTATTCCTGTCCATATTATGACAAGGCAGATAATTTTACTGTCAGCTTGTCAGGGGAAGTATTTTGCTGCAGGCACATCTTTGGAATAGTGGTCACATCCAAGGTGAGTGTAAATGAAATGTGGTTCTGAAATTTAAAATTTAATTTTATGTAGTTCATTGTTTGGTGCAAGAGGACTGCATTTGATATGAGTGGCATTTCTCAAACATAGCAGTAGGGTGTGATTTTTTTTCAAAGACAAATGAATATTTATTCAATATTTTACTTGCTCAATTTTTTACTGTACCATTTGATAAACATTTAAACTACAGAGACAGTTGCAAGGCAATTTGCAGCCATGTGTTGTTAGGCAGTATCAATGAAGATGTCCCCATACCAATCCTTTGTGAACGCTCACACAGTGCAAACAGGTAATGTCCAAACTTATTTAAAAGGAGTACTTATCATTCACAGTTTCAGTCTGTGCCAATGCAGATTATTAATCCAATATGCAGTAGTTTAAAGGCCTTTCCAATTAATTTGGGATGTCATATATGTCAATAAATAATGATCATTCAAATACTGTTTCTCTGTTTATGACATGCTACTCCTGTATGAAATGCAGTCCTCATGATTCTTATTTTAATTTTTGGACCGCATTTAGTTTAAAAAATCCCTTGGATGTGACCAGTATTAAAGACATGCTTGCACTAGGCTATTCAGATCTACTTGTTGCATTACAGTAAACTGATTTTTTTGGTATCTGTGTATACTCATGGGCGAACAGTCACATTATAGTAAACAAATAAAAATGTCTAAATATTGTGATGGTCCGGGCAACACTTTGGAACCACCCTTTACCTTTAGCCCAGCTGGCATTGTGCCAGCCTGCCATTTGGGACTGGAGGGTGTTGTAACCAGATCCGCTGGGGATGTATATGTTGCACAGTGAGTGTCTTTAGCTGTTGTGGTTGAATGTTGCTTCTACTTGCAAGTGACTGTCAGAATGAAGAACCTTCTTGAAGGATCCCAGGGTTTCAGCTTCAACAACATTACTGGGGAGTTGGTTCCAGACCCTCACAATTCTCTGTGTAAAAAAGTGCCTCCTATTTTCTGTTCTGAATGCCCCTTTATCTAATCTCCATTTGTGACCCCTGGTCCTTGTTTCTTTTTTCAGGTAAAAAAAGTCCCCTCGGTCAACATTGTCTATACCTTTTAGGATTTTGAATGCTTGAATCAGATCACTGCGTAGTCTTCTTTGTTCAAGACTGAATAGATTCAATTATTTTAGCCTGTCTGCATATGACATGCCTTTTAAACCTGGGATAATTCTGGTTGCTCTTCTTTGCACTCTTTCTAGAGCAGCAATATCCTTTTTGTAACGAGGTTACCAGAACTGAACACAGTATTCTAGGTGAGGTCTTACTAATGCATTGTAAAGTTTTAACATTACTTCCCTTGATTTAAATTCAACACTTCTCATAATATATTCAAGCATCTTGTTGGCCTTTTTTTATAGCTTCCCCACTTTGTCTAGATGAAGACATTTCTGAGTCAACATAAACTCCTATGTCTTTTTGATAGATTCCTTCTTCAATTTCAGTATCTCCCATATGATATTTATAATGCACATTTTTATTGTCTGCGTGCAGTACTTTACACTTTTCTCTATTAAATGTCACTTGCCATGTGTTTGCCCAGTTCTGAATGCTGTCTAGATCATTTTTAATAACTTTTGCTGCTGCAACAGTGTTTGCCACGCCTCCTATTTTTGTGTCGTCTGCAAATTTAACAAGTTTGCTTACTATACCAGAATCTAAATAATTAATGTAGATAAGGAAGAGCAGAGGACCTAATACTGATCCCTGTGGTACATCACTGGTTACTGCGCTCCATTTTGAGGTTTCTCCTCTAATCAGTACTTTCTGTTTTCTACATGTTAACCACTCCCTAATCCATGTGCATGCATTTCCTTGAATCCCTACTGCGTTCAGTTTGAGAATTAATCTTTTATGCGAGACTTTGTCAAAAGCTTTCTGGAAATCTAAACAAACCATGTTGTATGCTTTGCAATTATCCATTGTCAATGTAAATACTGGATAAATAAAATTTAAACCTAAAACTTATGAGAATATGTTTAATGGTATAAATACAACATTCATGCATTCAAGCTTTGATTACTTGACATCAGGCACTAACTTTTTGAACTACTAAATCCAAGTAACATGTTTTTTATGCATCAGCTTAAGCATTTATCTTGATGCATGTCTGAGGAGTCACACAAATCTAATCTGTAAAAAAGGTGCTTTCACTTGTTTATTTCTTCAAAATATTGTAACTGTTTTTTTAAATGACCCTTCTTGGATGACTTGATTATTAGTGCACCATTAACACGATACTGAAATTGACTTCTGAAACATTTAGTACAGACACTTAAAAATTCTGTGGATACAAATTGGCATCTTGTTGTCTCTTGCAGCGTTGCCTGACAAGTTTGTCTTTGTAGGCACTCCAAGCCTGATATCTGACATAGTTCTCTCTAATTATGCTCTCTGTAGGGTAGGTGTTCACCAGTTCAAGAGCTGCCTGTACAGACTCAGAGGGAGCCTCCTTCAGAAACAATCCTTTAGGGATGAAAATACACTCTGTTCCTTCACTAATCTGTAAATAAAAATACAAAATAATCCAATGATTAACATGATTTTTTAAATCAACAGCATGTAGACACTGAAAAAAAAGCCAAACATTTTAGGTATGGAAGACTATAATATAGTGTACTAGACAATTCATATTGTTATAGCCATTGTATTCTAAACGGGCAGTGTGTAGACGTAACGGGAGTGTGAGGGATATACAGCTGCCTCTATTTATTCATAAACTTTCCTTAAAATGTAAGCTTTCCTTGAGACATCTGTGTATTTAAAAATAAATACTACATATAAGGGCTGATTTAAGGATAGGCGCAGTGCAAACAATTGCGGCTGAAAAATTCAAATTGCCTAGAGCAGAGAACAGTAGGCACTGTATGAGATTTGTCAAGCACAAAAATAGAAGCAAACAAAACAATATGTTAGAGGACGGGCAGCAAAGTCCTTTTGGCGCACAGAAAAGAAAAGAAAGGTTTTCTGGGGAGCAGCTGAGAGTCCTTACGGCTGAGGTCACTCAGCATGAAATTGAGTTATTTGGAAAAGGCTCAGCCAACATCAGTTATGCTACCAAAGAGGACATATGGTCCTCTATAGAGGAGAAAGTCAATGCTGTCGGTGTTACCAGGAGGACAGTTCCAGGTGATGAAAAGGTGGCAGGAAGTGTACCACAACAGCCATCCTGAGGCCAATGACTTTTGTTTTTTGGCAACAATATGGGAGTTTGTGACTTTAATTAAATAAACAAAACACTAAACAGACACAAACAAAAACACATTAACAAATAAAAAGGCACAAGGGCCAAAACAAAGGTCTACAAAAATGCTCACGGAGACGTAAACACAGGACACAGACACAACAACATGAAACACAATTATTTTACCAGGCAAATCAATGCATATAACTGCATTTACTTTTGTACTTTTTAGATGTAATAATAACATCAAACTACATTCTTGTCTTTGTTTGTATTCAGGCAAGGTTGTATTTTTTTTTATTTATATGCCTTTTAAACCTGTTTTACTTTGAATAAAATTACTTTCAAACAGCATGTGTAAAATAAACAGCGCGCGTGAAAATAAATTGGACCTGACGCGTCTGACAGGCGCTGAATAAATGGACCACTAAGGGTTAATTAAATAAACAAACCACTAAACAGACACAAACAAAAACACATTAACAAATAAAAAGCACAAGGGCCAAAACAAAGGTTTACAAAAGCACTCACGGAGACGTAAACACAGGACACAACAACATGAAACACAGACATTAACTCCAACACTAACCCTCTCTAACACCGGTGATCACCTTATTTATACACCTATGGCTGGTTCATGGCTCCAGCCACATTCCCACGTGTTTTTGCATGGAGGATTTTATCTCCCTCCCTGCCACCCAATATCTCCCCTACACACACACACCCATGCCTCAGCAGAGCTTTCGCCATGCCACACTGCCACAGTGTTTTTCAGCCACAAATCACTTTGCACATATCCTTACATCGGGCCCCATAATGTTTAAATAACATTAAATAGAGATGATTTTGCCAATACTATAAAATGCTATAAGATATTCTCCGTTGTCATATGAAGTGGTAAAATAAGAGGTAGTTTTACTTACTAGACTCATGTTTAGGTCACATTCTCTGCCTACTACTTCAGGTGATACCTGTAAAGAGCCACACGTTTAGAGATATGATTTACCAAACAAACTTCAGATTGTGAATCAATGTTCAGAGTACTGCTGTTGTGGAACGATCATTGTATTCGCCCATTGAATTCGCAACAGGCTCATGTTTGCCTGTTCTATAAGTGTTAAAACACCATCATTGAGATCAATAAAAGAGCAAAATGGACCCGACAGCAGCTGCGCAATGGTTTAGTGATTTCAAACCACCTTGTGAATTTTAGTTTACCATGAAAGAAATGCATCGGCAAGCACTAAATCAAAAAAGAAACAACAAAATCATGTGCATAAGTTCTAAATCACAGCAGTTAGCATTAGTACAAAGTCTGAGCACTATATGTAAGTAGCTTGCAACTGACAAGATACTGTAGATGCATGACGTGGTGTCAATGGGAAATTAGGGAGAACGCCGGTTGGATGCCCAAGGTTCAGTATGCAAATGAGTGAGAATTGTGGGTGATGGGGTCAGAACAGGGTGTGGGGCAAGCCATGTGATATACAGGTCTGCCATTGGGTTGGGAGTTGCTGCTACAAAACTTGTCTCGGGCAGCTCCTTGTTGTGTTGAGCAGCCTCTCATAAAATGGCACTCATGCCGCCTAGCCTGTTACTGAACCACCAACAGGCTACAATGAAATAAAAAAGGTTATCAGCAATCCTACTTAATCCCTTCTTACGTTGTTCCAGACAAGAGTCAATGTTTTACAAACTCAAGATACACAAACTACATATCAAAAGGATGTTAACAAGCCAAAACACTTTTAGAATGTATGCACCAGTAGTTATTTCAGTATTATATTCATTGAAAATAAGGAAACACAAGGGAAAAGCAATACTTACCAAAATACTGCCTTGATCAAAAATCCCTATTCTTAAGAGCAAAGCTGGAGATGATGTAGACTTCATGGCAGACAGAGTCTATAAAAAAAAAGTTACAGATGCGTTATTATAGAACCTTCCATCATTCAAAACAGTCAATCAGCATTAAAATTGTAAGAAACTACATGAAGTAGACAAACTTAAAAAAGCTTATTCTAGTTTTAGCTTTATAAGCTTTATAAGTACACAGTTACAGACAAGTGCTCAACTGTGAACTGTTCTGGATCTTTGTAACAGTAGTAATGATACACATGTGGCTCAGTTCTTCCAGCCTAATGAGGTCAACACAGTTGTCTGAAAGGGGTGGCAGAGAAGACGTGTGTCAATGAAAGAAAGCTTCAAAGGATTTCTTCTAAGCTACTGTATTTGTTTTTCATAACCCCTCTTACCTGTTTCCCAGTAATTTATTTGTGTTCATATTTACAATTACTTATGTGTGCTCTTAATTTAAAGTTGGACCTGCAGATCTTTCCTCCTGGCACCTTAAACAGGTAAAAACCTCCCTTTCTTCCATCTCATTGTGGGAACTGCCACGCTTCTGAGCATCTGCCTGTGCTGTCACTTTTAATGCAATAGCACAACATTCAAAAGGAAGCAAAAAGTTTAACTGGTATCAGATTTCTGTGCAGTAGATGCCTATTTATTTATTTATTTTTCTTATTACATAAGAAACTTTACAAATGAGAGGGGAGCCATTTGGCTCATCAATGCTTGTTCGATTCCTAGTAGCTCACTGATCCCAGAACTTCTGGTCTTAGATTTTTATTGTCACCTGTGCTAGGGGAAAGCTTTTTGCATTTTCTGTGACAGAACAGTGTTCCCTTTGAAATTTCCAGTAAAGGAGATGGGTCACTCCAGGTGGTTGAACAAATTCAAATAAATAAAATGAATAGAATGTAATACCATATGGACTACTATCTATGATTAATATATTTTCTGTTTGTTTTCCATTTTGAACTATTTACTAAAATCTAGAGCATTCGTTTTTCTTTATAATAGTATGCTAAAAGTAACTTACCTTACTTACCTTGCATGGCTTTTCCTTTTGGGTCTCCAAATGTCCTTCAGTGTTACCTAATCGGAAACATTTTGATCATATTGTTACAAATTGTACAGCTGTATTACACCTTATACATGGGCATTTTTATTTATGTGTCTCATTACCTTGTGGTTACTCTGAGTCAAATAAAACCAGATAAAAAGAGGCTTCATAAGAACATGTGGGTGCAAATGTTTACACAATGGCTAAAAGACAATTAAGTTTGGACTTTTTTTTACAAGAAGAAAGCCAAAGCACCTAGTACATCAGAAACAGAAGCTGACACTTCCACACGTCAGAGTGATTTAACAAATGTGACAGTAATACTCTGAATTCCAATTTAAGTGATACAAATATTTGTTCTGCAACTTTTGATAAAAAAGACCCTTGCTTTGGTCAAGATGCAGTTTTAGAACACATTGAAGGCTATAAATGGCTTGAATATAGTGTTCATGATGATAAAGCTTTCTGCTTTTATTGCCGAGCATTTGGTAATGGGCCACAATTACCCGGCATTCTGAATAACTGGTTTTAAAACACAGACGAAGGCAAATGAGAAATTTCACGAACATTCAAAGTGTGAATCCCATCTACAAGCTGTTTGCTAATTGAATGGGGTGGCTACATTCATGTAAAGTAGAAAGTGTTGCATCCCAACTTGACAGTCATAAGAAAAGAGCAGTCGAGGACAACCAAGGGTATTTAACAGCTGTGATGGAGAGCATCAGAGGAAAGTGTAGGTGCAATTTCCACCACTTATACTATGGATCAAGAGGGTCTGAACTGAAATTCAGATTTTTTTCTTGGATGTTCAAAGATGGCCGTGCTGGCAAGAGTAGAGAGGAAGAGGAGCTCACAGCTTGAAAGAAGACTTCAATTCTTTTGTGAAATGGCACAGCGTGATACGCTCCCAAATCTGGCCCAACGCTTTGTGCTCTATCCCCGTGACGACAGCATCGGCCGACAGAAATTAGTTTGTGTTTTAGGCTTCCGTTCTTTTAGTATCCCCCTGGTTTTATTTTGTTTTTATGTACTGTATTGTTTTTATTATGACTGTTTTCGTTCATTTCCTGTACTAGGACTAGACTCCAGCTCGCAATATGATTACTTGATAAATGATCTGCACTGTCAATGATAACCTACTTGCTTTGTGCGTATAAACAAATGGAATAGTTAATTATAATAGCAACGTGTTGCACATTGCATGTTTGTTTTTATTGGTTTGTATATGTGTGATTTAAAGATGTGTTTGGTGTATTTGATTTGTTTATTACTATTATGATTAGCGTTTTTGCAGTTGATTTGTTGCTATATAAGTGTTTTTAACTCTTCCGTCACGTCTGCACGGTTATATACTAGTCATAGTAGCTGTTTGTTATTGTGCATATTTATGATCCAAGTCTGTGTCCTGTCCAAATAAAACCTGGAATTATTTTTAATCGTTTTAGTTTGTGTGCTCCTTCAATCAATCCCCTCTACCCCCTCTACCTCCTAAACAATGAAAAAGTAAACCAGCATACACTGTACTATATAAATCTTACAAATAACAAAACACAAATGCAAATCAAAAAATACAAATTGAAAAACACAAATGTAAATAAAAAAATACAAATAAAAAAAGCACAAATACAAATCAAAAAACACAAATACACAAATGCAAAAAGCAAGAAACACAAATACGAGAACAAAAAACAAATACAAAAAGGCCACAACACAACCGAAGTCATTTCACAACGGAAATACATCACAATGGAGGGCACTGCCCCAGATACACAGGCACAGTCTTCACCTGTTTCTGGAGGAGTTGGAGTTGTTTAGAAAGCACAAGCTGGCTTTAGTAACTTAGTTTACCGTGGTATATTTCTGTCAGTGTTATAACTGATCATCTCATAGGCATCGAAGCCAAACTTTTTTTAATCTACAAAAAAATAAGTCAAACCCAACATTTTCAGTCTAACTAAAATTGTAGTTTTTAACCGCTATTAATGTACACAAATTCAGTTATGGTAGACATGATACTTAACGTTGCGATACAAATTATAACACTGACAGAAATATACCATGCCCAACCAGCTAACACTAGTAGTACA
Source organism: Acipenser ruthenus (assembly GCF_902713425.1). Classification (NCBI taxonomy): domain Eukaryota; kingdom Metazoa; phylum Chordata; class Actinopteri; order Acipenseriformes; family Acipenseridae; genus Acipenser; species Acipenser ruthenus. The sequence continues at coordinate 57,257,462 of NC_081190.1, forward strand.
CTACTCTGTCAAATAAACTTATGATTTTGAAAGGTATTGTCACTGTTTGCGCCCCAGGCACACCTCTCTGTACAAATTAAGCGCTGCTAATTTTCATACATTTAAATGAAATTATACTAAATGCATTTTGTAATACAGAATTATCACAAAATGCAAGACTGAGCTTGTACTTGCATAAAGTTAAGTTAATGGCTGCTTTTGCAACAGTAAAGAATAGCCTTACCTTTGTCTCGTTGCCTAGTTTATGTTTTGTGCCATCTTGTCTGCTAAAAACTCATTTCTCATTTCAATGGTTTTGCATTGAAATGTAATGATGGAAAGGTCAACACAAGAAATGGTTTGTCTGGAAGATGTGTACATGTATTTATCGGAGGGGAAATATCCCAAAGATTATTGTAGAAACCTTCAAAGAAGGAGATATGGAGAGAAGTTCACTTTGGAAGCTAAGTATTGAACGCCTTTTACAGAACCCACCAGAGGTCTGTGGAGATATGCAGGAAACTTCACCTTTACGGTGTCTCATTGAGGTCATTGGAACAAAACATCTTAGTTTTTTCGACATCCTGAGCTATATGATGTCAGGATGTCCCTATTACCATTCTGTTTGTTGTAATGCAATTTGCAATGGGACTCAATTGTGCTGGAGACAGTATCTGACACATAAAATGCCAAATACTGTCACTGTCTCCATTGAAAAGTAAATAGACACTATTCTGCTCTGCTACAGAAGTAAATGCACTAATTATCAGTACAATGTTCTCCGATCTTACAAAGCAAAGAATATAAAACAAATGACATATCCAATCAATACGGTTATGCAATAGATTGCACATTACAGTTTTTCACAATCATTTACACATTGAAACTGGTTCTATGAACAGAATATCCCCAACCATTAGTTTAGGTACCAAAAGAAAGTTTATTTCAACAAAACTATAAGCATTATTCACCTGTTTTCACACAAATTGCAGATTCATTAAATCTTTTTTGCTAAACCCTACACACAATTCTCTTCATAAAGCACAACCTTCATCAATGAAACCTCATGTTTTCATGTAGAAAGCACTGCCATTCAATATACCAAACTCCAATCATTAAAACTCAACCCTATTAACACACAGTCCTCAAGGTGCAAACACTATTAATCTTAATTGTTCAACCAGCAATCAGAACCTTGGTAGGAATAAAAGGGCCACTGGTGAGCTCACCTGTGTTTTGGAACAATGGATGCCAACAATGGAGAGAAAGGTAGAGGGAGAGGAAAGGTGCGAATGAGAGAAGAGATGGACGAGGAAGAGGAAGAGCAAGAACAACAATTATCTCTGATGAGATTCGTGCAACTTTGGTCAGCCATGTTCTTGTCCATGGTATGATAATGAGGGAAGCTGGGCAGAGAGTGCAGCCAAATTTGAGCCACTTCACTGTTGCATCTATAATCCGGACATTCAGAAATGAAAATAGGTAAGTTACAGTTATCTAACATTGGAGTACCATACTCTGCTCTCTAACCTGTTCTTTGCTCTACTGTATTGTGGAACCGTGTGCATTAGAGCAAGTGGGACAGTACAAGTACATTACATTATCACATGAACTTGGGAGTTGTATCCATATTTTGTACAATTGGATAACTGTAGCCAAACAGTTGTTCTTCTATTTTTGCAGAATTGAGAGACAACCAGCTGATGGTGGTAGACCACGCATGTTTTCAGAAGGTCAAAAAACTGCCATTGTAAACATGGTTCTTGCGAACAATGCCATTCGGCTGCGAGAAATACAAAATAGAATAATTGAGGATAGTGGCATTTTTTAAGGTATTGAGTGGGTAAGCGTGTCAACTATCGACTGCATCCTTCAACCGAGTGCGAAAGAAGCAAGTGTTCCATTCGAGAGGTACTCTGAAAGAGTGAAAGAACTGTGCTTCCAATATGTGCAAGTAAGTTTTCAAACAATAATTTAGTATTGTATTTCAGCACTATGTAGTGTAGGCTACATGATGGCCTACTTTTGCTGATATGTTTTGCTGTGCTTTACAATACTGTATTGACTGTAGACAAGGCAGGGTTTAGCCTGACCAAGCGAAGAAGAGGAGGACGGAACATTATTGGCCACCGTGCCATTGTGGATGTCCTTGGCCAGCGTGGAGGCAACATCACTCTGTGCAGCCATCAGCCACCATGGTGTCCTCCACCACCATGCCACCCTTGGCCCATATAACACAGGCCATCTGCTCACATTCCTTGATGGTCTACGGGATGCTCTGTCCCAACAGGAGTTACATTGTCATTTGGGACAATGTCAGTTTCCACCGCGCTGTTCTGGTCCGCAAATGGTTCGATGACAACCCAACATTCTCTAACCTGTTTCTTCCACCCTACTCACCATTCCTTAACCCCATAGAGGAGTTTTTCTCAGCATGGCGGTGGAAGGTCTACGACCACAGTCCCTATGAACGGGAAAACTTTCTCCAGGCTATGGGGAAGACTTGTGGGGACATAGTTTTGGAGTCCTCTCAGGGGTGGATAAGGCATACCAGGGGGTATTTCCTCCCAGGCCTGCCCAGGGAAAACATTGCCTGTGATGTAGACGAAAACCTCTGGCCTGACCCAGGCCAGAGACAGGATGTTGAGGCCGAATACACTTTTCCCTTTTCTTTCTTTCTTTTTTTTATAAATTTAGTTGTTGCCAATTATTTTTATTATTTTCTCCCAATTTGGAATGGCCAATTGTTATTTGAAGCTCAGCTCACCGCCACCACCCCTGCACTGACTCAGGAGGGCGAAGACGAACACACGCTATCCTCCGAAGCGTGTGCCGTCAGCCGACCGCTTTTTTTCACACTGCAGACTCACCATGCAGCCACCCAAGAGCTACAGCGTCGGAGGACAACGTAGCTCTCGGGCAGCTTTACAGGCAAGCCCGCAGGCACCCGGCCAGACTACAGGGGTCGCTGGTGCGCGGTGAGCCGAGGACACCCTGGCCGACCTAACCCGACCTAACCTCCGGGCGACGCTCGGCCAATTGTGCGCCACCCGCTAGGAGCTCCCGTCCACGGTCGGCTGTGGGATAGCCTGGACTCAAACTCGCGACGTCCAGACTATAGAGCGCATCCTGCACTCCACGTGGAGCGCATTTACTGGATGCGCCACTCGGGAGCCCCCCTTTTCTTTCTTTACCTACAATGAGTATATATTCTCTTACTTTAGTTGAAGTATTTTTACTTGGGCTACGTTTGTTTCCCCAACTTTTCTTGACTGCTAGCAAATTCAGTTGAAATTCTGAAAATAACATTTTGAAAATTCTGGTATTTGTGTATTGTTTTTACATTTGAGCATACTCTCTAACATAATTTACACAGATTACAGTAGCATGCTGTTGCAAAGTGCAAGATTTATAGAGGTAATACTGAAAAAGCATATTTTATAATAGTGTTTTTCATTTATCTCACCTGTGTGTAATGGATATTCAGTAGGGTCTATTTATTTGATGGCTTTTGTGTGCCATTTGAAGGCAAAGTTACATTTAGATTGAAGATAACATGTTTTAGAATAGAGTGTATCGTTTTGTCTGAGACTTCTGAGGTTTGGCCAGTACGGTGTGGGTTTTTTGTTTTGTGTTTATAGTTTTGAGTAAATGGAGTATAATTTCAGGAAACGTATGTAAATGGTTGTAGAAAAACTGTATTACTTTATTATAAAAATTGTGCTGGAGTGACAAATACGGCTAGGAGACACTATTTGGCAGGGGAAATATTTAGCACCCAAGGTGCCAAATACTGCCAGGAGACTCCATTTGGCAGAGGCAGTACTTGGCATAATACCGGGACTAGTTGCGATTGTGTCTTTGCTTACATTCCATTCCAGTGGCGTACTGCTGAAATTCAGGACGGAGCTGTGTGTCGGTGGTTAAAAAAATAATGCCACCGTTACGTGTTTTACAACAACTTGAAAATGTCTGAAAGTATTTCAAATTTATATTGCTGTTTGATTTGGCCTCCAATGTCCTTGAGAACGAGTTTAGTCAAGAAATGCCAGTCACCAATCTGCCTGCATCTCACTTCTCCAAACAGTCTGCAGCCCCTTCAGTACAATCTTTGTTTTTGAGATTAACATGTTAATATGTTGTGTGTACTGTGTCTCTTATTAAACACTCAATAGTGCTACATTTATAAATACTTCGTATACAGTTATTATTTTGTAATTGCTTTTTTAATAAGAAAATACAAATGTATTAAAATAATACTAATACTTAATACATTAAATGACAAACTTTTTGATGTGAAGTCTTCAGTGTTGAAATCAGTTTTGATTCACATACTTATATCACTTCAAGTATGAATGATCTCTTAATAGTTTCGTTAAGAGGAATGTGCTTGTGTTGGTTCTTTATATATTTAACCACGGGTGTGCAATTCGTATCGCTCAACTCCCAGGACAACAAGATTTGTGTGAGGGACAAGTTTTGCCGTTATTCTTTTTCCCGTTGGAAAAGTAGTTTTTATTTATTTATTTATTTATTTCTATGTTCGTTCTGTTGCTAGAAAGACACTCCAGGTATATTTTTATAGAGCCACGCAAGTTTCTGAAAACTGAATTGCGGAAGTCTAGCATCAAAGCACAAACATTTTAAAAAGTGTTCACGTCGCACCCCTATCACTTCTGATTGGCTAGCTGTGGAAAAAGCTGATCTATTGGTTACAAAGAAACCCAGAAACGGCTGCCTGAGAGACTCGAGCAATGCACAGACTAATCTTTTACTTACTTTTTTTGTAAATTAGCAAATAAGTGATACTGCTTTTTTGTGTGTGTTTTGTGTGACGTGGAGGGGGCAAGTAGATTTTTAAGAAGGACAAGTAGATTTTTTCTAGCATTTTGTCCCTTGGAAAATAAGTTTATTGTAGCAGTGTGGAGTAGTGGTTAGGGCTCCGGACTCTTGACTGGAGGGTTGTGGGTTCAATGCATTGATTTATGAAAGTATTAAAACAAATGTGTTTATAATATAGAAATTAAATGCTTATATATGAGATTCTCTGTACAATATTTTATTATTTTTTAAATAAAATACAGACTGTAAATCTCATAGCAATGTGTTTATGTATTAATTAATTTATGTATTTTTTTTTCAGTGAGAGTAGTGCAGGGAAAGCATGTTGTCAGAAATTTGTCAGGGATGGAGTTAAATCTAGCCCTACCAATCTAGCAATTGAGTGCTAATTGGGGAATGGCCACATACATAAAAAAACACAGGTCACACACACATCAAAACATTCAGTTGCTAAAGGTAGATCAAAACACATGGTTTTGCAATTCCACTACAAACTGTGAATAGAAAGAAGGCTTTAAGATGAAGTTCTTTCATCTTCCAGACACTTGATGAGAAACAATCTTCCAGCTTCCATTTTCAACTCAGAATAGTGAGTACTACATGCTTGAAAGCCTACTGTTTGTAAGATGTAGCATCATATCTGATTGCCCAGGTCTTTGTTCTTGTAATGTTTTATTGGTTACTCCAGCTGCTTCTAGAACCTTACAGTACATTTATACGTTGCACATCAGTGTGTTGAAATTATCCAATTTCAGAAACAGATGCTGTTTATTTTGTGTATTCTAATGAGACTACGTATGTAACCCAGTGGAATGAAAAATAATTAAAACACATTTTAAATTAAGACAAAACCAGAAACTTTTATTGTGTATACATCCGCAGTGTAACAGTCCCAAATTTAATTTATTGTTCGCTTATTAAAAATAAATTGAACATGTCTGTTTTATTGTGAATTTCGTCATCCAAAGTGGCATCTCACTAGAAACAAGAGGACTGAACACACACTGATGATGGGTGGAGTTTCAAATGACACCGAGGAAGTAAGGGGAAAAGCTGCCGCAGATGCTTAAAATCCAGGCCCGTAATTCGGGGGGTGGTGTCTGGCCTTGTCTTTACCTGCTTTTCTAAAAGTTTTCATGACTGACAGGAATACATTCTTGTTGGTTTTAAACTCACTGTCAGCAGAGATGTTAAAACTTCTACTGTTAAAATATCTAATTAGTCCAGTTCAGCATTACAAAACTGGAGACTGAATACTGGTCCCCAGATGAACTTCTTGCACTGGCATAAAATTCATTTATGTTGTTGATATATATATATATATATATATATATATATATATATATATATATATATATATATATATATATATTTTTTTTTTTTTTTTCCCTTAAAATGAATGTCCATATTTTTTTCTTTAAACCAGTCTTTAAGTACACTAACAGCCCATGCTGTAGTTTTTTTGTGTGTTTTTTCAATCTTAGTTTTCTTCTATTTCAGTTATAACTGTTCCTCATCTACTGTTAAGTGTCTACTCTTGACAGTTGCTGGTGCTCTTATTTTATTACTTTTTTTTTCAGTTGGACTGCTGTCTTCACTCAAAGTTGGTGTTGTACCAGTTATCTGGAGGTTCATCCCCAAATATATTAAAGGAAATAGGTTGAAAATCACTCATTTTTGGCAGTGGTTTTGTAACAAATAAGAAATAAAATGGTAGTTTGTCATGGAATTTAAAATGCAGTGCTGCGTCGTGATTTATTCAGTGTGAAGCAGCTCATTAGTATGCAAGCCATGCTATATGCTATATATACATGCACGGTCATGTGATGCTGCCATTCAATCTTATTGGTTAATTTGCCCAATAACGGATTAATGCAGGCTACTGTTGTAGTCATGGTTGTCATGTCATCCATGTATACTCGAATTGGTGGTAGTCGCATTCCAGAAGCCAAGCGCTCTCCTCCCACTACCCATTTTGATGCCCAAATGATTACTTCCATTGCCATGGTAAAAGCCAGTGTAGAAATGGTGCATCCTGCCATTATTCCAACTTCTAGGCATTGCCATGTAGTGCTGAATTCTGAAGTTGAAAAACTAAATTGCAAATCTCCAAAGTAGGCTTTCACTAAATTTGTTATTGTCATCGGTACACTGAAAAAATCAAATGCTGCCTAAAGAAGTTCATGTGGCACTGAACCATACGCATTAGCTAAATCCAGGAATGTCACATGGAGCTCCTTCCTTTCCTTTTTAGCTGATTGAATTTGTTGCCAGATCACATTGATGTGTTCTAAGCATCCTGGGAAACCTGGAATGCCCGCTTTTTGTATTGAAGTGTCAATGAAGCAGTTCTTTAATAGGTAAGTTGACAATCTCTGAGCAATAATGCTGAAGAAAATCTTGCCTTCTACGTTTACTAGGGAAATAGGGCGAAACTGACTGATGCTTGTAGAATCTTTTTCTTTCAGTATAAAGACCACCTGCTTGTCGCCATGCTCTTGTTACAATCTGTTTTTCCCAGCAATGGTATTGTGCCCCGTTCTTCATAAACCACACGTGCAGTTGTGTAAACCAAAAGAATGAGCAAAAGGTGAAAGGAAAGAGGAAAACAAAATACTTTAAGGAAAAATTACAAAATAAAGTGTGTGTGTGTGTTTTTTTTTAAACCGCAGCTCATTGCTCCTTCTAGTGGTGGAAGCCCTGAGAAACAGGCACTGCTCAGTATCCTTGCCTATACACTGTGGGATGGCTCAGTCCCACTAAACTAACTATTCTAAATAGTCAAAATTAAATAACTGGTGCGTGGCTTGCTTGCACCACCGGGTTTGTCCTATGCTGGAGTCGCCACTTTGTCTTCCCGATCGCTGCTCCAGAATTTCCAGATTTCGTTTCCAAATGTCAGGATTCCGCTGTGAAGTCACACTCCACTAAACAGTGCCTTTTTATTTAGCCATTCACCCATATAGTCCCACCCCCAAGCCAATGACAGCCGATCATTCACAGCTGACTTCTGTCAAAAGACATTGTCTGACAGTGTGGGAATACACAGGGTTTCCCAACCCCCCTACAAGCTCACACATGCGCCCCCATGGCCAGTCCAGATCCATCCCCTCTCACAGGGAAAAATATCCAAATGCACATTATGTCCATTGCTATGCACATCATAAATGTAATAATGGGACATGCAGTGAGTCAAGTTTCAGGGGCTTGATTTTTTTTTTCAGATCCGCTCTGCTTTTTCAACTTTTTTCTCTCGCTCTCCAAAGAAAACTTTTGTTATGGATGAGGTTGTACAGAAAAGACTACCAACTGCTCCTCAAACAAGGTCGAATTTTAGTAGTCGAGGAGTGAGGACAGTGTTTGAACAGCGCAATCGGTAGCAGTGTGGAGTAGTGGTCAGGCCTCTGGACTCCCAACTGGAGGGTTGTGGGTTCAGTCCCGGGGGATGGCACTGCTGTTGTACCCTTGAGCAAGGTACTTTACCTAGATTGCTCCAGTAAAAACCCAGCTGTATAAATGGGTAATTGTATGTAAAAATAATGTGATATCTTGTAATAATTGTAAGTCGCCCTGGATAAGGGTGTCTGCTAAGAAATGTAATAATAATGTAATAATAGAGTGTTTTCAAACAATTAGTGATTCAGGAGACTTTGACAGTGTCACAGTTAGAGAAGCTAATGGTTTTTGCCATAGCCTCATGGACAGATAGCTTCTGTACTTCCTGGACTTGTTCCTAAAGATAATGATGAAGGTGGATATTTTGTATGGGAAACTCCAGGCAAGAAATATTACATCTGTTGATGCAAATGAAGCGGTAACTCAATTTGTTCAAAGCATTCAGGACATCCGAGCATCTGTTAGAGCACTGGACTCCAGCCTCCCTGAGAACCTGCCACCAATGCCAAAAAGACGAAGGGGCCCAAATACCACAGAATATTATGACACAGCTGCCTTGCAAATTAGTGACATCATCATCTCTCACGCAAAGGAACGGTTTGCCTTCAGAAAGCATCTTGTCTCTGCAAAATTGCTGCAGAGTGACCGTTTTGATGAATATCAAGTAGTTTTCCCAGACGGTGTATGAGAGGAAATGGTTCAAGCATATCCAAAGTTTAGTAAGACTTCCTTATGCATTGACTTACAAACAGTGTATGAAACAGAAGATTTAAAAAATGTTGAAAATGCATTAAGTATGCTTGAACTGATGATATATAACAACCTGGACAGAACATTTCAGGAGATGTCAAAACTACTGAAGATAGTTATTACCACTCCGATAACTACAGCAGAGTCAGAGAGATGTTTCTCAACACTGAAGCGGATAAAAACCTTCTTGAGAAATAGTATGAAAACCGAACAATTAAATGCTCTAGCCATGTTATCAATTGAAAAAGACATGATGGCTGACATTCCTGACTTTAACAATAAAGTAATCGAAAAATTTGCCACAATAAGACATCGCAGAGCAAACTTTTTATATCGCTTCCAACGAGAAACAGACAGTGACAGTGCTTCTGCTACTGAGGTTGGCCCCCTGGGCACAACCCCCCCAGACCTCACCCCCCCACCTGCAAAAATGTTGGCCACCAGCCTCCACTGGAGCACGAGTTAGTGCTTAATACTTGTAAGAGATTGTGGTAGCCTCGTTTGACTTTCTCTTATTTTGTAATTTCTTTCTCAGTCTTTGCAATACTGTCATTTTGGAAGATGAGTGTGATAGAGATCGAATGATTCTTGGTGTTGGATCTCCCTCCCGACCTGTGAGGGCGCTGTGTAAAGGGAACAGAGTACCCTGGACTAAATGGCACGACAGTTTATTCATAGGGTTAGGTGGAAATCGGCCATCTAGAAAGGGGGGCGGAGCTACGGTACACAAACTCAATGACCCGGTTGGGAAATGGCGTGGCATCCGCGGATTGGAGGAGCAGATGCGCTCGTTGACCAAGGGGTCATGGGTGATGGTATGAATAAAGGGGACGTAGTGAAGTTATTAATTGGTTAGAGAAAGCCTAAAAAGGAGAACAGTGAAAAACATGAGTGTTTTGTTTGTTTGTACTGTCTTGTTAAAAACCTGTTTCTTTGTTGTTTAGACAGCTAACACGATCAGGAGCTGTCGCCAAAGGCCAGCACCAAACCAGACAACATCACCACTTGTTCCACGAAGAACTGTATTTATACCACGAGCACTAATTCACTCATTAAAGGACTTGTGTATGTGTTTTGTGTTACGTGTGGGTGTATAAAGAACGGGACTTTTGGTTGAGGGTCAAACCCAGGGATTATAAGTAAAGTAATACATGCCACTGTATTACTTTCTATCATTATTGTTTACTGTTTGTTTTGCCATCAGGCTTTGGAAAAACAAGATCATTAAACACCATTGCACCTGAATCTCGTTGTCTGTCTGTTTCTTCTGCACAGCTGCATTGCTTTCACCTGCACACACTTACCCACTTGGTCACAATGAGCCATCATTTTGCGTTGCAGTTGCAACCACTTTCTGAGAACAAAGGCAGGATCAGGCTCGACCATCAATGTGTCGGTCCCAAAAATAACTCTCAAAGACATGACTCAATTTACTCCCTATTATAAAGATAGGGTAAAATAGCTTTCTATTCAAGTTAGTCTTCAGGAGCTATGAACTGTTGTAAGAAGTAGCCTACTGTATAATATAAAGGACATAAATGTGCATATTTTTCTTCATGATGGGAAATCGAGATAATTCAGTCACAAATCCTGAATCATGACTCAAATTGCTCCTTTCACATTTGCTTTTGTAACTGGGTGAAATGTTCCAGACAGTAAGAGAATACAATTGCATGCAATAAATAATGTATTTACGTTAAAATAGAGTCTAAAAAGAGCACCAGTTTTGCATAGTTGTTATGCCATGAGGAAAATACGGTGATTGTCTCCTAAACTATCCATCAATAACACCAGGTGTCTGCTGCAGTCAGCAAAATATTAACTCCTGCTCACGAGAGAAGTCGTGTGCACAAGATACTAACCTTTTTTTAATTCCCTCCATGTCCCTTTAGGTGTTCCATAGTATTATACATTGTGTGCACTTTTTCTTTAGATGAGCTTCTGTTTTAATCATACCTAAATTAATTGAATGATGTATGTAAAATTAAGTAGTGCTACTTCTGGCATTTAATTTAGCTGTACATGAGGAACTGTTTACAGCGGTTTTCCTTTATCAGAACACAATTCAGTGGCATCCATACTGTCAGTAAATACACACTCATAATAACAAAAACAAACTTATACTTTCTTATTCTTTAAAAAAGTGTATGGTAGTAGAACACTCATGTAAGGTTTGATATGAATTGTAATACTTTTAAGTACCCCTTTAGATGGCAGGAGCGAGTGGTGCAGTCTTGTGATAGTCGCCAAAAAGGACGAGACCAACCGCTTCTGCGTTGATTTCCATAAGGTAAACGCTATTGCCAAGTTCGATGCGTACCCCATGCCTCGGGTCGATGAGCTTCTCGACAGACTGGGAACGGCGAGGTTCATCTCGACTTTGGACCTGACGAAGGGATACTGGCAGATCCCCTTAACCCGCAGTTCACAGGAGAAAACTGCATCTTCTACCCCTGATGATCTGTTTAATTTCATAACCATGCCGTTTGGGCTACATGGTACAACCGCTGCCTTTCAGAGACTAATGGACCAGGTCTTACACCCACATCATGAGTATGCAGCAGCGTATATTGATGATGTGGTTATCTACAGCGCCACCTGGCGAGAGCATCTGGCTAGGCTCGCGGCCGTCTCTGAGGGTAGCCCGGCTGACAACCAACTTGGGTAAATGTGCATTTGCCAAAATAGAAACGCAATATTTAGGGTTTATTATGGGACATGGGCAGGTGAAACCCTTCGCCACCAAAGTCCAGGCTTTGATGGATGCGGCAATCCTGAAAACCAAGTCCCAGGTGAGGTCTCTCTTGGGGTTGGATGGTTATTACAGACGACTTATCCCTGTGTATGCTACAGTGGTCAACCCTCTAGTGAACCTCAGAGTGCACCAAATTCAATTAGATGGACAGAAGAATGTCAGGGGGCAGTTGATATCATTAAGCAAAAAACTCTGCCAAGCCCCTACCCTTATCACACCAGATTTTGATAAGGAATTCATCCTCCACACTGATGCTTCGGATGTTGGTCTAGGGGCAGTCTTGTCCCAGCAACCCTTTATGTATTTTATGACACACCGTGCAGGGAAAGATCACCAAAATGCAGATTACTTTTCCCGGGAGGGGGGTGTAACAGGGAAAGTAAATTCCGCTGAGTGTTCCTTCGGCTCCACTCTGAGCGGGGGGATATGTGACAGACAGCGAATGAATCCGAGTCAACAATCTCCCTCCCGACCTGTGATGGCGCTGTATAACAGGAACAGCGTGCCCCGGACTGGATGGTTTGGCAGTTCATTCCAGGGTCAGTCGGAACCCGGCCATCCAGTAAGGGGGCAGAGTCACAATGCCAGAAGTCATCGCCCTAATGCGGTACTTGAAGTGTCAGTCATGGATTGCAGGAGACGTGATTGAACTAGCTATCGCAGGGGACGTGACTGAAGGTATAGTAGGGGATGTAATGATGTAATCTGTTCCTTTTTTGATGTGGTTACCGAAAGGACCCATATAGGAGATGGAAGTAATTTATTATTGTGAGTGTTTTGTGTTTGTTGTTCTAACTGTTTTGTCATTTCATTGTTAGACGGCTAAACACTAACCGGGAGCTGTCGCTACAAGCCAGCACCAAACCCGGACTGCACTGCACTACTGTTTCACAAACTGTTGTCTTTCACCACACCTGCACAAAAGCACTCACTATCTGTAGAAGTGACCGTGTCTGTGGTGTGTGTTAGTTATTAGTGTCTTATTGTTTACTACTTATTGTTACTGAAACCCTAGTTTTGCACGGAGCGATACACATTGCTGTGTAGCACCCGTGCTTATTATTTAAGTGTTATTGACATGCAACCCAGCCAAATAAAGGTGATATTTGATTGAACTTTAACTTTTTTTTGTGTGTTATTCCTGAGCACTGCACCAACTACACCTGCACATTGCAAGCCACCTGTCACATATCCATATGAACAAAGATACAGCTGTGTAGACGTGACTTTTGTGACATTATTTTGCCAGCCTAAATAAAAATGACAGACCTGTTAAAGTATTTAAGAAAAAAGTTTAATACAATTATTAAATATAATGTTTTTTTTTAATATTAAATGATTAGAAGTAATAGTGTTTTGATTACATAACCTCATCTTAATGTAACTTCCATTACATTGGACGATAAGTGAAATAAGGATTTTTTTTAAATGCTTTATTTAATTATTTTACCAGCAATGCTAGAAAAAAGGACTTAAGAACAGCTATGTGATAAGAAAAAGGACAATCCTTTCACCAATAAGCTTATTCTATTGTGAAATTCAACAAGCTTGTGTTTTGAATTCTGCAACATATCAACGTACTCTAGAAATGTATAAGCTCTTCCCAAAGATATTTATGATATTTTACTTGTTTTCAAATGCGATAATACAATTTACAGTGTACCTGCTTCAGTTAACCAGATTGTATTTGTCATGTAATACTAAATACAAAATTAAAAAAAGATAATAATAATAAGCTCAACCAGTAGTCACATTTAATGTTACCTGTGCAGGGAGAGAGATGGATCATGACAAAGGGATCACATTGAAAATAAATGTAGCCTTACTAATCATTCCAAATTATTATTATTTTTTAAGCTAAATATGTTTCTAACTTATTTTGTTGATATAGAAATAAAAAAAGTCCTCTATAGTGTGTTGCAGGCTTTGAACTTGATCTGTTGTTTCTTGCGCTGAGTAGTAGTCTACTGTTTACTGCTTGTATCTGTGTGAAGTATGCAGATGAATGTAGTGTTATGAACTGATACCCAAGTCGCTGAAACAGTGTGAGTTATCCATAGGAGCGTGTAATACAACAAACTCATTACATGAATGACAAAAACTGAGTGGAATGCATCGGAACGCGTTTTACACAGGCACAAAAATCCGAAAACCACAGTATGGCATTGCCACCATGAACAGCCTAACTTTCCCTCATTTGATAAGACACTCTGTGACCAGCTGCTGGGGGCTGTACATCATCCAAGAATCCACCATGCTGACTGAACAATCTTTTGATTCTGCTAATGCTTCTGCTAGTAGAATAACTCAATCAGTAAAAAAAAAAAAACCCTTTGTAAGGTAGTCTGAGGTCAGGGTCTGTGAAACTAGTTGTATGGATTTCAGTCTCAGATATAACTTCTCACTTGTTTTGCTTCTTTATTCAAACAGCATACACTGTCAGTTACAGTATAAAGTGTAACTTAATGAATGAAACAATTTGAATTATATAGTCTAACTACACACTGCATTAGCTGAAAAGTCCTAATAAACAATCCTGTTACAAGCACCCCCAGTCTGTTAATAATAGCACATCATCTGATTCATAACTTTGTGATCTGATTGCAATCTTGAGGCTGGGGGGGGGGGGCTAACTAACTCCCAGCCCATAGATTGCAATCAAATAAAATAGTTCTGTGCAGGGGTGTTTTAAAAAGTGGGTTCATAATAATAATAACAATAAACAGCAATTTCATTGGCGATGGAGTCATTTACATAACAATAAGGTTGATTAGCTAAAAAAAAAACAACACTTGATTATATTTTCATATGAAAAATTAGATTTAAAGCAATGCATCATATTTTCACAATGAATCATAATGCGGTATACGTGCCATCTGTTTTATAATTGAAGCTTCATTTAAAATATAACCAGGTTGTATATTGATTTCACTAAGGTTTGCATGTTTGCTTTATTATATTTTTAATTCAGACAGGAAAAGGAATACCTTGCCTTGGAAGCACTTTGTAACAAGCACCCCAGTGGTACTCAATGATGATTTGTTTCATAAAAGCTATTATATTAAACTTTGACTCTGTCTCATCAGCCAGTACTGGTGGGAATGGGGGAAAATATCTTGTTACATAGCTGCTTCCAGAATCAAAGTTCTGTTATCTTACTCCAAAGAGTCTTTCTATCTCTTACTAAATTATAGAATTGCTATAGTCGGCACCACAATCTTTAATTGGATTCCTACATATTACTACATATAAGCTACAAAATGTTGAGGATGGAGAGTTGGAGAGTTTGAGTTCCTTACTGTTGACTTATTGTATTTCCTACTGGTAGAACTTCTGTCTTTCTGCCTGTGATCCAACAAGCAGCTTGGCTATGGGTCGTAAAGAGAGTGAGCGGATGCGAGTCAAAAAAAAAGGAAACATTTAGCAAGTAAAAATAAATATAGTAATCCATCACGTACCGTCCCTCACATATCCGCCCGTCACATATCCACATACCTCTTCAGTAACGTTAGTTTATTATTGAACAGAGAAGATTAGTTCAGATATTGCAGACCCTACCAAAGTTTCGTACACTGTGTTGTATGTGCTCCGTGCGCTACCATTGCTGGTAGTGTCACGTGAGCTGTTCAGTGTGTTGATATGTAAATAAATCCTGTTCACCTGCGGGGCGTATCCACTTCAACCTCTGTCTCGCTTTCCTGACTGTCACTCAGCAGTGAATACACGCACCCACACGGCAGACGGCTACTCCGTCACAAGCATTAATACCCTCTATCTTTCTAAACAAGGGATATTCGCTAAAAATACGAATAATGTTGTGTGTTTCAAGTAGAGGAAAGCAACTGAAATGGCCTAGCGAACAATTTTCTTAATGTATTTCTTTTTTTCTTGCGATTAACCCCTGCCCATGGTGTCATCACGGTGACCAGTTTATATGATAGAAATGGTATTTAATGGAAACCCATTTTTGCTGATAATGTGCACAGCATTTTTGAATTTTAAATGAGCAGAAACTTTTATTTTCTTTGACTTTTCAGTGGAAACACTGATAACAATGCTTACTTACCTGCATGTTCCCTTTCACAGAAGCCTCTCAGGTTTGCACTGGGTCTTGATGGAGTCACAGCTGTCTGCCAAGGGGTTAAAGAAAAATGTGAATCCATCTCAATTATTTTAGCAAATTGCATGCTGTATGTTTATCACCTGTTTTAGCACACAGTGTTGGATTTAACAAGCTTTTCATAATGCAGTGTTGAACCACTGTTGTCAAAAAACATTATTTTGATAACTGTATTATGGCCTTTTTCCTTTGTCAGTTGTTAAAAGGCAGGCAGTAACCTGGTAATAATTGATAACTAGAGCTTGTTGCAAGACCCTGCTTCCCCTCTGGGATTTTAGACTGCACCAATTGCAATTAAATCACAGTAAAAGGCAAGGGTTGACATCAGAGTATATTGTTTATTTATTTATTTATTTATTTATTTATTTATTTATTTTTAATAAATTTAGCCGTTGCCAATTATTTTCTCCCAATTTAAAATGGCCAATTATTTTTAGGCTTAGCTCACAGCTACCACCCCTGTGCTGACGAACACACGCTGTCCTCCGAAGTGCGTGCCATCAGTTGACCGCTTTTTTTCACACTGCGGACTCACCATGCAGCCACCCAAGAGCTACAGCGTCGGAGGACAACGCAGCTCTCAGGCAGCTTACAGGCAGACCCGCAGGCGCCCGGCCAGACTACAGGGGTCGCTGGTGCGCGGTGAGCCGAGGACACCCTGGCCAACCTAGCCCTCCCTCCCCCCGGGCGGCGCTCGGCCAATTGAGCGCCGCCCCCTGGAAGCTCCCATCCTCGATCGGCAAAGGAATAGCCTGGACTCGAACTGGCGACGTCCAGACTATAGAGCGCATCCTGCACTCCACGTGGAGCACCTTTACTGGATGCACCACTCAGGAGCCCCAGAGTATATTCTTTTGTGATTATGCTCTGGTGAGAAAGGTTCTACAACTTCTGCAAATTTCATCACAGACAATCTCTATAATGCATTTCCACATTAACAGCTCGGAAGGCATATCAGAAAAGATCAGTTTGTCATCCCCAAGGTGTGGAAAGCTCCTAAACCTGGTCACAGCAGTGTAACAGATTCAGCAGGATCAGAATTTGGACCAACAACAGTGAGGTAAATAATAATTGGGCTCATCTCCTATTAAACAAGTAGAACACCACCTTAATTAACACCACCATTTTCCAATTATTGATTTGCCTTAATTAACCAAGGGTGTCAGGCACTTTGTTTATTTGTTAGTTAGTAAGATCATTAAAGATCTAGGCCTACATCTGTAAAGCTGACTCAATAATAGCATTTAAATCAAAGCTTAAAACACATCTTTAAGCAGAGGCCTTTTTGTAGATTGGGATGGCCTATTTTAGAATTTTGTTATTATGTATTTTGTTTTTTTAATTTTTTTCCCCATTTGTTTTTGGATGTTTTTGGATATTTTATATTATATTATATTATATTATATTATATTATATTATATTATTCTATAGTATATTTGTTTGTAATGTGAAGCACTTTGGTATGCCTTGGCATGAAAGGCGCTATACAAAATACATTTGATTGATTGATTGATTAATCCAAGCCCAGGAACAAAGGGGTTTTCAATTAACAATTACACATCTGAGACATATTCACGCACATATATGGGGATTCTGCAAAAGTGTAATCGATATCGGCAATCTCTGACCTTGTCTAACATACCATCGCAAACTGTACTGCACACTGCAATTGGCAAGGAGGGCAGCTCCAGTTTGACACTTACAGTTTCAAGGTGCAGTTGGAAAAGCAGCAAAAATAGCTGATCAATATTGAAGAGTGTACATGTAGGTGAAATTGGTATGTATATTTGTGCTAAATTTCCTCTCCCAGTTTAAAGTAGTCCCTGTGTGCCATTCTGCAGCAGCCTGTGAGTGGAGAAGTTTATATGATGCCATAAAATTCTAAAAGCACTTTCTAGTCTGGCCAAGTGCCTCTCCATAAAGTTATAAAACACACTGCAATATGTTTAAAGGTCTCATAAAAGGAAACTTGTTAGAACCAATTTTAGAGTAAAGAATGGAAATTAGTTAGCTATTATTGGGTAAGTCTGGGATGTTAGTGGTATGTAATAGGCTGTATGTTAATGAATGCTTGTTTTATTGCCTGTATAAAAATTAATTGCTTTGAGAAGGCCCTTTGTGATTCTCTGTGCCGTTGAAGGACACCCAGTGCTTTGCATTCATTGTACCGTAATGCAGTGGAGACTTCTACTTTTTGGAAAAAAACTACTCTGTTGAAACAATTGAATAAAGACTTTGTTGAACTTATCTTTGTTGAAGATGTTTTAAAACCCATACAGTGCATTAAATAAGTAAGAGGTACTGTAGGAACCCGTAATGTGGAAGACTACAGTGTGTTGGTGTCACTTCACAGTATAAAGGAGAAATTTCACAAAACAGATGCATGTTAAAACATCATCTCTTCAATACCTTTCCTTTATCTATCTTCATTATGATGTTTGTCTTTAGCATATCAATGTCATCACCTGACAGAATGGCATATTAGATACAGATAGCCCCAAGTGATATGAAGCAACAAAGACTGCATTATTAAAATGGCAGTGATATAAAAACACAACTTATTATTATGGGACAATATAGCATTCAACCAATGACCCGGAGATGAAAGGCACCATGTACAGGTATGACCAACCATCTTCTGTCTGCTTTTATTCCACACCTCCCCATCCAACAGTCCACGTTCACCTGTGGCACCAGTTTAATTCATTAGCATGCAGCTAGCAAAATTCTGTTCATATGCTATTATAAAAAGACATAGAAATAAAAACACAGTTTGACAGCAAGCTAAATTAGAATGCTGCTGCCTGGATCCTTACCAGATGTAAAAAACGTGATCACATCACCCCTGTGTCTTGCCCAGCTCCACTGGCTACCTGTAAAGTTCACTATATAATGCCCTTCATCACACAGGTCCCAAGTACGTCCTCAACCTGCTGACCCGCTATGTCCCTGCCCGCAGGCTGAGGTCCTCCGACTCTGGCCTGCTTGTTATCCCCAAGCAAAAGTGCACCACACTTGGAGACTCTTTCGAACTCTCTCCCAGCTTTGGTACGTGATGCTCCCACCGTCGCTCGCTTTAAAGCAACCCTCAAGACCCACCTGTTCTCTCTTGCTTTCCATGCTCTTTAAGCCTGATATCTGCTATTAGATGCTGTGGTGCTGCTACTATTTCATGTATTATGCTACTATCATGTATTATGCACTTTCCTTTTTTTTTACTGTATATCATGTATTATGCATTTCTCTGTATTTAAAGTATTATGGATTTTCTTGTTGTTACTGCATCTTGTAAAGCGCTTTGTATGGGGGTCCACTATGAAAGGCGCTATATAAAATAAAGATTGATTGATTGAATATGTATGAGAAATGTGGAAATTAAATATAATTAGATCTTGAACTTTTTGGTTTTGATTTTCCAAATCTCTACCTCCCTTTATGTTAATTAGACTGGGTTTAAGATTATTTTTTTAATTGATATAAAAATCAAGGAGACTTTTAATGATGGTCTTGCTATCAGTGTACATTCCGTACTGGGTATTTTATGCGGAAAGGAAAAGAAAATCTGTCAGGACAACTCTGTTAAATGAGTGAAACTGCAAGAATGAAATACAATTAGGATCAGTGATGAGCGATTAAATTAATTTGCCACCTCTGTTTGAAATAAAAATAAGCCGAAACAGAATCAGGCTCAGTCAAGATATGAAGGTAAAAACAACTGACATTGTTTTGTAATTAGCAGCTTTTCCTGAGTTTAATTAGGAAACAGAATTGTCTCAAAATAAGTTTAAAGGGACGTCATGTGATCAAAAATAAAACCCCAAAACTTCAAGCCTTAAATATCATATAATGTTGTACAATAGAGGTGGTTGGCCCCAGACCTATAGTAAGGGAAATGTAAAAAAATATATACCTCGCTAATTACTCTTTAAGCATTCATTGTGTAACCAGGTATGCTAACTATTGTTCAGAACATTGTTAATAGTAGATATGAAAAAAATATGTGCACACGTACAAACTAACTATTATTGGAAAAAACTAAATTTGTCTTACCATTGGTCTTTTTTTCTTTTGTAGTTTATTGTTCATGTCCCTTTCGTGATCAGAAGAAAAAATGCAATTAGATGTTGATGGTCCTAAAAAAAAAATACCTGTTAAACTGTTGTCTACATGCATACAAACAATATTATAGTCTGAAAACCACCAGTGTATTTTCATTTTACCATCCCCAGCATTCAATTTCAAAAAGCAAATGTACTGTAAGTGTGAATAGATTATTTAATGAATACCCACTCCACTTTATCCCCCCACAGCAGAGGGTAATAATGCATTTATAATTTGTCAATGTTGTCTTACTGAAAAAAAGAATAAAAAAATACTGAAAACGCAGGCATCATGAATGCCAAAACTACTGGTACTTGTTGCTATGACTACAATGTGTTTTACATCAGTACTCGTGACACCCATCACCAGAGAACTACTCAAAAACAGGTTATCCTCTTCTTGATGAGTCTATCAAACCCTTGAACTCGAGGATGATTTCCTACAGTACACAACTCCAATTCTCACTAGTTCTTTCTTTTCTTTGTAGCATTTTGTAACCTCATTCATTCAGTAAGATTAAATTATATACTGTATTTCAATGCAAAACAATGTTGCTGCTATATTTTCGTTAAATGTGTGCCAGGAGTTGTGACAAAGTTGTTCATTATCAAAGATGTCTTAATTGAATCCATATAAATATTGCTCCATATTTGCTCTGTTAACTGCACGAATTTATCATTATCATAAACATTTCCTTCCAGCTAAAAAAGTTACACAATACTACTATAATATTATACATTAAGAATCTTAGAAACGTAATTTATATATAAATGCACACTGATAAATGGGTGTTTTATGGCTGTTTTTACACAGCACATAGTTTAATTGTTTAATTGATTCATTGTTTTATTGATCTAATAGAATGAGGGACACCTCCTTGTAATTTGTAAATAACCAGGTCTAAAATGTCCATCTGGGTCTGTGTTAAGGCTAAGGCCAGAGAAGAGACCTGTGTGGACAGACCACGTGTTTGGGTACTGGTAAAAGCCATCCAGTGTATTTAGTAGAGCTTGACAAAGTTTAGTTAACACTCCTAGGTGGAGTTAGGCTTTTGTTTTGGTTATTTTGTTTTGTACACCTCCCTGTTTTGAACCCATCTGTTCAAATCTGAATGTGGCAAAGAAAACCCCATATATATACTGGATTGTGCTGAATCAACACCCAGGTTTGGACGATGGCACTGCCCACCCACCCCCAGCTTTTAGCTGAAAGTAAAAAATTTTAATTTCCGATTTTTAATAACCATGTGCAAATATTGCCTCAGGGGAAAAGTAGTTGCTCTGTGCATTAGTGATTCAGATACAGACTCCACACTGTGGTTGATTACGCTTTCCTGTTACACTAGTCCTTTTTTTTTTTTTTTTTTTTAGACACTCCAAGGGCTTGTTATGTAACTCAGGCATTTTTTGGTATTGAACATTTTAATGTTATATAGTGCTACTTTGGATGTTAATTTATTATTTTGTGTTGTTATTTCACACTGGACACTAATTTCTTACTTACAGAGATTATGTAAAGACCTTTATTTTAGTGGAGCGAACATTTTTATATATTTTTTAAATGTAGCCTTTTATTCTAGTGTTTTTCACCTACATTTGTGGTTTTTCATGTGCTTTTGCACTGCACACTGTAGCTTTAAAGTTTAATGTTTGTTTATTTGAAATGACAAAACAGTGGACATACTGCAGCAACTTTGAATTGTATTTCACCAGTCAATAAATATGTTAACTGCTCTTCCTGATTCTTTAGGTGTGACTGCGTGTTGTGCTCTACCTAAGCATTCATAATTGTAAACGTAATCTACTAATATTAAAAGTATTCCCTCGGCAAAAAAATGCTTGTAATTTCGCCCCTGCCACACTTTTGCCTTATACTGCTGATATATATACTGTTATATATACTTCTGTGCAAAAGTCTTAGACATGTTGCATTTTTCTACTCTGATGCATTATTTGCATCAACAATTTACTCAAAGCCTCCACTAGTGATTTCTACTATTATAACAACCTTGACTTGCATAAGGAAGGAAAAACATTGAGTGAAATAGCTCACATCACTTGATTTTCAAGGTGTGGTATCCGAAGCATAATCAACAAGTACAGACAAACATCGTCTCTAATTGACAAACCCAGGACTGGAAGACCCAAAAAGCTGTCTAACAAGGATGAGCAACACTTGAAGATAATTTCCTTAAGGAATAGAAAGAAGACAAGCGTTGAATTGACAACAGAACTGGCAGAAGGCACAGGTGTCATTGTCCATCAAAATCAACAGTACGAAGGTCACTCTTGAAATCAGGACTTAAAGGATGTGCTGTGGTAAGAACACCTCTATTAAGAAAGGGGAACAAGACTAAAAGGCTAAAATATGCACAAGAACACAGAAATTGGACTATGGAACAATGGTCAAAGGTGCTTTGGACTGCTGATGGATGGACAATGACACCTGTGCCTTCTGCATGTTAAACTGAGGTTAAGTGCATAGCTAATCAATGGGATAACTATGGAAAAACTATAAAATGACCATGCAAATTTACTGTGATAAACTTTAATAAGGTCCCTTTTATTGTGCTGACACATGGGGCCTGATGTTCCAAAGTCCTTACTTAGTAAACTTAAACTTTATGTAAAAAATAATATACAGTATATTTGGCAAATTAAGTATTATTGCTAGTGCTAATAAGAACTCTTTTAATTGCCATGTAAATTAAACATTCTCCCTATCTACTTTACTTTGCAAAGCTTCTTTGATATGAGTCATCTTGTTTTCTATGAAGGACAGAGTCGGAAAGTCCTGTAGGAGCGACGACAAGGACTTTATCCTGAGTGTATCACACGACCCAGCAGCTCTCCCTCCAGGCATCCGCAGGTGTGTCACTAGCTGACAACGGCCCTAAAACATAACGTAGGGGTCCTTGAGTGCATGCCATATAACAATTAACCACATTATAAACACAGGACAGTCTCCATCCTATTAGTCTTGTCAGTTATGCTATTCATATTCTCTGATAAGCATCTAAGTGTTGAATGTTTATTATGTGTCATTCAGTTGTGCCAATATATAAATATCTACTCCCAACTCACACTACCGTACTAATTTACTAAGCGTGTATATAGTTGCATCCAAACTGTGTTTCCAACTCATTTTTATTCTCATTACATTATCATTTTCTATGT
The DNA here is from genome assembly GCF_902713425.1 of Acipenser ruthenus. Classification (NCBI taxonomy): domain Eukaryota; kingdom Metazoa; phylum Chordata; class Actinopteri; order Acipenseriformes; family Acipenseridae; genus Acipenser; species Acipenser ruthenus. The sequence goes on from NC_081190.1 coordinate 57,280,581, forward strand.
TGCCTCTGGTGTGAGTGCTCTTTAAATATTACATTTAAACCTAACTATTATATGTGATATGACTACCCACCAGTCCAACTGTGGCGGAGCACATATGCCTACTTAACACATAAAACTGCAAGCACATATTGACAGTAATGATAACCTCGATTTGAAAAGGTGATAACTTTTTTAAACCATCTGCAGCAGGGCAGCAGAAGAGAGCCCTGCATATAATTAGAGAGGCCAGGGCAAAACCCTGCTGTAAAAAGAAATGTATTATTGCCTGGTGTGTTATTTATGTTTAAACGGGTGGATGTATTTTGTCTTCATTTAAAAACGATGTATTATGATTTTAAAAGAAATGTATTGTTATTGTTTGATTTGAATATGGTCTGGCAGAGGCGGTGTTAGCAGCTCATCTCTGCCAGACAGCTAGTGAGAATGCGTGGTCGGCAGTCAGTGATTATTGACTGTCGGCCTTGCAAACTAAAACTTCCGTAAAGAATGTGTCCGTCTCCGAATGAATTAATTGGCTGTTAATTCAGAGATGGCCACGTGTATATAAACCTGTATGTTTGTGTGTTTGAGGTGGGTGTTCGAGAGGAGGAACGTGTGTGTGAGAGAGATGGGAAAAAAACGAAAGTGAAAGTAAGAAAGCAAGCAATTGCTACTCATGCTGGGCAGACCAGCACGGTATTTGGTTGGTGTCAGTGTTTGTGATTTGTTTTTGTTTGAACTTTTTATTTCGCTCTGTGAGCAGTGTTTTTGTCTAAATATTTATTTTATTTTTGTTTTCAATAAAAATGGCACACCAGAGCACTTTCACCCGTAGTACCTGCCTGTGTGTCTCTCTGTGTCAGCTTTCTGGTCTGAGAATGTCACTACTCGGCAATCCTGTCACACCATCATATAATGAAGACTAAACCCTGGGAGACTGTACAGATACATACTGTATTTCACTCTAAAGCTTTTTCAGTGACATTAGAGGATGTGACCTGTGCTCTCTTGAACTAGTAACTAAAAGTAACATTTAAAAGGTGTGGAATGAATGTAGTCATGGCATGTACAAACTACTCCAAGTCCCCATTAGGACATGGGAAAGCAACAATTTAAATGTACTGTAAATGTTTTTGATTGTATTTTTCCAGATTCAGTAATGGACACATTTAAAGAGAGGAAAAATATAATTCTAACGGTAAAACATCTATATATTTTTTTCTGGTCCTAACTTAATATAATTGATTTATTAGGAATTTTTCATTTGTCTTTCATTTATACATGTTTTAAAAAAGGGCCTTTTATACAGCAGAACAGGATATAAGGCAGGATGGTCATTTGCCACACAATGCCATTACACTAGTAGAACACACATTTCAAAACATTTAAATAGAATCCTTCCTTAAGTTTTAAACATTGTTAAAGACTGTAATAGATTCAGACCAAGCACTGTTTAATGTTTGATTTGAACAGTGGTACCAGTGCTTACTGTAGCTCTGCCACTGTTTAGATCATTTGAACAGAGACCATAGTCTGCTACATATTATGTTTGAAAAAGTTGTTTGGCCAAAATATTATTCTTTTTTTTCCCAGAGGTATTATTTTGATACATACTTGATACATCCAAGGAGTATTTTTATGGTGTTTTGTCCCCTGCACTTCACAGCACTTTATTTGAATTTATTTGTATACATGTTTAACACATTGCCCTTATACTTTACAACTATGACTTTTACTAAGCACATATACAGTACTTACAGATTTGACAACCACAATGAAGGATGAGATCAAGATATTTGGGACAACAAGAGCTCCAGACCTTTCAAAAAAAGAAATTATGTCATTTAAAAAGTCACTGATGCTGTGATTCTGATACTCAAGACCTTTAATATGTCTTTTAAACTAATTTCCCTTTTGAATCAGTAGTACGGTTCTTAACAATCTCAACAGCTCAATGGAGTCAGTAGATGCAGGAGGGTTTGTTGATTGCTTTTTTGTTTTTGTCTGTTACTTCTATGACTGTGTTATTAATAACTGGAGCTTAAGACGTCAATGAAAAATCCAGTAAGCTGGAAAATCCAGTTCCAATCACCTGAAGCTTTATAATATCTTATGCCAGCAATAAATTTGAAGCTCTTCAGCGCTAAGATCTTTACAGGAACTGCGCTGTAAATATAAACCTGCCAATAACCCCTTGTAATTATAGATATTTTATGTGCGGTTTTCATGAACACATTTTTCATAGTCATAAAACTTTTAAAGATGGTTGTTGATTTTTTTAATTCTTTCTAAAACAAATAAAGTATATAGTATAATGTGGGTGAAGGTAAATTCATTAGTGATTGTACATAATATAAAATTCCTGACATTCTGCCTTTATAATCCAGGATCCAACTGCCTGAATGGCGCTGTTTACATCATGGCAATAAATCTCCCCTTTTTGGCACGCTATTTTGGTAGTACCGTTTCATCAATTTGGATTAACATGTAGATTTCTTTTAGGGAGAGAAATTGTCATTCCAATGGAAATTACCCTATTAATAATAAAATACTGGAGGGTATATTTAACAAACTAATAATTAATTTAAATGTGTCTGTCAGCGTTCCAATTTGGCCATTGTGCAGCTTTCTTAAACTGGGTTTACAATTAGTTTTTTAGGTTGTGTTGAAGAACCACAAGTGTAGCCTGTCTCATTTGGCCACCAAAAAGATTAAATAAAAAAGAGAAAGAAACAAAACAAAAACTTTCTTTACACAGACACCAAAAAAAAAAGAAATTCCAGAAGAGAGCATTTTGCACTATCATACGTTATTTACTGAACTTTATTTGACTGCATATATATTTATATACACATTACACACGAACATAATAAATATGGTTTTTCCTACAGCAATTCTGATCATTGTGCTAGTCAACGAACGGAGCTAAAACTCAGCACTTTACATTAATCATATAAAAAATATCCAGTCCAAATGTTTAGTACAGTACATTTTCAGAATACCGGTAGTAAATTATTATTATTTATTATTATTATTTATTTCTTAGCTGACGCCCTTATCCAGGGCGACTTACAATTGTTACAAGATATCACATTATTTTTACATACAATTGCCCATTTATACAGTTGGGTTTTTACTGGAGCAATCTAGGTAAAGTACCTTGCTCAAGGGTACAGCAGCAGTGTCCCCACTGGGGATTGAACCCACAACCCTCCAGTCAAGAGTCCAGAGCCCTAACCACTACTCCACACTGCTGCCCTACAATAGGCTACCCTACTCACCCATGTTCCCCACTACATCATGTTTTTAATAATAATAATAATAATAATAATAATAATAATAATAATAATAATAATAATAATAATAATACCTGAATCTGAATTCCACAGGGACTGTGCAAGGCTTTCAACAAATTCCTCAATAGATGCTAATCCACCCAGGCATTGTTTTAAACTTTTGTTCTGTTGAATAGTTTGTTTTTTTTTCTTTTTTGTTTTTTTTGTTCTTGTGGAACAAATCTTGCGCTATGACTTATGTTGAAGAGATTTTACTTCAACTCTATACACGGTCGCTAAAGCCTGTTACTGAGGTTGGTAGCCCACAGCAATAATATATAGAAGACCACTGGCATGAATTGCCAGCTATGCTCATTTAATACATTTTGGGGTACAAACTTGACTTTGTGTTCTTAGTAAGTAGGTACCCATGATAGTATGGCAAGCCAAATTATCATTTAGAGATATCTCAAATTAATGTCTAGATATCTCTAAATATATCTAAATCATTTCCAGATATTTCTAAACATTTGAAGATATCTTTAAATATTTAAAAGATGTCTCTAAATCATTAAGATGTCTAAAATACATTTAGATATATCTCAAAATTATTTCCTGATATCTTTAAATGGAGTTTTAAATGGGATATCTAAAATGCATTTTGAGATATCTTTAATTAATTTTAAGATATCTCAAAATGTTTTTGAGATATATTTAAATCATTTTCATTTATCTCTAAATCATTTAGGGATATCTCGAAATAAATTCCTAAATAAGTGACAGTTTGGCATATCATGGTAGCAAAACACTATTTAAACATTATTTAAAGATATATTTAAATCAGTTTGAGATATCTTTGTTTCGTTTTCAGATATCTCAAAATGAAATTAAGATACCTTCAAAAGGGGTTTATTTACAGATATCTCATATTTAATTCATAGATCTCTCTAAATATTTAAAGGTATCTTAAAATGCAATCTGAGATATTTTTAAATGATAATTTGGCTTGCCATATGATATATACTGCTCAAGACTAGTGTAACATAAATTGCAGTTTATCTTACTGCTAAGGGACTGAGAAGTCTAAGCTTAAGCAATCCGATCACTAAACATAAAAATAGCAAAAGTGTAAAGGATAAAACATCTTTCTATGCTTTGCAAAAGGCTTTGTTATTATTATTATTATTATTATTATTATTATTATTATTATTATTATGCAAAGGGCTGCATTTTTGTTTAATTAGTAGTAGCTTCAATATTGTTTTTGCTTATAAAACAATTAAATGGCAATAATTTTACACTTTGAATAAATCACATTAAAGTAAACACAAAACAAAAACATACTGAAAAAGAAGTCTCTTAACCCATCATATTATTATTGTTGTTGTTGTTCATAATAATAATAATAATAATAATAATAATAATAATAATAATATTTCAATTTGGTCAAATAAGCTTGCCCAGGGCTACTTTCCGTAGATCTCAGTTGTTAATAAATAACTGCTTGGTACTTAGTTTTTGTTGAAAGTTGAGCGTCACAAATGGGACTTTTACTGCTGAAGTCTCATGAACATATTGTACGGCTTTCAAACTTGTTGCCATGCAAAAGAAAAGGGTTGTTTTTTGGAGCATTTGCGATTTAATCTTAATTTCCTATTGCAATATCTAAAAAATGAAACCGAGATATCTTAAATTGATTTACATATATCTTTAAATAATGTTTTGCTAGCATAGTACACCAAACTGTCATTTAGAGTAATTTCAAGGTATCTCTAAATGACTTCCTATGAAAATGTGTTATGTTTTGAATGGGAAGTTATTTAGAGATATCTCTAAATGATTTAAAGATATCTGAAAATGCATTTTAGATATCTCATTTAAAGCTCCATTTAAAGATATCTGGAAATCATTTAAAGATATCTCTAAATGTGTTAGAGATATCTTAAAATGATTTAGAGATATCTTCAAATATTTAGAGATATTTTGGAAATGACTTAGAGATATCTTAAAATATCTGTGCAGATACTAATGGAATGTTGTTTAATCCACATATTAAAAACAACTTCAAAACAACATTTCAGAAGAATATGGAAATACTACAATGCAACTTCTACATCTTAAACTACCAAAAGACAAACGTGTCAGTGATCAATGTCTTCACATTTGTCATCAAAGATATGTGTAACATTTACTAGGTTTCCTTCTTTTATGGAGTTGATGCAACTAAAGAGTAAACAACAAATGTAACCATACAGTGTAGTTATCATTTATCTTGCACAAATGTATTTTGTTCTCAGTAAAGCAGAAAATAAACAGACAGGAGAAGCTCATTTTCGGCATTACATAGAAGTAGTGTTGTTAACTACCTGTAGTGACGTAGCATGGATCCTTTAGCAACTAGCTCCAATTTGTCAGCTGACCAAGAAGAAAATAATGGAAGCTTTCTGTTGAAAAGGAAACTAAATATCAGATACAGATATGCAGCAAAGACGTTTACTATTATTGTTTACTAATTAGCATAATTTAGTTGTCTATTTTTAAATTTGTTTTCAATGTCTTTTAAAAATGTTGATTATTCTTAAATGTTTTTCTTTAACAGCTGCTTTGCCCTGGTATCTCACATCATTCTTCCTTCAATGCACTGTCTGGCGTGGTCATTTTTATGAAAATGACCCCTTTGTGAACAAACCAAGAAAAACAATGTGGAGATAAGATAAGATCTCAGTTGAGTACACTATTTGAATGATATTACTGATGGTGATAGGTTTCATAGTACCATCTAGTGGCTGCTTAATAGTATGACTAATTAATAGTATGACTAATTAATAGTATGTCTAATTAACCACCAACATGAGCAAAGTAAATAGGCTGTAAAACTGTTCCATACCTACTTGATGGCATCCTTCAGTTTGAGGAAGAATGTTACATCTGTGCTCAGTTGACAGCACTCACATATTATATTTAAACTATTGGTACTTCACAATGACATTTACAGAAAAAATCTGTGTGTAACAAAACAATGCTTCTTTCTTCTTTTTTTCATTGTTTTTACTCTATCTGGATAGTAACATCTTTATAATTGTAACTTTAATATATAATCTTTCAAAATCAGACTCAGGAGATGGAAGTTTCCAGTTAAAAAGCATTTCTTTCTTTGGTCATCAGTCCAAGGTTAATCATAAGCATTTGTTGTAGAAAACCTTGCTTAGAAAAAGTGCTTAGCTTAAAAATGGGTTTAAACAATATGAACATAAGACTGGCCCTGTGCGCATTTTCCATACTTGTTTGGTAGGTGTGGTCTTCCCCACAAACTGAATTCTTCAATGGAACCTACAAACCCCAAATACCTAATGAACTAATTCTAAGTTCTATTAACACATTCTGTTGCAGCTGGCTCTTTGAGCTAAAATATATATATATATATATATATATATTGTAAGACAGCGGGTTGTGTGAGACAGCAGGGAGGGGGTTAAAACCTCTCTGAAGAGAAAATGCACCTTTTGTTTAATTGTTTTGCCTTTTAGTTAATCATTTGTTAATTGTTTTATTATTAATTATCCCCTGCACCTGGTAGCTATTGCTAAATTGGGACCAGGTGCAGGGTATTTAAGAGGAGCAGTCAGTCTGCTCAAGGCTGCTGAGTAGAAAGAAGCAGAAGAGAGGTGCTCTGCTTCCGAGCAGTCCAGAGAAAAAATAATAAGTGTTGTGATAAGCTTGTGTGATTTTTGATTGTGTTTGGTGTCTGGTAAACGGCTTAGCCGTCCTGCAAGTTAGTCAGGGAAAGATACCTGTTTGGTAAGCGCTCCAAACGGAGTTAGGTTTTGTTTTGTATTTTGTTTATTTTTGTGTTTATTCAAATATAGCGCAACTGCACAAGAAAAATCAATTTCCTGCATCCTGAGTCGTATTTTTAAAGGGGCACGAACCTGTGAGTGGTGCAACCATTTCACAATATATATATAAATCCAAAAGTCATTACAGATAGACATAATGTGCAATATTAATACCATGCACATGCTAAATAAGTCGACTCCTTCAAGATCAAAACAGTTGTTATATGATCTTGGCAGGTAGGTTTTCTGGTTAGACTGCAATTATTGCCAATAGTTCCCGCAAATGTAGTTTTGGCCATAGTTACAGAATCTCAACTGGAAAAACTGTGATGAAATCCTGATATAGATATATAGATACAATATACTGTACAATTATGAATCTGGGTCTCAGTCAACAGAAGTGTGTGGCCCTCATTAATCGGTGGGTAGCTGGGTTGAGGCAACTTTTGAATTGGGCATTTTTGCGAAATTTATAGGAAAAACAACCAGATGAATCTGTTACTGCCACAAACAAGCAACAAAAAAATCCCAAACATTCCAATGCATCCCTGAGGTGTGCCACTTGAACTCATTATTAATTTGTGACGATTTGTTTATTATCTTCAGGTATAGAAAAATCATCACAAAATAACAATAAAACATGTGTTATTCAGATGTTACTCCTCTGCAATCATATGAAACTCTTATTGAAATGCATATGCATTTGCAGCCATTATTTTAAAGTGTTACCAAGAAATATATAAGCTAGTCGATAATGTATTCCTTATACTGCAAGTGGTGGTGTAGATGTTATTTAAGATATGCTTTTATGTTCTTAATGGGATTTTTGTTTCAAAGCAGCAACCATTGGAAATCATAAAACGCTGTACCTTATAAGATTGCTGATGACACTGTAGCGAAGTCGAAGGAAATCTTCCAAGATGTAGTTAAAGTCCTTAAATGAATATAAAACAGTACAATAAAAATAAATATTAAAAAAACTAACATTTTAATTGATTTGCGAACAACAGTTCATGACAAAACTAAATTAGAATGCAATGTGAATATTAAGTGGTGAATTAACTATAATTATAATTAAAGAGCCTTAATCACACACTTCTCTCTTTTTTTAGTAGATTACCATTTATCAAGCCCTGTTCTGCATACCCAGTCTAGGGGAACTAATTGACTGTTTTAAACCAAGTCATATGATATGAGAATAATACATTTCTGAACTGTCTGAATAGTAATATGAAAAGACAGCATGGTAGTTATTATTGAGCAGCTGGATGACTCCAGAGAAAGACAGTAATACTATACCGATAGCTTTACAATACTTCCAAGATACAACATAATAAAGTGCAAGATACACTCTTATTTAGTCACTGATATGGAGGAAACACTGACTTTGAGGTTGCGTTTTCTTCTAAATGGAACCAGCACATCCATTATCAAGGTCACAAAGACATGGCTTTTACATGCACCCGCCAGAGCAAATGTTATTGACCTTGGCAATTAAGGTGCCTTTAGAGAAAATAGGTTTACATACATTCCTACAGGCAGGGAACCTATGCTATGAGGACTTCAGCTATGAGGATGGAGTTGCAAAAATGTATCTGAGAGCCTCAGGTGAAATATAAATAGCTTGTCATAACACTAGGAGCTTTACCCAAGCAGATCAATAAGGAGTCTTTGAATTCCTGTAAACCTAATACCTTGGGTCATATTCATAAAAGATGGTGGTAATTTCCGGCTATTAAAAAAAAAACTGGGCAGTATTTAACCTGTCATTTATAAAACTACTGCCTGGTTATTTTACTGGCCAGTAATGGGTTTAGATGTGATTTATTATCACGGTTTATTACAGAGAGATTGTATCTAACCAATTGTCAGGTATGCAAATGAGCTGTGTCCCCTACTTAAGACGTCAATTGCATACACCGTCTGTTTACACCATCCTGTTATGGATACGGGACATGTCTGGAGACAGTTTGTCTGAAATATCAAGACGTCAGCTTAAAAAAAAGTACAAATAAATTGCACACACACACACACACACACACACACGCATATTTACAGTGCTCACTGATGTTATTTTATTGCGCTGAAATAACATTAGTGTATTCTCCATACACATTACATTAGCCTATGTTAAAAATATAAATCTGCATAATAGACATATACAGCTATGGCCAGTTTTGCATCACCCTGTAGATCAGTGGTTCCCAGCCTTTTTCAATGTAGGGACCACCTTGGTGTTTGGATTTTTCCCACGGACCTCTTGCCACACATTTTTTCACAACCGCATATTGAAACTAATTTTTAAGTGTATATGTATAAGTACATGTAGAAAATAAAGTATATTTATATAACGTACCTAACTTAATGAGATTTCTGGGCTTGAGTCTTCACTACCAGTTCATCAAGGAATGTCATTTTGCGCATTGAAAGTTGCTGAAGGCAAAGTTCCTGTTTCTTTTGTTTAAAAAACTTATTTTTTTCACATTCTGAATGCTTTGTAGATAAATGGCATCTCAATTTTGCAGGCTTAAGAGATTTGTTTGACAAAACTGCTTGACAAATAATGCACTGGTGCAGGACTGTCTTCACTTGTTTTTTTGTAAAAGGAACAACACTCCACAAGCACAGGTAGGTTTTAAACAGGGCAGTGCCTGTATATTTATTTATACAAAACAAAATCTAACTCCTTCCAGGAGTGCTTAACTAAATGTTTCAAGTTTTAACTATCACTCGTGCTACATAACCCCACCTTATATCCCGTGCACCAATACATATACACCAACATTAATACACCACATGCAATATATAAACATAAAATACACACAGGGGTGGGGCACACTGCCACAGCTGGTTTTTCACTTTCTTGTTATCCTTTGAGGGTAAAATACATACAGCACATGTTTAAATGCCTGCCGTTCACACAAGTCCACTTATCTGACACAGAAAAGTATTTAAATTTATTTGATGTATTGTAACGGGCGAGATCTGTGCTGACTATCTGGCGCATGCGTGGTACTGCAGGAAGGGGGCAGCAGCCTCGTAGATCCGCTTGTCAGTTATGGCAGTGGCACGGAGAGGTGGGGAAGAGGGTGTGTTGGCTTTCCCTCTCTCTGAGTGACTGAGAGTTGGCCCTTGGGGGATTGCTCGGCCCATAAGTACTGCGCTTGGTTATGCATTCAGGTGGCCATGTTTGGGAATACACAGTGACGCTGGCGGAAAACGCCAGTGTAAACAAAGACCAGGCAAGCATGGCTGAGGGAGACAGCCTGCCTTAAAATAAATTAAAAAGTAAAAGAAATAATTACGTACCCGACGTGTGTAGTTATACGAGGAACTCTGGCCACCCCAGTGTATAGAAATAAATAGATAAGTGACGTATAACTCACAGGTGCTCAAATGATGTTGTTACTATTAATAACACGTCAGTTAACACAGAAGAGCAGGGAAATGCGACATTGCCAGGGACTTTCTTTTATTACGTAATAAAAGAAGGTATCCAGTATCCAGATTTGACCGCAGAGAGATTTGTGGGGTGTGTAACAGAGCGAGGATGAGTTTGAACCGGCGACCACGCACACTGGAAGCAGTGCCTTAACCACTGTGCAAGACAGCCAGGCCCATCTGCTTTTGTGGTTATAAAGCTTTTAATCTCAGGAGTCAGAATCCGTAAACGGCAATGCATCACACATGACACGTTAATGTATGTAACCTGTGTTACAAATGCTGCTCGCTTTCAGCTGCAAATAAAATCCGGAAACGTTATCACTTGTTCTAAATGAAACTCAGTTACCACCTTTGGTGAAGACTGAGGGTTAGATCTGCAAACAATTCTATCCTTAAGGAATTGGAAATATGGTGCATCGATGACCAGGGCTTGAAGTTCACCTACTCTTCTTGCTGATGTTACAAGGACTAAAAATGCTGTTTTCCATGTAAGAAACTTCTGTTCACATGTGGGCATGGGTTCAAATGGTGGTCCCATGAGTTTCCAAATTATTACGCTGAGGTTCCATTGCGGAACAATGTGTGTTCTTGAGGGTCTTAGATGGTTAATCCCCCTAATAAATCTAGATATCATAGGATGAGAACCTACCGGGTGGCCTTCCCAGCCAGGTAGAATGCTGGAAATATAAACCTTATAAACCTTGAATATAGCAATATAAACCTTGATGGAGGAAAGAGAGGGACCCTTATAAAGCAGGTGACTGAGGTAGGATACAAACTCAGATAGAGAGACTGCTGTATGGTTCAATGATTTTGAATTGCACCAGAGGACGAATTCTCTCCATTTGCCTGTATAAGCCTGGAAATTGAAAGGTTTTTTGGCTGCAAAAAGGACGTTTATTACTTGCTCCAATAGTCCTTGTTCCTTTAACAGTTGCTGTTCATTATTATTATTATTATTATTATTATTATTATTATTATTATTATTATTATTATTATTATTATTATTATTATTATTATTATTATTTTTATTTATTTCTTAGCAGACACTCTTATTGTCATTTTGTCATATACTTGTACTTGCTCTTACTTGTATTGTGATTCTTGAAATGTATTTTTGTTTACCACTGTAAGTCGCCCTGGATAAGGGAGTCTGTTAAGAAATAAATAATAATAATAATATCCAGGGTGACTTACAATTGTTACAAGATATCACATTATTTTTACATACAATTACATTATTTTTTTACACATTATTTTTACATACAATTACCCATTTATGCAGTTGTGTTTTTACTGGAGCAATCTAGGTAAAGTACCTTGCTCAAGGGTACAGCAGCAGTGTTGCCCACCTGGGATTAAACCCACAACCCTCCGGTCAAGAGTCCAGAGCCCTAACCACTACTCCACACTGCTGCCACTGTTCATCCTCCAGGCAGTCAGTTATAATTGGATTGAGGTGGAGCATCTTCCCATTGTTCTGGGACAGTAGATTGCAGCTCACTGGTAAGTGCAGGCCCCCCCTCTGCCATTTCCAGGATTTCTGAAAACCAAAACCTCTTGGCCCATTAAGGTGCTATCAAGATGAGGCTGGCCTTGTCTGTTCTTACCTTTCTGAGTACTGATGGAATTAGTGGCGGGGGGGGGGGGGGTGGAAGCATACATTCTTTACCACGAAATGGACAGACCGCCATGGCAGCTTCCTGATGAAACCGGGAGCAGAAAAGTGGCCTTTGAGTGTTTTCTGTTGTTGCATGTAGCTCTATTTGTGGATGGCCTAGTGTATTGAATACCCAGTGTGGCAGATCTGGTGTTGTCAGTAAAAACTTTTTATCTCCCTTCCTCTTAAAACTGGGCTGAAGTGTCTCAGCGCTAAAAAGATGGCAGGAGTTCCAGATGATTTATGTGGAAGTGTCTTGGTGCCCAGGTGCCCTTAACCTGAGCCTCTGACAAGTGTGCTCCCCACCCTATTAGGGAGACGGCTGTGTGAAGACGAAGTGTAGGGGGATTTGGAGACAGTGGTAGACCCATACTCACCCGGGGTGAAAGTCGCCACCAACTGCTTTCTGTTGCTGCTCCTGGGGTAACCTTGATGTGAAGGGAATCTGGAAGTTTCCACAAAGCAAGGAGTATGTATGTCTCATGTGTAATCCTGTGTCCCTTACCAGGGAAACTGCTGCTGCTGCCATGTGTCCTAAACACTGCTGGAACAGCAATGCTTTTGGTCTCGCTCCTATTTTGAAGTGACTTGCCAGTTGACGAATTGTGGTCACCCTCTCCTCCATGAGGTACACTCTTCCTGTTAGTGTATTGAACTGGGCCCCCAGAAAAACAAGAGATTGATCTGGGGAGAGTGATGATTTTTCTTGATTGATCAGTAGGTCCAGGTTCTGAAAAAGCAGAAGTCTTGTCCCTGTGTTCTAAGGCTTTTTCCCTGGAGGGAGCTCTCAGCAACCAATAATCTAGGTAAGGATAGGTGTGGATGCCCATACCTCTGAGATGAATAATGCTTTTTGACAGGAAATGGTGTTTAAGCATCACCCGATGAAATGCTAAACACTATTACTGCCACGATAAAGGAGATGGTACATTTTATGAATATAGGCCCTTATCCCACACCCACCCCACTGTATGTAAACATCCAAGGTGGAAGCTTAAAAAGCTACTTCGTACAGGTCTGAGATATCACAATTATCTTCACTAACATATTCCTAATACTTTTCAGTTTCAATCTTCACATCCTGATGACTTTTTAAATCTCAAAATTGAAAGCACCCCTGTGGTCTCAGTATAGCTATTAAACATCTTCTCTCCAAGTACATCTGATACACCAGATGTATTTAAAGATAAGACATGTTGAGAGCTCTATTGAGACAACGGGTGTTTTAAAAAGCCCAAATGAATCTCAACAAGAAGATAAATACCCAAGTGAAGATAACTGTGATGCTGGATGTCATTCACATACCAAGGTGCTCTTTGACATATTTTGCAGCACATCCACTGGGGACAGACTTTTATATTAACAGACATTGGTTTGTTTCTACGATTGATGCAAATCAAAACATAGTTCAAGTTTACCGGCAACATCCAAAGCAAACTGATTTGCATCAGAAATTGCACCAAATAAAAGGAGCACCAAGCCTCTGGAAAATGTTCCCACAAAACAGAATAAAATACATGCATTTCATGTTTTTTGTGGAAAGCAGTATCTGGTTGCTAAGTGATTAAAAAGTGTTTCTCAATTACCTTTCTCAAAGAAATATCTTAACTGGTATTTTTCATATACAGTAGACTCCCGTTAATCTGTGGTTCAATAATTCATGTTTCGACAATCCGTGCGGTTTAATACAATATGAAAAAGTATTAGTACAGAAATCATCTGATCTATGCAGAAGCGGGTATTTGCACGCTTTGTGGCAATATAGGTGGAACTTATTCTTATAGATAGTGTTTTCCTGTTTAATGGTTCCTAGTCTTTGAGAGCAATATAGTGTGACACACACATATGAGCGCAGAGAAAGCGGGTGTTGTAAGAACTGGCTGTAGAAAGTAAAGTGTTATTGTTTGCAGTCGAGACTTTGTCTAATAATTACTACCTGCATTATCCCCATAAACTTGAAACACGTTTTATTAGTGCAGAAATCAGCGTATCTGTGCAGAAGATGACGGTCATCATTTAATTTAATTTAATTCAATTGAGTACAGTCTAGTGCAAGTCAACGGACAGTACTGTATTGCAGTTACTGAAACCAGTGACAAGCGAGCAGAAAGCAGACTTAAGACATATATATATACATATATATGCAGTGACTATAGAAAGTCTACACCCCCTTTCAAAATGTTCACCTTTTGTTGCCTTATAGCCTGGAATTAAAATAGTTTTTTTTTTTCATTTATCTACACATCCTACCCCACAACTTCCAAGTGAAAAAAATATTCTAGAAATTTGTAGAAAATTAATTTAAAATAAAAACTGAATAGCTTGGTTGAATAAGTGTCCACCCCCCTTGTAATAGCAATCCTAAATTAGCTCAGGTGTAACCAATCGCCTTCAAAATCACACACCAAGTTAAGTGGCCTCCACCTGTGTTAAAATGTAGTGATTCACATGATTTCAGGATAAATTCAGCAGTTCTTGTAGGTTCCCTCTGCTGGGTAGTGCATTTCAAAGCAAAGACTCAACCATGAGCACCAAGGCGCTTTCAAAAGAACTCCGGGACAAAGTTGTTGAAAGGTACAAATCAGGGGATGGGTATAAAAAAATATCAAAGGCCTTCAATATCCCTTGGAGCACGGTCAAGATGATTATTAAGAAGTGGAAGGTGTATGGCACCACCAAGACCCTGCCTAGATCAGGCCGTCCCTCCAAACTGGATGACCAAGCAAGAAGGAGACTGATCAGAGAGGCTACCAAGAGGCCAATGGCAACTTTGCAAGAGCTACAGGCTTTTACGGCCAAGACTGGTCAAAGTGTGCATGTGACAACAATATCCCCAGCACTCTACAAATCTGGCCTGTATGGTAGGGTGGCAAGAAGGAAGCCATTACTCAAGAAAGCCCACCTTGAATCCAGTTTGAAGTATGCAAAAAAACACTCAGGAGATTCTGTAGCCATGTGGCAAAAAGTTTTGTGGTCTGACAAAACTAAAATATAACTTTTTGGTCTAAATGCAAAGCGTTATGTTTGGCATAAACCCAACACAGCACATCACCCAAAGAACACCATCCCTACTGTGAAGCATGGTGGTGGCAACATCATGTTATGGGGATGTTTCTCATCGGCCGGGACTGGGGCACTTGTCAGGATGGAAGGGAAAATGAATGGAGAAAAGTACAGAGAAGTCCTCGAGGAAAACCTGCTGCCCTCTGCAACAAAGCTGAAACTGGGACGGAAGTTCACCTTTCAGCATGACAATGACCCAAAGCACACAGCCAAAACTACACTGGAGTGGCTAAGGAACAAAAAGGTAAATGTCCTTGAGTGGCTCAGTCACAGCCCCAACCTAAATCCAATCGAAAATTTGTGGCATGACTTGAAGATTGCTGTCCATCAATGCTCCCCAAGGAACCTGACAGAGCCTGGTGGTGCAGTAAGCTGGGAACTTGGCCCAGCGACCAGAGGTCCAGACACAAAGGTGTCTGGGAGCCCAGGTCGAGTGATCCAACTCCCAGGCAGCGGACTGTGGCACAGGGGTGGTGGTTGGGCTGTGGTGGAGATGGTCATTTAATCACCTTTTTTGTTTGCAGTTCCGAATTGGGTCAGTAGGTGGGTGCTATCCCACTACTACCACCATATGTGGTAATGTGACTGGCAGTCAAGGCTGGCTAGCAGCAGCAATAGCAACCCAGATTCCAGAACTGCAAACAAAACACAGGAACAAAACAACTTTTCAAGCATTGGAGGAGGCGGATTTCATCAGACGTGTCGCTTTTGTGTTGCATTTTTTGGCACGACTGGAATTGGATGCCCAGTGGCCTGCTAATATCCTGAGGACAGATGAAGCGCACTTCACCCTGTCTGGAAGTGTGAACACGAGCAACTGTGTTATCTGGTTAGACACTAATCCACATGCAACTTTTGTGAGACCTCTACATGATGTTAAAGTGATGTGGTGTGGCTTTATGGTTAACTTTGTTATTGGGCCGTTCTTTTTTGAAGAGCCATCATCACTTTCAGGACAGAATCATTTCCCGTCACTTTCCTTGTGAATGGCCACCTCGTTCGCTGGACCTTACATCAGCGGATTTCTGGTTATGGGGGTACCTGAAGTCACACGGGTACCGAGGGAACCCTCGCACAATTCCGGTCCTCAAGGATGCCATTGTCGGGGAGGTGGCCAGCCTACCTGATGAGATGTGTAATGCTGCCATAATGTCCATTGTCACATGAATGAAATTCATTCTGGATCATGGAGGAGCACATATTGAACACTTGTGATAATCAGAGGTAGGTCATAGTGGCGCCCCCTAGTGACAAAAATTAATAACTGTGGCATTTGCATTCCCATGGTTCCCTTAACAACCATATGCGATTTCACCTTTCTATGCCCTACCGTTTGTGAGATATGGTGTGTTGATGTTGTAAACTTACTTTCTAATCATCCTGTATACTGGGGCTGTTCCGATTAACAGATTAATCGGACCAATTAATCACCTAAAGAGTTGATCACAGATTCATACTTTTTTACAATTTTTTTTCTGTCTGGGCATTATACATTTTCCTAACACTTGGGAAATTACGCGAGTCGTCACAAACTGTATCACGTGGAGATAGTTGGAGAGAACAGAAAATGGAGGGTTACGAACCGTTAAAGGGAAAACTGTAATATAGTTCTGTGTATAAATTAGACTCAGATGGAAAAAGCTTTGGAAAAGAAAGGGTGTTTTGTTTCATTTGCAAGCAAAGTTTTTCCTACAAGGGGGGTGTGAGTAGTTTGCAGTATCGTTTGCAGTCACCCCACGTTACTTTAATGGGTCATCCTATTACTACAAAATACATCTTAGCAGATTAATAAACAGAACGCTCTAGATGGCTACTGGCATTTATTTAGCCCTTACATCCCTGTGAATACGTATAACAAGATTTTAAAAGGATTTTTTTTTTTTTTAATATTATTTCAGATAAATTATGTATAGGCTTTAATTTAAGAGTGCACTTTTAAGCAAATCATTTGTTTAAAAATAATCATACAAATGTTTTGAAAAAGACCAAATTCCCATTGGGCTTATTTTTTTTAGATTCTATTGATTTTTTAAGTATTACATGCAGGACAGCTACTATAAGTTTGTTACCTTTATTAAAAATGTACACGGATTAATCTACCGGTTAATCAACTAATGCCTACGGTTTCTCTAAACCCACTTTGAAATAACCTTTTGTAGATGCCACAACACTAGTCATGCTGATGTAAATTATGTTTCATTTCTTCCTCTGCAGCATTTTCCTTCGTCTGCGCCATTTCCCATATTTCCTCTCAGATTCTTTGCTTTTTTTGGACAGTGGGTGGGCTGCTTCTCGCTTGAGATACAGTGCACTGGCCCTACTGTGCCAATGGCTCTGTGTTGCCCACAGTATCTATTTGGCCTTATGCCTTATAACCTAGCTCTGATTTGGATATACTTTGATTACGGGTATTGTTATTCACTTTATTCTTAGCATCACAAGGGTCTGCATTCCGCTCAGCTCTCTCATCCTTCATTTTCTTTGTACTTTGCTGACTCACGTTCTCCCACACATTTGTAGCTGTTTAGCTCCCAGCAGCAGTCTTTTATATTATTTTCACTATTACAACAAAAACTTCCATGTCTGGTATGAAGTCACACACTTTAATATGTACATTAGTCAGGTTCTAAATTACTGCTGCTTATATATTTAAATAGAGTTTTAAATCACAGGATTATTGCTATATAAAGGTGATCCATGACCTAAATCTAGGGGATAGTCTAGGCAGAAATGAGTATATCAGCAGGATGAACATTCCCTTCAAAACCCTTGGTTCTAGAGGTGTAAATGGAACTGTCTTTAACTTTGGGCTCAGTAAGGTTGGGAATAACTAGGCACATGGCTCTCAGGTGTTAGTGCTGGGCATTTGCACTACAAAAAACAGCTTTGAAATTATCAACTCATTCAAACCCACAATCCTCATTGATATACCATCTGAGGCAACCAAACTTATCAAAGGAGAACGCTATTGCCTGCTAGAATCAGACCACCCCTTTTTTTATCAGTATTGGTTGTTACATTTCCTTTTTTTATCGTTAAAAGGAACCTACTCTATAACTACTTAGTTTCCATAAAACCTCTTAGTTTTATCCTCTTAGATTCCTAAACCTTGTAAGCACCTTTTAAACCTATTAGATTTCTAATAATAAGAGCTGATATGGGCTATAAAAGCTATTGACTGGAAATTAGTCCACACACTCGAATGTTCACTTTATTTGTTGTAACCACAAAAAATTGGAGATAATAAATAATAAACAAGGACATTTAGTGATTATTTATTAATACGGAGGTATTGTACCATTTCAATTATTTAGAGAGTAGCTTTCCTCAATCTGAGCGATCCAGGTTTGAAGTATTTTCCAAGGGAATATTAGCATTGTTTAAAACATGTATTGTTCTTTTAAACTGTAGATTTAGAATGAGCACATCTCTTCTTTAAGAAAAAAAGTCAAATCCTGACATACAGTACCTCTTTGTCTATCAGCAGAAGTTCCACATCAGTCTTGCAAACAACTGTTGCATGTCGTATGCTGCATGTCAAAAGACAAGCCTCCTTAGAAAGAGAAAAATGCTATTTATTGGTAAGTTCTCTTCAGTTTCTATCAATTTAATACAACCAGGAATACAGTACGTACCCCAAACATGTCTCCTTCCTCCACTTCATTTAAAGTTTGAGTTGTTGAGTTTCCCTTCCTTGAGATATCATTTACTTTCACTAATAGACTACCAGCAAGCACAAAATAACAGTCCTGGGACGGGTGACCTTGTTTTAACACTGTTCTTGTGGCTTCATACCTACAAAGATGATTTCAATTACTTTCAAGCAAAACACTTCTATTGAGTGTGACGCACACAAAGAAATACCATAGACATGTGTTGTTTGCATAGTTTCAGTTCACAGAATAAACTTAATGTTAATGATTACATTAGAAATGTATGATTTTTAGTTATGTGGCAGTTGAATACAGTCATGTTTGCTAATCAGTTATTTACAATGCTTCCTAGCAACAATGAAGAGTTTCTGAAGCATTTACACTGCATATTAATCACTGCCTGCAGGAATGGTAGTGAATAAATTAATATACAACAGCCTTCAGTTTAAACATACGTTCTCATGTAACCTCAGACACATTTACTTTCTAGCTCTAAATTGTCTTTTTTTCTGAGCTTACTTTTGGTAGACTGCAACTTGGCAAATCTGATGTTGAATACTGTCAGGGAAGCTTTCAAATGCTCGGTTTTTCCTTAAAAGGGCTTGTATCTTAAAAAAACAAACATTTAAGCACGTTGGTTACATCAAGAAAACCAATAATGTTAAAAGAAAAAAAATTAAAAAATCAAATCAAATCATATTATGTCAATTAGAGCATGCCAATGTGAAAGGGGCTCTAGAAACAACAGCAAGTCTTTTTTTTTCAATCGGCCATGCAGGAGTGTAAAGAGAAAAAAACAGCCATCAACTGAACAAAGTAATCTTATCTCCAGAAGGTTTCACTTTCTGACCTTACTGAGATTGTTTCATTAAATTCACTGCTGATTTTTTGTCACAAATAAGGCAATATAACTGCATGATTAAAAAAAAAATATTTGTAATGGGATTCCAAAGACTGACTAAAGATTTCCATATTACCTCAAAGATTAAAAGTATAAAACAAATGTCACTGCGTGTATTTACTCAACATTAAATAACTAATGCCCCCTTTGTTATAGTCAAACATTTGGATAACAAATATTTTAAAATTTTATACCTTTTGAACATCATGATGTCGCCTTTGTAATGGTGAAATGGAAAGCAGATTTTTCAGCTTTGCACACCCTCCACTCTGCAAAAACAAAAATGTATATAG
Source organism: Acipenser ruthenus (assembly GCF_902713425.1). Lineage (NCBI taxonomy): Eukaryota > Metazoa > Chordata > Actinopteri > Acipenseriformes > Acipenseridae > Acipenser > Acipenser ruthenus. The sequence continues at coordinate 57,300,685 of NC_081190.1, forward strand.
ACATATATATATATATATATATATATAATATTTCTTTTTTTGTTTTAAATGGCTACAAATAAATGTTACAGAAGCAGCAACTCAGTACCTCAGGATTTGCAACCTTTCTTTTAGAGTCAAATAACTATTTACCTGGGGAATATTTTACAAAAATGTTATACAAATAAAGATCACATGGATAATACTTGTATCAGTTCATAGCAACCCACATTTTGTATTACTTTTTTCATTATCTAAAACAGTTATGGGGTCTATTTTTGCTGACACAGTGAAAATGAATGGTTTCTCATTCCTTTGATTAGAAGTATATTGAGCTACTACAAAATAATTATAGTAAATATGACCTCATATGTGTTACAGTTTCCATTATATAAAACACACACATTATTGTATATTCGATTTTTTATTAGTAATCTACTGATCACTTCTTGAAGATATTTCATTGCAGCGTATCGATTCCAATTCAAGATCTTAAATAAAGATTAGATTAAAAACAGAAGATGGCCACAGGAGACATCATTCATTGGAGAATCAGCTATTGGTTAATGAGGGCTTACGTCTGGGAGTTTCTCGATACTGTAACCAATGGCTGCTTTTTCAATGACCCTCGTGCTTTCAATGTCTCAGCGTTCCATTGAGTGGCATCATGAAGAAGAATGCACGTACGTGATGGACGTACAACAGTGAAATATCTTCAAGGAGTATTCAGTAGATTTTGTTCTGTAACCCCTCTGAAACTGTAATTTGGTATATAGAGAGATTCCATTTGCTACTGTAACTCAAAGTTGCCACAGCTGCAGAGGGGCAGAAATTACATCCATCAAAGCAAATCAAATCCCCATTCTTTGAAAAGGTGCATGCTATAATAATACTAACAAGCTTGTTTCTGGTAAATATATCAATGTTGAATAAGAGATCTCTTGCAAGATCTGGTCTTGTCCTCTGGTTAGTTTCAGCCCATTGTTTCACCATGCTTAAGCCAGAATGCCTGAATAAAATAGGGGGAAAAAATGTAATTGAAATACAACTTTTTTCTTTCTATGTAAAATAAAATACACCCTTCATTATCCACTTTGTTTTTCAGTAGCACAGCATTTTTCTTACAATTTGCAATAACTATGGCAGCCCCATCATCATCATTCACTCCAGTAGCTTTATTCTAAAATTAGCTGTTAATGATTTAGATTGTGTAAGTCAAAATTATTATTATTATTAGTAGTAGTCATAGTCGTAGAAGTATCTGTAATAAACTACACATTCTTCAGACAGGAAGTATTATCTGTAAGTTCTGACTCGCACCTTTTCAGGGCAAGATTAATTCCACAAATAGTTTTCACTATCCTGGCAAGCCGAAGGAATTCTCTATAATCTCTCTGAAAAAAGAAGAAAACAAAGTTTATGTCGAAAAATATATAAGCCTTTTGATATAACAAGAATAAGGTATGTATATACCTTTTCTGTTTTACCTTGTCCTTTAGCTTTATCAAGTCCATTGCTGCTGTCTTGTTTGACTTTTGCCTGTGCTGAACCCCTCTCCAGGCTGAGAAATGTAATAACAGACTACCAAGTTTTGTTTACTTCCTTATTGCTCATTCTGGGGAAACAAAGAATGACCTTGCATAGCTGTAATTCTATCTGGCATATGTATGACTCATTCATAGACTTCAGTAACGTGGCTTAAACATTTGGTGTGCTTTTGCAAACAAATAAGTCTGGATAAAAATATATTTTCACTGTACCATATAATTGTCTTCTTTAGTACCTGGGTTTACTTAAATTTAGTACATGGTTTTAACAATAACCTCCAGGAAAATATGAAACTGCTATGGTTGCCCATCCCTGATCAAGAAGAACACAAGGAAGACCAATATTATAGTAATAGTTTGATCATGAATGCCCTTGCTGGAGTCAGTTTTCCTTGCATGTTTCAACAAGTGCTGTAGAACAGTACGTGCAAAGCCAAGCTAGACAGAAATTCCCTTGGCTTCTTAGAGGCGGAAAATATATCTGGAGTATGATTTCTGTTGTAGGGGAAAAACGAGTTGAGAGCATAGGCCGCGCGCTTGAGTCTTTCGTTTGGGGAGGCTAGTCCACACTTCCCCCCCCTGCATTTATTAAACCGAACAACATACAGTAAGATACACACACATTATATATATATATATATATATATATATATATATATATATATATATATATAATTAAGCATTTTTTTTATTACGCTGTTACTAGTGAGTCTGAATACTAAGTTTAATTCTTTGCGTTGAGTTTGAAAAATAGTCGGACTGACGGACACAATAAAAGTTGTAAACTGGATTCATTCTCCTGCGTCTTTTTGAGAACTTGTACTGTAAATAATTTATAGCACAAAACAGACCTCAAATCCACTCAGGGATGCTACATATATATTTGACATAGTTTTTTTTTTTCCCAACATAAGGCGGCCAGATAAATTCAATTTAATATAGCACAAGCTTGTACTTTAAAACATGTCATGCCCATTTAAGCAAATTAGAAAAACAGTAAGCATAACAAGCTGCACTGTTTGTAAAACCTTTAAATCTGTTAAACTGTTCTGCAGTCCTACAATGCCTACACCAATTTCAAACACCATTTCCATCACTTCACACTAATTTAAATCAATTATTAATACTGACTAAACATGCACTTAATATCGTACTTATAATCAGGGGCCATTCAACGTATTTCATAAGGTATATTTGCACAAAAAAAAGAAAAACTGCACTCATCGTAAACTTTCGAATATCTGGGGCTCAGATCGGCAGGGAGAGTGGATGTTAAACCAGCCAAACATTGTCTCCTCGAATGACATTGCAACTAAATCCTGGATTTTGGACCTTGGTGATACTGCAACAGGACTGTCACAGCCTTGTTTACCTGTGTATCCGAAAACTGTCTTTGGTAAGAAAAACCATTCATTTTCATTAGAATATTAAAATACGTTTTCATGTTTAGAGTACAGTAAGCAGACAGATGCAGTTTTCTGCTTTCCTTGCAAACATTTTTTCACAAGTTCCCACTTTCACTGAAAATGGAGTGAAGGACTGGAAAAATCTAAAGAAAAAACTTCAGAACATTCATAATCTGGCACCACAAACAGTGTTCTGAAAGGTGGCATTTGTTCAAACAGTCGAAGGAAGTATGTTCTGACTGTAGCGTCACAGTTATCAAATTCTCACAAAACGATGTGCGTGAAAACAGACAGTATGCTACGAAAATATTTTGCCACAAGTTCTGTAAAATCAGATTCAGATCAAGCAGTTTGTATAGATAACAGCAATTCAAATAAATGTAGAAATTGTGAAGAGGATGTTTCAGGCAAGGAAATGAGTGAAAAGGATTCAGAATTTTCGTCGGCTGCCTCCTGCAGCAGTATGGGGGGCTCAGATCGGCAGGAAGAATTGACGTTAAACCAGCCAAGCACTGTCTCCTCCAATGACATTCAAATGCAACCAAATACTGTATCTCAACTACAGTGTTGATTTTGATATCCCAGCTGCCCTAGCGGTCTGGCGGTTGCGCAGTAGGAAAACGAGAAATATGTTTTAGACCTGCTTTGCGGGTTTGCAGGAAAAACGTTGAGCATCTTCTCTCACAAATATTTTTTGTGTTGGTCAGAACAATTTCTTGCAATTTATTTTGGGGAGCCTATGGTTGAGAGATAATTCACGAAACTTCAGGGAAATATTTTTTTAAGGATTATTTAATTCAATCAACAGTTCATGAAATGTTTTTTTTTTTAAAACTGTTTTAGAGAGGGTTTATTTAGTTTAGTCTCATTTTGTACTGTCAATGGTGCATTTTTACATCTATTTTAATACTGTAGACCCTCCCTCTTAACTATCACTGCCTTTATAGCCCTTTATATGTAAAATGAGATTTGGAGAGTAAACCGTATGTTTTAGTTTTTTTTGTAGTTTTTTTTTAAAATAATTTCTTATCTTTGCACTAGGCTAGATTTTGCTTTATTTCATTTGCTTATGGCTTTTTTTTTTTTTTTTTTGATTTTTGTATGATACCAACGGCTGAACTTGAGAATCCTAAAATACAGTTGCGTACCGAGTACGAACCCAAAATCAGAACTAACCACAATGTATCAACAATCTTAGATCAGTCATCAAAGTGAAGAGTGCCAATAGATTTTCCACATGGGGTTTCCATGTCATTAACAATTTGAAGCCAGGACCTCAAATGGTTTATGAGATTGTAAAAGGGGAGATCGCTGCTGACTGTCTGCTGTATCCGTGGTTCTGCAGGAAGAGGGCAGCAGTCTCGTAAGATCCGCCTGCCTGGCACAGAGAGGTGGGGAAGATGGTGTGTTGGCTTTCCCTCTCTCTGAGTGGTTGAGAGGCAGGCCTTGGGGGATTGCTTGGCCCATAAGAACTGCGCTTGGTTGTGAATTCGGGTGGCTGTGACTGGGAATACACCGAGACAGTTCTAAGCAGGACAATGAGAAGTTTAATGTGCAGATTGTTTCTGTACAGCGGAGCATGGAAACTGCATACATTCCGAGCGGCCAAAACAGGCAAACACAGCTGAGGAAGACAGCCAGCCTTATATAAACCATTTATTAAAATATATGGTTACGTACCCAAGGGGACGTGTGTAGTGATAGGGGAACCTTGGCCACCCCAGTGTATAGTGCACAGCGAAGCATAGGACAGAGACCTGAGCTAACCGGCATAGCGGCAGTGGGGTACTGCATAAGCAGCACTTTTGTTTTGTAGTTTTATTACTGTGTTTTATTTTCCTTTTTCATTTCAACTTTGGTTTTTATTATTATTTCTGAGCACCTGTGAGTGTGCCTGCCTATACCTGTGTTGGTAACCTGTGGTCCTGATTACCGTTGCCGGTATACAGGCCACAGACAACAGCACCCTCTGCAGGCTAAAATAAATACAAAAAGAAAAGAAATAAAACTGGGTACCTGTACGGTGTTTGCAAATACAATCTTCTGTCTCCTGTGTCAGTGAATACCCCCACCCTTCCACAGAAATATTAGAAGCTGAAGTTGAAGTTGAAGAGGTGGCGGCATGAAGATTAACATATAATCTTCCTTCACAGGGATTCTTAAATAATATGTGGAATAAACCAATATTTGGCATGCCTATTTTCAGTAGAATGACAGTGGCCATTTTACACTTCCAACAATTTATGGCAGGTGTCTCCTGTGCTACGTTGTTATAAATGTATTTTTATTTCCATATTTTATGACCTAAGTCAGTTTGATGCTGTCACACGGCTGGCTGAGTGGTGACGTCAGAACCAGGAAATGAATAACACAGACAGGACAGATGAAATGAAATGGTCAAGGCGCTTGCTTGCACCGGTTTATTATAAATAAAAAGGTTTGAATAAAACACAGGACACGGCACTTTAGCCAAAATAAACAGACAAACAAAACTAACAGACACTAACAAACTGGGATGAATACTAAACAAACACGTACCACGTAGCAATTGTTTTTTTATAATTTATCTCCTCATCTCTCTCCCGTTCCTTCGCCCTGAACACACAACCCCGAGTGAGTAAAATGTGCATCTATACATACTGTTGTGCTGGGATTCAATTACTAATTAATTATTCACTTGAATCCCAGCACGTGAACTAATTCTATGGACCTCCTCCCCCTGTGCTCACATATTATTAAATACTTTAAATGCACGTGCCTAAATATAATTATACATTTTAAACACTCGTGCTCATTACCCACATTATATCCCGTGTACCAACTACAATACACCAACATTAACACACACAACATACAACATAAAACACAAAAATACACACAGGGGCGGGGCACATTGCCACATATACCCCCCCTTGTGCGCAGCACACATGGCCTCAACAGCCATGTGATAAGGATGACTGGTGCAGTGCAAAAGAATGAAATGTCCAGGCTGCTGTTTCCCAATAATAATCAGTTTTTATTAAATCCAACAGAAAGTTCAAAAAGTAATCCAGAAACAAAAACAATAATAAGCCCCGCTACCAACGATGGCATTGGGGCAAAACAACAAAAGGTTCAGGGTCCAATAGGTAAACAAAAAGACACTCCGTTAACCACAATCCTCAGTGCACGAAAACTGTGCTCTTTTCCTCGGGGGATCGTGGTGCGTGCGCTGTGCGGTGTTGTGCTGGGTGGTGAGGGGCGTGCTCTGGGGTTAAAGCTGGCTCTCCGGCTACAGCCTCCCGTCCTCCTGCTCCTCTACAAAAACACAAACAAAACACGTAACACAAAATAGAAAACAAACACCAGCTCCGGCCGGTCGTTTCACTTTCTCAGCGCAAGGGGAGGTACTGACGCAGCTGCTTCCCCTTTGTACGCAGAAAACTCCTCCCTGCAATCAACGCATCGCCATGGTTTCTCCAATAGAGGGCTGCCCCACAGCTGACTGCAATGGAATCGTCCTGAGTACTTGCAGCTAAGCGCCCCTCCTAATATGGTCACCTTCCGGTTTCCACCTACCACCGAGGTGGCAGATCTAGGAGGCAGCATACCTTCCCCCTTACACAGCGGCCTTTCTAGTTGGGAGGGAGATTTACAGCATTGACCCTTTCTCTCTCTCTATCACAGGCCACCACCCCCCTTAACCCTTTGCGGTCCATTTATTAATCGCGCGTCAGGCACGCCAGGTCTAATTAATTTTCACACGCGCAGTTAATTTTATACGCGCTGTTTAAAAGTATTTTTTTTCACAGTCAAACGGGTTTAAATGGCCCTGCATATCAACAAAGCACACACTAGGCATCTCCAGCCCCGCCCCAGCTTTTTGTTTGCTATAGCGTTCAGCTGTGTAAGAAATAAATAATAATAATAATAATAGTCGTACATACCGATCGATCATCTCCAGATCACTCGTTTTATCACCAAACTCCTCAATAATGCGATCCAAGTCATTATTTTATTACTATAACATCTGAAAAAAGCTCTGCAAATGTCCATGATAGTCTCAGTGCGCTGACGCACTTAGCCAGCTTGTTTACTATGGACGCCCATTATCTGATACCTGATACCATGTATGACTATTCATGAAATACGCTTTTTTTTTTTTTTTTTTTTTTTTTTCCGACTTGTCTCGGCTCCTGTCGCTACCACTCGGCAATTGAATGGTTTTCTCGGCTTTTTCCGGAGAAAAAACGACTAAACACCCGTTTATTGCGTTGCTATAATGATGTCGGACCCAGTCCGACAAAGGACCTGTGAGGAATAATTGCAATGTCGGACCCAGTCCGACAATGGACCGCAAAGGGTTAAAAGCCCAAAAGTCCAGCACAAATTCCTGGGCCAGAACCGGAGGCTTCAAGGGGCCCACAGGTCGTAAGGCTGTCAGCATTGGTGACAGCGGGGTGGCATACTCCTGCCATTCTTCTGCTGCTGGTGGCAATGCCGGCAGCTTCCCAGCTGCCAGCGGAAATGCTGTTAGCAAAGACATTACTGGCTCCCAGTCTGGCTCCTCCAGCCGGGTTAGTCCTGGCAGCAGAAAGGCTGCTTGGGGGGTGGTCTCCTGACCTCCCCCCTTCTTCGTAGCTGGCAGCTCCCTTTTGTGGGGCTCCAGCCACAGTACTTCCTGCAGTGAAAGTGCTGCAGTGGGAGCAGGTCTCCTGACCTCCCCCAAGATCTCCGGCAGCGAAACTGCTGCTGGGGTTGGTGGTCTCTGGACCTCCTCCCCCTTCTTCATGGCCAGCAGCTCCCCTTGGTGGGGTTCCGGCCACAGTACTTCCTGCTGCGATGCGGAGCAACAGGCAGCCCCAGGCGATGCGGAGCACCAGGCAGCCCCAGGCGATGCAAGGCAGGCAACCCCAGGCGATGCGAGGCAGGCATTCTTGGGTGAAGTGAGGCTGGCATCCTGGGGCGAAGCGAGGCTGACATCCTTGGGCGAAGCGAGGCTGACATCCTTGGGTGAAGCGAGGCTGGCATCCTTGGGTGAAGCGAGGCTGGCATCCTTGGGCGGTGCAAAGCAGGTATCCTTGGGCGGTGCGAGGCAGGCATCCTTGGGCAGTGTCAAACTCAGCCACAGCTCCTCTGGTGGTGGAAGTGGGAGCGGCACGCAATCTTCCCACAGCGGTGAAGGCGGAACCAGCAGGTATTCACCCTCTGCTGGTGGAGCAGGCAGAGGCAGCTCCTGCTGCTCTGCTTCTGCCGGTGAAGGTGGTGGAGGCAGAGGCAGCTCCTGCTGCTCTGCTTCTGGTGGAGGTGGTGGAGGCAAAGGCAGCTCCTGCTGCTCTGCTCCTAGTGGCAGAAGCGGTGGAGGTGGGAGCAGCGTGTAGTCTCCTGACGATGGAGGTGGGAGCAGCGTGTAGTCACCCCCTGTTGCAGGGGACTGGTGCGGCTCTCCCTCTCTTGCAGGGGACTGATCCGGCTCTGCCTCACTTGCAGGGGACTGGTGCGGGTCGCCCTCTCTTGCAGAGGACAGGTGCGGCTCTGAAGGCGCAATCAGCAGGCACTTTTCCTCTGCTGCTGGAGATGGGGACAGCAGGCATTTTTCCTCTGCTTGTGGAGATGGGAACAGCTGCCTCTCGGGCTCTGGATTCCCGCGGTCCCCCCGTCTGGGCGCTGGACGCTCGCGGTCCCCCCGTCTGGGCGCTGGATGCTCGCGGTCCCCCTGTCTGGGCGCTGGACGCTCGTGGTCCCCCCGTCTGGGCGCTAGTTCCTCCTCTTCATACTGCGTGGGGCATATGGCTAAAGTGTGCCCATAAGCCCCACAGCCAGGGCATAACTCCACTGCAAGGTTCTTTAAAAAAACCTCCCAGACCTCCTCCTGCTGTTGCTGCAGTTGCTGTTGTTGCTGCTGCAGCTTTCCTTTCCCCCTTCTCTTCCTACTCCTCTCCTGGGCCGTTTTCTCCTCCTCACTTTGGAAGGGGCAGATCGCCACCGTGTGTCCATAGACCCCGCAGGCAAGGCACCAGCATTGGTCCTCGAGGCCCCCGAGGAGATCCTCCAGGTCCTGGCAGCCATCTCTCCAGCCTTCCATTTCCTTATTTATTTATTTATTTTTATTTATTTTCCAAAAGAACGGGGAAAAACCTTTTTTTTCCCCCCACACAAAACACCTTTCCTGGTCTGACACTTGGAGGCGCTGTTATCCCCTGCAGGACACCATATGTCACATGGCTGGCTGAGTGGTGACGTCAGAACCAGAAAATGAATAACACAGACAGGACAGATGAAATGAAATGATGAATGCGCTTGCTTGCACTGGTTTATTATAAATAAAAAGGTTTGAATAAAACACAGGACATGGCACTTTAGCCAAAATAAACAGACAAACAAAACGAACAAACACTAACAAACAGGGATGAATACTCCTCACTCTCTCCCGTTCCTTCGCCCTGAACACACAACCCCGAGTGAGTAAAATGTGCATCTATATATACTGTTGTGCTGGGATTCAATTACTAATTAATTATTCACTTGAATCCCAGCACGTGAACTAATTCTGTGCAACCCCGTGCTCACATATTATTAAATACTTTTAATGCACGTGAAGTGATATTTAGGCACAGGGATTCTGTGCAATCCCCGTGCCTAAATATAATTATACATTTTAAACACTTGTGCTCATTACCCACATTATATCCCGTGTACCAACTACAATACACCAACATTAACACACGCAACATACAACATAAAACACAAAAATACACACAGGGGCGGGGCACATTGCCACAGATGCCCACCACTCATTCTGTTCAGGAGAATTTAGCTATCCGGACCTCATAATGAAACCACTCAAGAAAAGCAAGTCTGCAGTGTAAGTGGGGAGGAGCAGCAAATGATCCAAGGTTTAAAATTTGAGGACCACTGGTTTAACTATAAAACATGGGAAGATGCTTGCCGTCAGTCTCTATGCAATGCTATCAAGAGACCAAAAAACTTTTTTTTGCTAATTGCAACTGATGTTTATTCCTCCGGTTTAATTATCGCTCACTCCCTTAATTGCTTCTGTAATGCCATGACTGGGTTCATTAGGCATTTTTCTCTTGCCATATTATTGCCATTGAAATTACATTCATTTTATTACAGGTCAAAGTAATTTGTGCCGTGCAAAGTAGACATAAATATTAGAGGGCTACTTAGACCTATGATACTGTCAGATGGATCCCAATGCTTTTGAATTATTAAGAGCTTCCATTCAGATATTCACTTTTACATGATGATCTGCTTCCCATTAAAACAACATTCTGTTTTAAAAATGCATCATTTTTCATAATGTACTGCTCTTAAATGTTCTTAGACTGAGTAGCTGGCCTATTTGCACTGCTGCAAAGTGAACAACGCCTATTAGGACTTATTTGTTTTATTAATTTTGTTGTCACATTTTGTAAACAAACCTATTGCACATTGGTGTCTTATATCAAAATAATGTACAGCCAACTTAAAATGCATGGTAGGCTGTGACGGGCTGCCCCCGCCCCTGTGCGTATTTTGTGTATTATGTTGCGTGTGGTGTGTAAATGTGGGTGTATATATTGGTGCACGGGATATAATGTGGGGTTATGTAGCACGAGTTATTTAGAATGCATATTTGTATTTAGACACAAGGATGGCACAATTACTTCACATGCAGATTAAACTGTGTATTTATATGTGGGCGTGGGGATTGCACAAATTAGTTCACATGCTGGGATTCAAGTGAATGGTTAATTAGTAATTGAATCCCGGCACAATTGTATATATATATGCACGAAGCACTGACTCGGGGTTGGGTGTTCAGGGCGAAAGAATGGGAGAGAGAAGGAGAGTAAAAACTGCAAACTAAAAAGCAATTGCTACGTGCTGACCTAGCTCAGCACAATACTTGTTTGTTTAGTGTTCGTCCAGTGTGTGTTTGTCTCTTCATTTGACCACTGCGCTGTTTTGTTTGTTCAGTCAGTGTTTGTTTTGTATTGTTTTGTTCAACCTTTTATTTTACAATTAACCTGCGCAACAGCGCAATTCATTCACTCACCACTCTGTGTGTTTCTGTTGCGGGTCTGACGTCACCACTACAGCCATCCTTGTGACATAGGCCTATTATTTTCTCAAAGTCATACCAAAAAATGTATTTGTAGTGCTGAGTGGTGAGCATTTGTTGCCCATTGTGGAATGAATGTCATAAGTCCTGGCAGTCACCATTACAGAAGCCAAAGTTTGGTTATGGGTATCTGTGACTGGCTGCCCCACCCCTGGATATGTGTACGCTGTATTTTTTATTATTTTTGTTGTTTTTCATTATAAGTATCAGTGTTTGTTTTGATGTATGGATTGTATTTATTTATATCTAATTAATGTAACTATTTGTTTTAACTTCAGACCACATAAACCAGTTGAATACACACTCTCACACACACACATATAACACCATTAACTCTGCACCATTATGCGTATGTATGGCATCACATATGACATCAGCAATGACATCACTGATGACATAACTAATCACATGACAAATGCTCCCCAAAGACTGGCCATAGGAACATAACCTAGGTGGGTCAGTGTGGCAGGGTGCCCGCCTTCTGTGTATATATTATTATTATTATTATTATTATTATTATTATTATTATTATTATTATTATTATTATTATTATTTATTTGTATAGATGACCGGTGGAAAGCCCATATGATTATTGTGTATTATTATGCATGATTTAAAATGCAGGATGAGCAAGGTGATTTTGTTTTATAAATTACCTTGTGGAAATGCGTGACTGATCAGCTACTGAGTGTTTAATTAGCTGACAGTCACCCATCCTTAGTAAACCTGTGTGACAGATGGATAATAAGTTAATTGTTAGCCAGTTAGTCCCTCGGTCACAACTATAAAAGAGCTGCAGTTTAGCTGCACGGAGGCGAGTGTTAGAGGTGGGACGCAAGATGTGAGTCTGAAACTAAACAATTGCTGGATAGATTTCATTATACTTGTTACTGTTTGTTCCATGTTTTGTTTGTCTGTTTTGTTTTGGCCCTTGTGCCGTTTTGTTTCTAAGTCTGTTTGTTCATTCAAAAGTCTGTTTTTTCATTTAATAAATGCTGAGCGCAACCAAGTGCACAGCTTCACCAAATCTAAGTCTCAGTGTGTTCCATCATTTCCTGGTTCTGATGTCACCGCTCAAGCCATCTGGACAGTCTGCTAAAATGTATGTTCTTAAAAAAAATTGGGGGAGGGGGGTTCCATCTTTGTGCTACTACTCAGTGAAGAAATATAACCATGGTTGAAATACATTGTACAGACATTTAATCTATATTTTCTGTATCCCTTAATTAACAGAAGGTACAATCCTTCAGTCACTTTATATGATATATAATTTGTGAGACAAGGAGCAGAGAAAGTGTAGTCCTGGGGAACACAGGACTACACCTCCCAGAAGGACACAGGCTGAAAAGCCTTAATGGCATTATCATGTGGTTACTTGTATTAGTAATAAATGATAATTGTCTGCCAGCTGGGAATAATTGTAAATATAAGTCACCAGTAATATATAAAAAGACAGCAGCCTGGGCTGCTGTTGTGTGAGGAGCCTGACGGTGTGTCGTAAAAGAAAAGAAAAGGTACTGTGTAAATCCTTTTTTCTGCAAAGTGTGTTTTTGTTTTAAATCGGTAAGCAGATTTGTTAGTGGAAGGTTCCTGCGGAAGGGTTTAGATTAGTACTCCGTAGTGGCGAAGACGAACACACGCTGTCCTCTGAAGCATGTGCCGTCAGCCATCAGCTTCTTTTCACTCTGCAGGCCCGCCATGCAGCCAACTCAGAGCTACAGCATTGAAGGACAACACAGCTCTGGGCAGATTACAGGCAAGCCCGCAGGCACCCAGCCAGTCTACAGAGGTCGCTGGTACGCTGTGAACTGAGGACACCCTATCCGACCTAAGCCCTCCCCCCAGGCGGCACTCGGCCAATTGTGCGCCACCCCCTTGGAGCTCCCATCCACAGTCAGCAGTGGAATAGCCTGGACTCGAACCGGCGACCTCCTGGCTATAGGGCACATCCTGCATACGCCACTCGGGAACCCCTTAATTGTGTATATGTAAATATATTTTAGGCATTGTAACAGGGCGAGATCTGTGCTGGCTGTCTGACGCATGCATGGTCCTGCAGGAAGAGCTTGGGAGCCCTGTGGGATCCGCCTGTCAATCATAGTAGTGACACGGGGAGGTTGGGAGAAGCTGTGTTGTCTCGCCCTCTATCTGAATGGTAAGGAGGCGACTGATAAAAGAATGCCTTTGCTACTCTTTTGGTTGGCCCTTTCTAGGAGATACACAGTGACGCTGGGTTGCCATGGAGCCCAGTGTAAACAAGCCCGATTAGCAACAAAATTAATCACTTAATTAATTCGGGAGATGGCCACCTTCTGCACGAGTTTTTCCATTACTCCTGGCAGAGGACGAGCACCAATCTCGCCTCTGCCAGGACACGTTTTAAAAATAAACAAAACAATAACACGGCGTCACAAATTACAATAGATAAATCATAATACAAAACAAATACAAAATACACTGCACAGGGGCGGAGGGGGAGACCCCGATCTAAAAATAAATAAACTAAACAATATACAGGGCACCTCGCCCTGTTACATATCCCCCCCTTGTGCAACCCACACTTGGCCCCAACGGCCACCTCCCCCCTCAGTCTCAAAGTCCCGGAAGAGGGGGAAGCACATTGTCCATGGGGGTGGCCATGGTGGGAGGTCCGGCACACTCCAATTCTTCGTGGCCGGCAGCTCCCTCTTCCGGGGCTCCCGCCACACACTATCCTGCTTCGAAAGTGCGGCTGGGGGAGCTGGTTTCCTGACCTCCTCCCCCTTCTTCGTGGCCAGCAGCTCCTCTCTGTGGGGCTCTGGCCACAGTGTTTCCTGCCGTGAAAATACGGCTGGGGGAGCTGGTCTCCTGACCTCCCCCCCTTTCTTCATGGCCGGCAGCTCCCCTTCATGGGGCTCCGGCCACAGTGTAGCGACCCTAGGCGAAGCAGGATCCCCATCGACCCCAGGCGAAGCAGAGCGCCCGGCGACCCCAGGCAAAGCAGGACCCACGACGACCACAGCCGAAGCAGGATCCCAGTCGACCCCAGGTGAAGCAGAGCGCCCGGCGACCCCAGGCGAAGCAGGACCCTCGACGACCCCAGGTGAAGCAGGATCCTCGACGACCCCAGGCGACGGCAGCAGCAGCGGACCCTCGGGAGGCGACGACAGCAGCAGCGGACCCTCGGGAGGCGAACTCAAGAGGGGAGCCCCTGGCCATGGAGGCGGCAGTGCAACAGGCAGCCCCAGGCGATGCGGAGCAACAGGCAGCCCCAGGCGATGCGGAGCAACAGGCAGCCCCAGGCAATCCAGGCGTGGCATCCCTGAGTGGAGCGGGCGTGGCATCCCTGGGCGGTGCGAGGCTGGCATCCTTGGGCGGTGCGAGGCTGGCATCCCCTGGCGATGGCAAACTGGCATCCCCGGGCGATGGCGAACTGACATCCCCGGGCGATGCACGACAGGGCGGCAGCGGTCCCTCAGGAGGCGACGGCGGCAGCGGACCCTCGGGAGGCGACTGCAGGAGGGGAGCCTGGACCAGCGGCGGTGCTAGGGTTGGCCCTCTTCTCTGCTGCTGCGACCCGGCGGTTTTCCCCCTTGCTCATTTTAGCAACCTGTGCAAGGGCAGCTGCGGACCGCCAGCCTCCTGTCCCGGTCCATCTTGTCGCGAAGGGAGAGGCAGCTCCTGCTCCTCTCCCTCGGGTGGTGGTGGAGAAAGAGGCAGCTCCTGCTCCTCTCCCTCAGGTGGTGGATGCAGAGGCAGCTCCTGCTCCTCTCCCTCAGGTGGTGGAGGCAGAGGCAGCTCCTGCTCCTCTCCCTCAGGTGGTGGAGGCAGAGGCAGCTCCTGCTGCTCTGCTCCTGGCAAAGGCAGCAGGGGCTCCTCCCCTTCTGGCTGAGAAGGCGGCAGGGGCTCCTCCCCTTCTGGCTGCGAAGGCGGCAGGGGCTCCTCCCCTTCTGGCTGCAAAGGCGGCAGGGGCTCCTCCCCTTCAGGCTGCGAAGGCGGCAGGGGCTCCTCCCCTTCTGGCTGCAAAGGCGGCAGGGGCTCCTCCCCTTCAGGCTGCGAAGGCGGCAGGGGCTCCTCCCCTTCTGGCTGTAGCGGTGAAACCAGCAGGCATGCTCCCTCTGCTGGCGGAGGTGGGAACGACACACAGTCCTCCCAGGGCGGTGGAGGTGGAACCAGCAGGAACTCTCCCTCTGCTGGCAGAGTTGGGAGCGACACACAGTCCTCCCAGGGCGGTGGAGGTGGAACTAGCAGGAACTCTCCCTCTGCTGGCGGAGGTGGGAGTGACATACAGTCCTCCCTTGGGCTGTGGACGCACCGATTCCTTCCCCTTGTCTCCTTTGGCCTGTGAAGGTGATGGGGTCTGCTGCTCCAGCAGCCAAAACCACACAGACGCACAGGACACCCTCCCCATTGAGTAGGCCTTCCAGAAGCAGGGGTCTTCATAAGGGCAGTCCTCCTGGCCATGCCCAAACTCCCTGCAGATGACACACAGGGGAACCCCTTCAGCTCTCCACTGCTCCTGTTCTGTGTCCCAGTATGGGGGTCCCAGCTGGGTGGGGTCCCGTGACCACCATCTCCTCACACCTCTCTCCTGCTGCTGCTTCTGGCGGCTCTTCATCCTTCCTCCCATCCTTCCTCTTCTTCCTCCCATCTTCCTTCCTCACCCTCTTTTCTCCACACAATAAAAAAATGAAAAAAACTGCAATACCCCACTTTTACCTGAGTCCAGGAGGCGCTGGTGATCCCACGCTGGACACCACGTGTGACACGGTGACTGAGTCGTCTGACGTCAGGCAGAAGCAGGGACAAAATACTGACACCAGGGAAGTACTGCAGGTAAAGGCTGTGTCGTTTTTATTTAGCAAAAATAAAATAAATATTTAAACAAAAACACACTGTGTTCACAGAGCAAAATAAAAGTTGTAAACAGAAACAAATCTCGAACACAAAATATATAAAACACAGGTCAGGCTGGGCAGATTGCCTTCACTGTTACTATGTTTAATTTTTAAGTTTCTCTCTTGTTTCAGTTCTCTCCACTCTCGCTCTCTCCGCTCCTAAAACACCCACCTCGAGCTGGAGAGCTGCAGGCTTTTTATATTCAGGTGACCATCTCCCGATTAGCAACAAAATTAATCACTTAATTCGGGAGATGGCCACCTTCTGCACAAGTTTTTCCATTACTCCTGGCAGAGGACGAGCACCAATCTCGCCTCTGCAAGGACACGTTTTAAAAATAAACAAAACAATAACACGGCGGTACGCCGTCACAAATTACAATAAATAAATCATAATACAAAACAAATACAAAATACACTGCACAGGGGCGGAGGGGGAGACCCCGATCTAAAAATAAATAAACAAAACAATGTACAGGGCACCTCGCTCTGTTACAGGAACATATACTTATTCCATATACTTTGAAATATATCAAATGATATATTTTTACAATATTTAGATTTATATTGTAACATTACTGCTACACATACATTCTATCCAGAAGTGATGACAGATTCAACAGAGTTAAATCAACCAAGTTTTATTCATCCAACCCATACAGCTGCAGAGCATAACACAGGTAAGGGCATTTCACACACAGTGGGGAGAGACGGGGGTCACACCAAACGACTCACACACACTTTACAGCAGGGGTATTCAACCCTGGTCCTGGAGGGCCGCTGTACCTCCTGTTTTTTGTTCCAGCTGTACCCTATATTACTTAATTAGACTAATTATTACAAGTGTACAGTTAGAACAAAATCCAGGGGGGACGGCGGCCTTCCAGGACCACGGTTGAGTAGCCCTGATATGCGGTAACACATCACACTTGACAGGACAGGACAGTGGTACACACAAGGTGAAACAATAACACAAGGGTTAACGTCCAAAAAGGTGAAGAGAACACAGTCCAATTGTCCTTAGAAGCCGATAGAAAGTCCAATCGCTTGGTCCCTGATTCGTTGTACTGTGAGGTAATGTCATTTATAAAGTTGTTTTGTCTCAAGACAATAATGATTTGTGTGTGATAATATAAAGTGTTAAACTTCTTCAGGAAAGGATAAATCAAAACTGTAACATTCTTTCATCCTTTCTATATAATATAATATCTGGTAATGAATTAAATTTAGACCTGGGATAACATTTTAAGAATTGTTAAAATGCACTAAAGAAAATCCGTATATTACAGAAACAGTGTGGGCACACCACGGCATGCAAAGAAGCCTTTGTTTTTAGAATGTACTGCAATATATTTTGAATGTTTTCTGAAAAATATTTTTTTATTATTTCTTAGCAGACGCCCTTATCCAGGGCGACTTACAATTGTTACAAGATATCACATTATTTTTTACATACATTTACCCATCTATACAGTTGGGTGTTTACTGAAGCAATTTAGGTAAAGTATCTTGCTCATGGGTATAGCAGCAGTGTCCCCCACCTGGGATTGAACCAACAACCCTCCGGTTGTAACACAGCAGGGAGGGGGTTAATATCCTCCCTGCAGAAAACATGTGCGTATGCACATTTTGTTAATTTGCTTATTGTTTAATTGTTTTTTCTGTTAATTGTTTTATTGTTAACTATCACCTGCACCTGGCTATCATTGTAAATCAGAGCCAGGTGCAGGGTATTTAAAGAGAGCAGCCAGTCTGTTCTAGGCTGCTGAGTAGAAGGAGGCAGAAGAGGTGCTCTGTTTCCGAGTAGCCAGAGTTAAAAAGTAAGTGCGGTGTTAAACTTGTGTTTTGTGTAAGTACGGGGAAACAGCTTAGCTGTCCCGTGTTAGACAGGGTGTTCCTGAAAGTTGAGTTAGAGCTCCAAGGGGAGTTAGGTGTTTATTTTGTGTTTATTAAAAATAGCGCAACAGCGCTTTTAAAAATCAAGTTTTGTGTGTGGCTGGGTCATTTAAAGTGCTGAAAAAGAACCCGAAGGACTAAAACCCTTCACACGGTAGAGTCCAGAGCCCTAATCACTACTCCACACTGCTGCCCCATATTTAAAAATATATTGCACTATACAGCATATTTTAAGGAAAGATATGACAATATATTAGTATGTATTTTACATATATTTTTATTGCTTTGACATATACTGCAATATATTATTTTTTCATATGGGAATGACAGCTCAGATTGAAACAAAGTCCTGCTGTGGAATGGATTGCAAGTGCCAAGATTGGCTAAATAATTAACACATTTCTAACAACATATATTTTGAAGAAATAACTTTATTCAACAAGCTGTATATAAAAAAAGAATGTAATCATTTTGCAGAGCATTTTATATACTGCATAACTTTGTTTCAACCAGACTTCATTTTACCTTTTAGGGCTGGTTGAAATTTAAGTCTTGCAGTGGAATGGATTTTAAATGGCAAGGTTACAACTGATATAAATAACAACACAGACATATACAATTCATAATCAATATATTTATAGCACAAACAATATTTTAAAAAAGCAACTCGCTACCCAAAATGAATTGTTTAACCTCTGTTCATAGCATGTATTTATTAGTTTTTATTTAGCGTTTTTATCAAAGTGCTTTACAATGCATACAACACATAAATTCTACTATGTTTACATTACTGTATCATTAGGCTACATTTAGGGTTACCAGATTTCCAGATTGAAAAACTGGGAATTGTTTTTGTTCAATTCACTACTGCATTTTCTAAACAGGTGAAAGCACACAAAAGTATGATACTGTAATATTATTTTTCATGGTACGTACACAGAAGCAGGCCTATTTCATTCACGGGTCAATAACTGTACCTTTAAGTGTATAGACATCATATTGTTAAGAGTTTGTCTGTAGTATAGTGTGGCAAAGTGGTGAGTGAATACAGGTGAGTGCAGTGCAGAGCGAATATAAAACAGACAGACAATGATTTCCAGGTGCAAGGGTGTTTATTGATTTAATTAACAATGTACAGAGCCTTAAATAATAATAATAATAATAATAATAATAATAATAATAATAATAATAATAATGTTGGAGTGATACAGCGGTGTGTATCACTCTGTATTTTTTAAATCCCCGGGTTTGACCCGGAACCAAAAGTCCAGTTTTACACACCAACACTAAACACAAAACACAAACGCAGTTCTCAGTGATAGTGAATACGTGCAAGTGGTGTAATACAGTCCTCCGTAAAATGCAGGGGTGAAAGTGATGTCCGGTTTTATGCTGGCTTTCGCTACAGCTCCGGATCGTGCAACTGGTAGTCTATTAAAAAACAGACGACAGTTAACAAAACACTAACAAACACAAGACAAAACTCACGGTTCACGATACAGCACACAGACTCCTTGTAGGTTTTCAACACTAACCATTTACCAAGGAACAGATTACGTCAGCTATGACCCCTATTTATATCCTCGCTCATGACCCCTAGGTTAACGAGCGCATCCTCTCCTACAATCCTCAGATGACACACTTTTTACCGTCTGGGTCATTGAGTTTGGATACCGTAGCTGCTCCCCTTTCCTAAATGACCAATTTCCACCTACCCTACGGAATAAATTGTCGTGCCATTTAGTTAAGGGTACTCTGTTCCCATTACACAGTGCCCTCACAGGTCGAGAGGGAGATCTAACACCAAGCACCATTCGATCTCTGTCACATATCCCACCGCTCAGAGTGGAGCCGAAGGAACACTCTGCTAAATCTAACTTTCCCATTACTCCCCCCTCCCGGGAAAAATAATCCGCATTTTGGTGGTCTTTCCCCGCACGGTGTACCATGTGGTACGTGAAGGGCTGCAATGCCAGATACCACTGAGTTATCCAGGCATTGCTGTCCTTCGTTGTGCTTAACCACTTGAGTGGGGCATTGTCAGTGACGAGCTCAAATGAGTGTCCCAGCAGGTAGTATCTCAAAGAGTGAGTAGCCCATTTGATGGCCAAACACTCTTTTTTGACAACGGAGTAGTTGTGCTCCCGAGGGAGCATCTTTTTGCTTATATACAGAATGGGATGTTCTACTCCATCTACCATTTGGGACAGGACTGCACCCAAACCGACATCCGACGCATCGGTGTGGAGGATGAATCTCTTGGTGAAGTCTGGAGTGATGAGAGCGGGGGCCTGGCAAAGTCTCTGCTTAACAATATCAAACACCCCCTGACATTCTTCTGACCACTTAATTGAATTTTGTGCACTCTTCCTGGTTAGGTCAACTAAGGGATTAACCACTGTGGCATACTCAGGGATAAAGCGGGGGTAATAACCGGCTAACCCCAATAGAGACCTCACCTGAGCCATTTTGGGGATTGCCGCGTGCACCAAGGCCTGAACCTTGGTGGCCATTCCCCATTATAAATTCCAAGTATTGTGTCTCTTTTTTGGCAAATGCACATTTTCTCATGTTAGCTGTCAGCCGGGCTGCCCTTAGAGACTGAAGGACGGCTGTGATCCTAGCCAAATGCTCTCGCCAGGTGGAGCTGTAAATCAGCTTATCATCAATATACGCTGCCGCATATTCACGATGTGGATGTAAAACCTGATCCATCAGTCTCTGGAAGGCAGCAGGCGCACCATGTAGCCCAAACGACATGGTTGTGAAATGAAACAGTCCCTCTGGTGTTGAAAATGCGGTTTTCTCTCTAGAACTACAAGTTAACAGGATCTGCCAATATCCCTTCGTCAGATCCAGAGTGGAAATAAACCTTGCTGTCCCCAGTCTATCTAGAAGCTCGTCGACCTGAGGCATGGGATACGCATCAAACTTGGCAATAGCGTTTACTTGCGGAAATCAACGCAGAAGCGGTTGGTGCCATCCTTTTTGGCCACTATCACAATTGGACTGCACCACTCGCTCCTGGAAGGCTCAATCACCCCAAGTTTGAGCATGTCCCATACCTCTTTGCGAACGCCACCTCGTCGACTTTCTGGAATCCGATAAGGTCTCTCTCGCACTGTGACACCTGGGGGAGAGACAATGGCATATTCAACAAGGTTAGTTCTACCGGGCACGTTAGAAAAAACATTGTTGAATTCCTCAATTAACATACGCAGCTCCTGTTGCTGATCAGGAAGTAACTGTTTCCCCATCAAAATGTCCTTTGTGCTAGAGGTTTCTCTAACTCAGGGCCCAAATCATCCTCTATATTGCCTGGGGCTATAAATAAGGCCTCCCTTGCCTGCCAGGGCTTTAATAAATGTATATGATAAATTTATTTTTCATTATGGCGACTAAGCTGTCTAATTTCATAATTCACCTTTCCTATAGCCTGAATCACTTTATATGGCCCCTGCCATTTAGCACATAGTTTTGATTCTGAGGAGGGAAGCAGCAGTCTCCGGGTCGAAAGGTTTGAATTAATGCATCATGATTGTAATGCTGCTGTTGTCAGTGCTGAGACGAATTGAGATTGTCCTGGGCCAAACGACCAACCAAATCCAGGCGATCTCTTAGTAGGAGCACATGCTTCACTACATTTTTGGACAAGCCTTTGTGCTCTTCCCACCCCTCTCTCAACAGATCGAGGATCCCGCGAGGCTGCCGGCCATACAAGAGCTCATAGGGGGAGGACCCTGTCGAACTCTGCGGCACCTCTCTCACTGCAAAAAGGAGGTAGGGGAGAAGCATTGCCCAATGTTTTTGCTCTTGGCTCACAAATCGTCTCAGCATCTGCTTAAGGTCTGATTAAAGCGCTCTACCAAACCATCTGTCTGTGGATGATAAACAGATGTCCCGATGGGACGTATTTTTATATTTTGTAAACTTGCTGTAACGTATTAGACGTTCCATGATCAGTCAGTATCTCTTTGGGGATCCCTACTCTTGACATAATCTGCACTAGTTCCTTGGCTATTGCAGCTGCACTAGTGGACCTCAATGGAACTGCTTCAGAATCAGAAGGTAGCAAAGGGCCCACTATGTCCATTGCAATGCGTTCAAAGGGAGTGGTCCAGTGGTTAAAGCAAAGGGCTTGTAACCAGCTTGTAACCAGGAGGTCCCCGGTTCAAATCCCACCTCAGCCACTGACTCATTGTGTGACCCTGAGCAAGTCACTTAACCTCCTTGTGCTCCGTCTTTCGGGTGAGATGTAATTGTAAGTGACTCTGCAGCTGATGCATAGTTCACACACCCTAGTCTCTGTAAGTCGCCTTGGATAAAGGCGTCTGCTAAATAAACAAATAATAATAATAATAATAATAATTGGCATTGGGACCAAAGGGGCGGGGCGCACTCGACCCGGCACTACTCTCTGGCAGTCTGGGCATGTGGCTACATATTTCGACACTTCATTATGAAGCCCTACCCAATAAAATCAAGTCAATATACGTTCCCTTGTCTTGTCAGCTCCGAGGTGCCCCGCAAAAGGGATATCATGGACCAGCCTCATGACCTCGAGCCAACTAGACGGGGGAACCATCAATTGCGTTACAGGTTGTCCTGTGCCGGTGGCAAGGTTTACCCTATATAATGAAGTGTGGATATAATAGCACCCCAGCACCATCAACATCCTTACCTTCAATAGACTGGACCTGTTCCCAAGCGTGCACCAGTACGGGGTCGTCGCTTTGGCCCCACACTAGGTCCGTGCTTGAGGCCCACATGTCTGGTATATTGAGAGGGGCTAGAGTAGCCTCTGCCCTGGATGGCCTAGTAACCTCGTCCTCTCGGTCACACTGCGTACCAACTCCTTTTGATTGCCGTTTGTTACCATCAGAACATTCTCCCACCAGACCCCAGCCTTGTCTCATTGATGTTCCCTCACATTTTTCAGTCCGTCTCTCTTTCTTTGTTATTCTCGGACGAAAAGTGGGGGAAATCATCTCAGCTTTGTAAGGAATTTTGTAATAGTTTTTGTATTAGAACTAATTATTCTTTTCTAATATGTTGTTTTCTGTAACACATTGAACAAAGAAGCTGGGTGTGGTATTTTGGGTTTTTGAACTCTAGAATGTAAGTCGAGAAGAGGCCTCTGACTGTCTGTCTGTCTCTCTGCTTGCTTGCATGGGGGATGGGAGAATCTCAGAGATAACAGATTCAAAGGAATGTGAAGGGCCCTGCCTGCCTGTGTGGTGTTGGTGAAGTAAAGGAATGTCTTTGTGAGGCTTGAAAATCGGCCATATACAAAGAATATAGTCAGGAGGGGTCATAACTGACATCATTAAAAGGGTGTGTTTTAGAAACTATAAAACTGAAGTGAATGTATTTCTTGGGGTGCAGTTCTCTCAATCTAACTGTAGCCCAGAGTGACACAACTCTGTTCATTCAAATTATTCTATTCTGAGCTATACCAATAAACATATATTTGCGATCACTAATATTGTTTATCAGTTTCATATTTCTTACAGTGGCGAGCCGGCAGGAGTGAGAAGTTAATCTGGAGCTGCCACATGATAGATTGATTCGATCTGAGTACAACTCGATTTTCTACTCTGAAAATACTTTTAAAGGTGAATTAATTTAAAAGTATTTTCTGGCTTACAAAGGGAGATAAACCGGGAAATCCCTGTATTAAGCACGACAGCATATTGTCTGCCTAAGAGGTTTGATAAGGGAAAGTTAGAAAGGCTTTCTTCTTGTTTAAAAGAACTAGGAAAATAGGAATTAATGAAACATTAGCCCAGACCGAACGAGGCTGATCACCTCAGGTAGGTCCGAGTGAATTAAATAATTTGAGATTGATAAGACTCTGGGACTGGAGCACGAAGCAAGGGGGAGGAGAGAAGTCGTATTTGTTGCAACTTTTATTTTCTTTTTTTCTTTTCTGTAAGTCTCGAGATGGGTTATGAGCATGAACTTTTCAATTTTTGGTGTAACTAGATTATGCAAGCGCTGTTGTTTTTTTTTCTGTAAGCCTCGGTTGGGTTATGAGCATGAACTTTTTAATTAAATAGCCACTAGTCTAGGGAAGCGCTGTAATAAGTAAGTACTGCTGTGAGTGTAGATATTGTTTCTAGTTAATAAGGAATAAGGATTAATAGGACAATATTAAGTAGCCACCCCCAAGTGAACGCTGCTGTTCGAGTGTAAAAATAAAATGTATGAACCTGTAGAGTTGTAATGATCCTTTATATATTAATATTAACTCTGAACCTTTAAGGTTTGGAGCTCTTGAGAGACTGACGTCAAACTCCACCTCACAATGGAGGAGATGCAGTGTGTGTGCGTGTGTATGAGAAGAGAGTTGAACAAGTACAGCATGGCGGTTAATAGTTGCGCAGGGATATGCATATATATCTGTGATTTGAGTACTCGATTGAGAGGATGGAGTAACGAAGTATGTGATGGGAAATAAACTGAGGCCTTTCCAAAAGTCTGGACTTCTGTGGATTCACTTAAGGACTCTTTCCTACACTGTTACTCTTACAAAGTTTATTACAAAACATGGGCTGAGAGAAGACCCATTTGAAGGCCTAGAAAAACAAAAAAAGACCCTATAACATGGGGTAAAGAACAGTTTGAATCTAAAAAAACAAAAAAAGACCCTATAACATGGGGTAAAGAACATTTTGAATCTAGTCAGAGGGTACCCAAATTAAACAAAGGCAGACTGGCTACCGTTTTAATAGGACATCAGGGAATAATAAAAGTCCAACAGAAAAAATTGACTTTCTATCAGGGCAATGCGCGCAAACTAAAAGATAGCAATGAGCTCGAGAAGGAACAAAACAGAATCATGGTTAGTAGCATTGCGCACCTAGAGTCAGAAGGGGCGCTGGCTGCTGATTTCCAGCTTCAGATGCGAAAGGAAAGAGTAGATACTGGGGCCGGGTGCATAAAACTATATTAGACTAGTCTAAACCATTAGACTAGTCTAATGCAAGTTAGTCAGTTGCATAAAAATTAAGACTGACTGAGACTTAGCCTAAAAAGTTAGCCTCCTCACCCCAAGGCTAACTTAAAACTTAAGTCTATTTAAGTCTATGTTTCCATGGAAATCATTAACCCTTTGCGGTCCTATGTCGGACCAGGTCCAACATTACAATTTTCCCTTTGCGGTCCTATGTCGGACCAGGTCCAACATTACAATTTTCCCTTTCTGGTCCGATGTCGGACTCTGTCTGACATCATCAAAAAGACGTAAAGCACAGGTCTCTAGTCGTTTTTTCTCCGGAAAAAGCCGAGAAAACTATTCAATGGCCAAGTGAGACCGATAGGAGCCAAGAGAAGCCGAAAAAAAAGGGGGCAGATCTGAGCAATACACATAGCCCAGGCACCACAGAGATAACACGGCCATAAACAAACAAGATAGCTGCTTCCGCATCCAGCGCTCAAAGAATATCACGGACATTTGCAGAGCTTTTTGAGATGTTACAGTAATAAAATAATGACTTGGATTACATTATTGAGGAGTTTGGTGATAAAACGAGTGATAAGGAGATGATTTATCAGTATGCACGACTATGAAGAGGTATGTGAAAAATACAACGAACAAGGGGTGGGGCGGGGCTGGAGATGCAGTACTGAATGTCCTGTTGATCCTGTTTTATTGTGAAAAAAATACTTTTAAACAGCGCGTCTAAAATAAACTGCACGTGTGAAAATAAATTGGATCTGACGTGCCTGAGACGCACTGAATAAGGGTTAACTGTCAGAAAGAAATCATGGCTTCCCACCACAATCTCTGGCTGAGATTGGAGAGAGAGAATATTCAAAGACAGAAGCAATCCACTGGAAGTGTACTCTGATACTGAGGTAATTGAAAGGATTTGTTTACCGAGGCAAACCATTATAAAATTAGCAGAAGATCTAAAGGATAAATTGAGGCCTGCCACAGGCAGAAACCACAGTGTCCCTGTGCTGTTACAGGTCTGCTTGGCACTCTGATTTTGTGCAACGGGTTGTTTTTTAAATTCTGTGGGAGATTTCAAGTTATGGTAATTTTTTTAAGCTATGGTAATTTTTCACGATTAACTTATGTTTTTAGTACTTACATTCACTCTGGGGTGCAGTCCAATTAATCAGTGGGAAATGTTGCAGTTCTTCTCAGTTATCAGCTGAGGGATGTTGGGCTCCAGTTAAGTGGTGGCTACTCTAAGCACTGCATGCAGGTTATCATCTGTCAGCCTTGTTCTGAGGTGTGACTTGTTTAGCTTCATAAGGGAAAACACCTGGTCACAGATATAAGTGCTTCCAAACAAAGACAGCAATTTCAAAGTTTCTCTGCTAAGATTAGGAAACTGATTGTGGTCCAGTGATGGGTACAATTCTAGGAGAGGCAGGTCCCTGTGTTTGCTCTTCAGAGCAGTGAAACACTGCAGTTCAATAACTTCAAGCTGGAGATCGTCAGGTACACTTTCTGCATCAACAGAGAAGGGATCCACGAAGAGTTTAAAAGAGGCTTGCTCGCTCCTGAATTGCTCAAATCTGCTGGCAAACACCCCATGTAGTTCTTTCAGGACGCTTGCATGGCGTTTCCAGTTGTATGTCTCTTCACATGGAAAGGCTTGTTGACATGTTTCAAAGTGTGTCAGCTGCCCTTTCTCTAGCTGGTTTGTTAACAGCTTTAATTTCATTTCAAATGCACACACTGCCTCAAACAAATCACAAATGAGATGCTGACTTCCTTGTAACTTTAGGTTTAAATCATTTAAATGTCCTGTGATATCAGGCAAAAAAGCCAGATCAGCAATCCAGTCGCTTTCTTCCATGACAGACGTGTCTCTTACCTTCTCTTGCAGAAAATGTTTTATTTCTTTTCACAGTGAAAAGAACCTCTTTAGGACGTTGCCCCAGCTTATCCATGTCACTTCAGTGTGATCAATCAGGTCACCATAAGTGGTGCTGATATTCTCCAAAAAAGACTGAAATTCACAGTGATTCAAAGATCATGAACAAATAAAGTTAACTGTGGATACAACAAAGTCCGTAACTTCTTTAAACTTCAGGTATTTTGCACACAAGGCCTCCTGGTGTATTATACAGTGATGCTGCTTCAGCAGCGCAACTCGATCCCTGATGTGCTTTTTTAAACTCCCTATAAAACCGTTAGTCTTGCCAACCATAGCCGGAGCACTGTCGGTTGTCACCCCCACCAATTTATCCCACTTCAAATTTAAATCTTCAACAGCTTTCTTAAAAGCATTAACGATGTCAGATCCAGTGGTTCTGCCATGCAAAGAAACTAGAGATGCCAGATCCTGGTGTACTTCAAATGTTTCTGTCACTCCACCAACGAAAATTAAAAGTTGGGCTGTATCAGTGGCATCGTTGCTTTCATCCAGAGCAGCAGAGAAATACACAATATTTTTACATTTGCTTTTTAGCTGATCATAGCTGTTTCCAGACATGTCTGCTATGCGTCTCTGCATAGTCATTCTGGAAAGACAAACGTTTTTAAATGAATCTTTATTTTCTTTGCAAACAGCATCACATATTTGCATCAGTCAGTCTTTTACAAATTCCCCATCGGTAAAGGGACGTGATGATTTTGCAATTCGCTGCGCGACGTTGAAACTTGCTGTTATAGCAGCTTCAGATTCCTTCTTTTGTTTTTTATTTAGTCGTTGCCAATTATTTTTTTTTACTATTTTCTCCCAATTTGGAATGGCCAATTATTTTTTAGGCTTAGCTCACCGCTACCACCCCTGCGCTGACTCGGGAGGGCGAAGACGAACACACGCTGTGTTCGTCAGGACAACGCAGCTCTCGGGCAGCTTACAGGCAAGCCTGCAGGCACCCGGCCAGACTACAGGGGTCGCTGGTGCGCCGTGAGCCGAGGACACCCTGGCCGACCTAACCCTCCCTCCCCCCGGGCGACGCTCGGCCAATTGTGCACTGCCCCCTGGGAGCTCCCGTCCATGGTCGGCTGTGGAATAACCTGGACTTGAACCGGTGACGTCCAGGCTATAGAGCTCATCCTGCACTCCACGCGGAGCGCCTTTACCGAATGTGCCACTCGGGAGCCCCAGATTCCTTCTTTTCCCGTTCAAAAACACCTTTCTGCCCCAGTAGTTGTATTTTGAGAGACTCCAACTTTTTTGTTTGTGCTTCTCCCAGCAATTATTTGTATTTGGGATGTTTTGTCTCATAATGGAGCTGTATATTGTATTCTTTGGCAACTGTGACGCATTCAAGGCAAATGAGGCACATATGGACACCGGGTTTGGATTCAGCCAAAAATATATTTTTCTGTCCTATCTAGGTTCATTTTTTTCTTTTTTTTACTTGTACATGACTTGATTTTCAGACGCTACGGAGGCAGCCTACCGTAATTTTGTGAAAGTATAAAAATATTTTATCTCAAAAATAATCACAGAGCAACAACCATAAACGTGAATTGCTGTCTTCCATTTAGCATCTAGCTGGCGCCTGTTTCCGAACCTTACGTCATGCTTTCCAAGGTCTACTGTACTGTATTACTATTGGCTAACATGACAGAATCCCACCCAAATGGGATTGGTGTATATTCCAAGCACTTCTAAACTTTAATCACCTCTGTCTGTCAGGTTCTACTGTAATTATATTGGCTAACATGATACAAGGCATTTTGAGGCATCTACCTCTCACACTCACTGTTAGTGAGTGTGAGAGGTAGCAGTGTGGAGTAGTGATTAGGGCTCTGGACTCTTGACTGGAGGGTCGCGGGTTCAATCCTCTGTGGGGGACACTGCTGCTGTACCCTTGAGCAAGGTACTTTACCTAGATTGCTTCAGTAAAAACCCAACTGTATAAATGGGTAATTGTATGTAAAAAATAATGTGATATCTTGTAACAATTGTAAGTCGCCCTGGATAAGGGCGTCAGCTAAGAAATAAATAATAATAATAGTAGACTGGATGTGAGTCACGTGTGGGTTCTCTCTTTCGAACGCTACTTGTTTCCAGTGAGCGGTGGCTGATGTAGAACTTCTGATTTTATTTATTTTTTTGACAGTGTGTATTTTCTTAAAGGCGCGGGCCATTTTTCAGTTATAATATAAAAGTCGTTACGGGCCTGTGGAAGGGTGTGGGTATTCACTGACACGGGAGACAGAAGTTGTAATTGAAACACCACACAGGTGCTCGGTTTTATTTTGTTTTACTCTTGTGAGTTGCACTGATTTGTTTTAGCCCGCAGAGGGCGCTGTGGTCCGTGGTCTGGCTACCACCTATGGTATCCAGAACCTACGGGCATACCACATCAGGGTACACAGTTCAGTTGCAGGGGCACTCGCAGGTGCTCGAAAATAATGAAAACGAGAAGGCAAAAAGAAAAAGGGAAAATAAAACACAATAATCAAAACTACAAAATAAAGGTGCTGCACTTTGCAGCGTGAACTTCCCCAGTCGCCGCTACCCGTACGACTTGGGTCTCCGTCCTACTCTCTGTTGTTCCTTAGCTATGTTTCTTTTAAAACACACTAACGGGGTCTTCCCACGGATTCCCCACTCTCTCTCTATTTTTTCAGATTCTCTGTGGATGGTTTTTCTATCAGCTGGTCTGGCTGAGCAGTGTAACCGCTTGCTCGTTGTACAGGTCTAAAGGGGCAGATCTGAGGAAACAGCAGAGTATTAATTTATAGGATCAGCAATCCCACTAAAACCCGCCTCCCAGCCACTCAGAGAGGGGGAAAGCGCACACACCCTCTTCCCCACCTCTCTGTGTCACCGCCATGACTGGCAGGCAGATCCCACGGGACTGCCGCCCCCCTTCCTGCAGCATCATGCATGCGTCAGACGGCCAGTTCAGATCTCTCCCTGTTACAGGGCCGTATTAAAGCAGTCAGCGGGCCGTGTCTGGCCCGTGGGCCATATGTTGTGCACCCCTGGTCTACAGAGTGTTAAAGGAACTTGCAACAAGACTGCCAGTGTTTCCTGTTGGGTCAACTGTTTTGAACAGAATGAAAAGTTACTTTTTTTCAATTGCTGCTGTTCCTAATGTTGTGGGAGCAGTTGATGGGACTCATGTCAAGATACAAGCTCCTTCAGCTGATGAACACCTGTATGTGAACAGGAAGGGATACCACAGCATAAATGTTCAAATGATCTGTGATGCTAACCTGAACATCATCAGCTGTGTGGCACGCTGGCCTGGTTCAACCCATGGTTCTTGCATCCTGAGGCAGTCTGTTGTACATGAAGCTTTTGAAGGTGGCACAATACCTGGTATACTGCTCAGAGACAGTGGATATCAGCTGAAACCATGGTTACTTACCTTTCATCAACCCAACCAATGAAGCCCATACCCGCTATAACAACGCTCACACAAAATCAAGGAATGTGATAGAGAGGTGTTTTGGTGTGCTGAAGAGAAGGTTCTACTGTCTACATGGACACCTGAGGATAATAATATCATCTGTGCTGCTGTAGTCCTGCATAACATTGCAAATGTAATCCCATTTAAATGTATATATATATATATATATATATATATATATATATATATATATATATATATATAGTTTATCTTTAGTTAACTTTTTATAGATACTGAAGAGAAGGTTCTACTGTCTACATGGACACCTGAGGATAATAATATCATCTGTGCTGCTGTAGTCCTGCATAACATTGCAAATGTAATCCCATTTAAATGTATATATATATATATATATATATATATATATATATATATATATATATATATAGTTTATCTTTAGTTAACTTTTTATAGATACTGAAATAAATATAAAGATGTAATTAAAATACATTGTGGAAAATAAAATGTTTACTTGATGCAATACATTAAATTATTGTTTATATAATGACAGGGAACTTGCACTGCCAGACCCGGAGGGACCAAATGGTGAGGCTGTGTATGAAGAGGAGGAAGTGCCTGAGCGAGCAGGAGGAGTGGATGAAGCTGGCTCAGGAAGATTCATTCGCCAAATGATTGTGTAGAATTGTTTCTCCAATTAATGTTTTAGTATTTACAAAGCCACATGAAATCTCCCACAGAATTTAAAACCACAACTTGTTGTGTAAAATCCAAGTGCAAAACAAACCTGTAGCACCTGAGAGACACTGGTTTTGGCCTGTAGCAAGCCTCAAAATATACTTTTGATCTTCTGCTAATTTTATAATGGTTTGCTTTGGTATAAAAGCCTTTCAATTACCTTGATAATTGTAATAATAAACTTAGCATGTAACGATTTCTGTATTATACCTCCAATTATTTCTTATTAGGCTTTTTTTTTATTTAAGACAAATGTAGATATTTAAAAATAAACTTGTATTTAATACTTTAGTACTTTTTTTCTGAAAAAATATCTAAATAAATATCAACTGCACTGACAAAATAAATTACATAGTATTGATTGATTAATCAATTATTTTCTGTTTTGTATTTGTAATTAATTTCAAACAATTAGTAGATTTTATTTTTCACTTTGACATTATGGACTTTTTTTGTGTTGATCAAAGGAGCTTGCTCAAGGGTACAGCAGCCGTGTCCCCCACCTGGGCTTGAACCAATGACCTTCCGGTCAAGAGCCCAGAGCCCTAACCACTACTCCACACTGCTTCCCTGCTGTATGCTGATGACTGTTTGTACAGGGCCACTAGCAGTGACTCTACCGAATAGGAATAAAACAGGAACTGCTACTGAACAACAAAGAAAAGATGATTTGATTGCTTTAATGGGGTGGAGAACCACTGATTGGAATAACAAATTTCGATTATGTTACAAGAAGGAGAGCACCCTGCTGCTTATGCATCCAGATTGTTTAATACATATAAGACTCATAGTGGTTTTGCAAATCTACAGAGAAATGATCTGTTAATTAATCAGGCAGGTCCCTTTATATCACAGTTGGTAGCTTAGCTGCCAACAACTGCAAATCATCATCAAAATACAATGGATGCATTGACTCTACAGGTGTAGGCAGTAAAAAGAAGCCTGTATCGGCTGTTCAACCTGACAAGTGGAAAAAAGAGGAGTACAGGCCATCATCAGGCCTATACTCCTCTTTTTTCCACTTGTCGCTGGAAAAAAGGGAACAAAGGGAACAACCTCCACCTTTTAATATAGCGGACGTGGTGTGTTTCTATTGTGAGAGAAAGGGACATACGGCTAGGTATTGTGTTAAAAAACAGGAACAGATGGAGCAGTTTGGGCCTTACAAAGACCTTGTTAAACAGCTTCAAGATTAGAAGAAGCAGATTTTAAAGTTAGAAAGCAGGGGGGTGTCTCTGCATAGGGGTGTCTGGCCTCTACGCTGTCACCTCCTGATAAAGGAAAAGATACTATTGCACTTGAGGGTTTTAATGGTCAGGTATCTTTGGCAACAAAACACTGTTGTTATCATTTCAAATTGGCAATGATAAATTTAAAGAGAAAGCATGGATGAGTCTCACAGGGGATGGCAGGAACATACTGGGGTCTGACATAATGGGGAGATGTAACTATTATTGACTATTGCAACAGGTACATATGGCAAGACACTAGTGGGAGTACTGGGAAAACAGCGTATGTATCGGATGCACACACAGTGTTTGCTATTAAGAAGGTAGAGGAATACAATTTAAACACATTGTTACATAGTGACAATTTAAATCTTTCCAATACACTGCAGCAAAGGCAAGCAGTTTTTGCACAAACACGATTGTGGAAACATGGGCTCTCACAACATACAAATTGTAGTGCAGGACAAGGATCTGCCTCCCCAGCGTCAGTATAACTACCCAGTGGGGTGTGATCAAACCTTGTATAATGGGGTAGATCTGACTATCTGGCGCATGCGTGGTACTGCAGGAAGGAGGCATCAGCCTCATAGATCCGCCTGTCAGTCATGGCAGTGACACAGAGAGGTGGGAAGAGGGTGTGTTGGCTTTCCCTCTCTCTGAGTGGCTGAGAGGCAGGCCTTGGGGGATTGCTTGGCCCATAAGTACTGCGCTTCGTTATGCATTTGGGTGGCCTTGTTTGGGAATACACAGTGACGCTGGCAGAAGACGCCAGTGTAAACAAAGACCAGGCAAGCACTGCTGAGGGAGACAGACTGCCTTAAAATAAATTAAAAAGTAAAAGAAATAGTTACGTACCCGAGGGGGCATGCATAGTTATACAGGGAACTCTGGCCACCCCAGTGTATAGAAATAAATAGCTGAGCATAGGTCGGAGGCCCATACTGACTGGCTTAGCGGCAGTGGGGGGCACTGCGTAAGCAGCACTTTTTGTTTTGTAGTTTTATTACTGTGTTTTATTTTCCCTTTTCATTTCGCCTTTTGTTTTCATTATTATTTTGAGCACCAGTGAGTGCGCCAGCTTTTAACTGTTACCAGTATTGGTATTCCTGTGGTCCTGTGTACCATTGCCGGTACTCAGGCCACGGACAACAGCTCTCTCTGCGGGCTAAAAGAAAAAAAAAAACATCTAAAATAATAAAATTGGGCACCAGTGTGGTGTTTTCAAATAAAACTTGATCACCTTAATTGATCTCCTGCGCAAAAGCCTTACTGCGGTGGTGCATGGGGAGTGCAAGAACTGCGGGGCCAGACCCATGGCTACAGCGGCCCATGAAAATAACGGCAGAGGATCGGCCAGAAGCATACCTGGAGGTATTTGAGGCTATGGCGATCTCTGCTGGGTGGGCCCGAGAGCAGTGGGCTAGCTACCTCCTGCCACAGCTGACGGGGGAGGCGCAGGCGGTGGCAATGACGGAGTACCCCACGCTGAAAGCAGTCATCCTCAACCGCATGGGTGCGACTCCGGAGGGCTACTGCCACAAATTCCGGGAGGAGAGCTTCTCTGCGGAGGAACACCCCAGGACCATCGCGCACCACTTGCAGGATTACGCCCGGGGATGATTGAACCCAGGAGCCACCACCACTGGCAGGCTGGTGGAGGTAGTCTTAGTCGAGTGGTTCCTGGCAGTGCTTGGCTCCAGGGCCACGCTTGTGGGTGCAATGGCAGGCACCTGCCACCCTGGATCGGGCGATCCAACTGGCAGAGCAGTACCAGGCAGCAGAACCAATGCCCGCTAAGCTGCCTGGAAACAGTGCTACTCCAGCATCACCCCCTCTACTGGCCCCAGGGAGGGCGAAGGGACTGGGGGGGAGGGGTAGCCAGGTCTTTGGATGGAGTGTGGCGGTGGGAGCTCCCGGCCCGAGAACTGGGGTGGAGTGGGGTTACCCATGGGCTGCTGCGGTGTTGGACCGGGATCTCGTGCGGCCACCCTACCGTCAAGCCCCTTTGATGGCACCAGTCACTTTCCAGCGCATAATGGATCGCGTTTTGCGGCCCCATCAGCAGTACGATGCTGCTTACAGAGATGATGTGGTTATCCACAGTGAGGATTGGCCGAGTCATCTGTGTAAAGTAGCAGCGGTGCTGCAATCCTTGCGGGAGGCTGTGCTCACTGCTAACCCAAAGAAATGTGCCATTGGGAAGAGTGAGTCGGAGTATTTGAGGTATTGAGTAGGGAGTGGCCAGATCAGACCGCTGATTGCTAAGGTGAAAGCCTTGGCTGACTGGCCGATCCCTACAACCAAAACCCAGGTGAGCTCTTTCTTGGGACTCAGGGCTATTACAGGAAGTTCATCCCAAGCTTCGCCACGCTCGCTGCTCCCTTGACAGACCTCACCTGGAAGGCTGCCCCAAATACGGTTCAGTGGACGGAGCCATGCCAGAGGGCCTTTCTCGCTTTGAAGAGAAGGCTGTGTAGCAAGCCAGTGCTATGCAGTCCTGATTTCAGTAGGAGGTTCAACCTGAAGATGGATGCGTCAGGACAGGTCTCGGGGCAGTGTTGTCTCAGGAGATGCGAGGAAGCGAGCACCTGGTCCTGTATATCAGCAGGAAGCTCCTTACCACAGGCTCTTCTTTATGAAGGTACACCACATGCATGTGAGGAGGAGGTAGTCTGGTCACCTGATGCATTGTTTATGATTTTTCCTATTGAAAATGCTCTTGATGTTTATGTGGATGGTTCACGATTTGTGGGAAGAGGGACAATACAAAACAGGGTTTGCGATTCATACTGAACAGGATAATTATCTTTATCAATGTCCACCTGCTTACTCAGCACAGAAGGCAGAAATAGTGGCTGTCTTACAAGCTCTTAAGTCGGGTACACACCTGAGTGATCAGTTACGCAACCCAATTGTTCACGAAATTGCGCAACTCAGTTGTGAGCAATTACTTGTGCAACAAGGTTTCCGCGTCTGCAAGTTTCATTTTTTTATGATAACTGAGGTGACAGGTTTTTTTTGTCTACAAGTTTAGAATTGTATTTGTTTTATTTATTTTTTGACAACTGAGGTGACACTTCTTTTGGTCAGGTCGTAATGTGTCCAGTAATTAACGAGGAAGAGTTGGCTGTTATTATTTTTTCAACTGTTGTTATTTTAAATGCCATATTCCCTAAAGAAACAAACAAAGCCACGTAAAAAGCTGGAGCTTCTTTATGACAGGATATGCAAGCCGTGCAATCAGCATTATAAGAACCAATCAGAGTTCGCAAATTGCCACGTGGTCGTCTATGTCTACAGAAGTCGCTCAGGCGGTTGCTTGGAAAGTAGAGCACTGCTCTACTTCAAGCAACTGGTTGCGCAACTGCTCGCAACTGGTTGCAGGGACGTCCACATATAAGCGACTCGGTTGCATGCAACTAAGTTGCACAACTGATCACTCAGGTGTGGACCCAGCTTTACACTCTTTCCCGCTATACTTTTGAACATCTATTCTGATTCAGCATTTGTGGTGAATTCCCTCACTGAGTATCTTCAAATCTGGCATAAAAGAGGATATGTGAGTGCTGACGGGCAACCTTTAGCACAAGAAGGGCCACAAAAAGCAATATGGTTCTTAATGCAGGACCGTGATCCAGGGGCGAAGGTAGCCATTATCACAGTTAAAGCCCATCAGAAGTCTATTGTCTCTCCACAACGCAAGGGTAATTTTTCAGTAGATTTATTAGCAAAACTAGCTGCTATAAATGGTAATGTTTATACTCCCTGGCATGAACAAGACACTCAAACATTTCCTATAGACTTGCTCCAACCACTCACTCCAGTAGATCTTAAAACAGTTCAGCAACAAGACAAGCAGATTGTTCATTATATTCAGAATAAAGATAAAGCTTCCATTGGTCCTTATGCTGATTATCACCTTATTGTTAACAATGGTGTACTATTATACTCTGCACTTTATGGGTACCACCTAGTTGGTTGCTGATATTTTATATTGTGTCCACAACCAGGGGGGTCATATGGCTTTTGAGAAAACTTTTGAGCTAATACATAGTATGTTTTGGTGGCCGGGACTGAGAAGAAATGTAGAGCATTACTGTGCTAACTGTTTGGTGTGTCTACAAATGAACCCGTCATCAGTTAAGAAAAAGGGAAAGCTGAAATCTGTTTGATATGTTCCAAATTAAAAACAGCACAGCTGCTGTAACAGTAAAGGTAATGGGGGAACAAATATATTGCAGATGGGGTATTCCTTATCAGTAGAGAGTGATAAGGGTAAACACTTTGTAGCGAGGATACATAGGGAATTGGTAAATACTGGGTATACAATACATGTTACATACCGCCATCTGGTGGTGACTGTTGGAACTGCAATACAATTATTAATTCAGAGAAGAAAACTCAAGTTAAATATTTTTCTTTTTTTAAGTCTAAGGGATGTACTAATTATAACAGAGATATCTGTTTATGTTGAGACAAAGAGAGGACTTGCACTTAATACACCACAATAGAGATCTTGCGAGTGGATAGCTTTCATAGCGAAACAGGTCATTGAGATAAAAGCAGCAAATATTCTTTCTATCATACAGACTGCATCAGGTAGGGTACACATTCCCAGATTATTATTATTTGTTTATTTAGCAGATGCCTTTATCCAAGGCGACTTACAGAGACTAGGGTGTGTGAACTATGCATCAGCTGCAGAGTCACTTACAACTACGTCTCACCCGAAAGATGGAGCACAAGGTTAAGTGACTTGCTCAGGGTCACACAATGAGTCAGTGGCTGAGGTGGGATTTGAACCGGGGACCTCTTGGTTACAAGCCCTTTTCTTTAACCACTGGACCCCACAGCCTCCTAAAGAGAAAGAAAGATATGAAAGAAAGATAATATGAAAGAAAGATAATTCAAAGAGTGATGGACCCATTTGAAGGTTGACATTAAATCAGATGTTAGCAAAATAATTAATACTGCACTTTATTTTCTTCTAGGTTCTGGAAGTGGTTACTGATTCTGATGGTGATGTTGGGGACACGTGTGAAGACAACAACGAAACAGAGCTGTTCATACAGCAGGACCTGTGAATGGGACCACTGAAAACAGCTGTTCTACTGAAAAATATTGTCACCTATACCATGGACATTTTTTTTTTAAAATAATGTGACATTTGAATGATATACTGTAGTGTTGAATATGTGTAAAACCAATCAATCAATCAATCAAATGTATTTTGTATATTGTATATTATACAATAATATAATATACAATAAAATATCAAAAAAACATCCAAAAACAAATGGGAAAATATAAATAAATAAAATAAATAAATAAATAAAATACATGTTAACACAATTCTAAACTAGGCCATCCCAATCTATGAAAAGGTCTCTGCATAAAGATGTGTTTTAAGCTTTGATTTAAATGCGTTTATTGAGTCAGCTTTACAGATTTCAATTGGAAGATTGTTCCATAATACAGGTGCATAATGACTAAAGGCTCTTCCACCACAAGAGCTACGTTTTATCATTGTAGTCACCAGAAGCCCAGCATTAGCAGATCTCAACTGGCATCCAGGGACATAAGGTAAAAGCATATCATTAATGTAAGCAGGGCCATTTCCAAAAATAAAGTTTTAAAAATAACTCTGTACATCACCAGAAGCCAATGCAAGCGGGCAAGAACAGGTGTAATATGCTGTATTCTGAACCTGCTGTAAGCGATTGATTAGTTTACAAGTAGACCAGTCAATAGGGTGTTACAGTAGTCCAGACGGGATGAAACAAAAGCATGAATTAAAATTTCTATGTCAGATTCTACAAGATACAAACGGACTTGAGATATATTCCGCAAATGATAATAAGCAGACTTCACTACAGTTGAAATGTGATGCTGAGTAGAATCAAATAAGAATCCAAGACTTTTCACAGCTTGCGAAGGGCTAATGGGGGGCCTGCCAAAGGTCATTGGTTGTGGGATTTTATTTAATGCTGTTTTACAGCCAATTAAAATAAATTCAGTTTTATTTGCATTTAACTGCAAAAAAAAATTGACATTCAAGCCTCTATTTTGTCTAGGCTAGTTGAAAGTCTGGAGTTTACATTTACATCATCTGAACTCATTTTAAAATAAATCTGAGTGTCATCGTCATAAGAGTGGAAATTAAAACCATGTTGTCTAATCACATTACCCAGCGGTAGCATATACAAATTAAAAAGGAAAGGACCAAGAACAGAGCCCTGTGGAACCCCAGAAACAACAAGAGAATTAGCCGATTTTGATCCTCCAAAGAACACAAATTGATGTGGGGAGGTTAAGTAGGACCGCAGCCAGGAGAGTACTGTGTCAGTAATGCCAATAGTTTTCTCAAAGCGATCAAGAAGAATTGTGTGATCAATGGTGTCAAATGCAGCAGATATATCCAAAAAGACAATCCCTGATAACGGCCCCTCATCTGCATTCAGCAGGATGTCATTAACAACTTTTATGAGTGCAGACTCTGTACTATGTTGTTTCCGAAAGCCAGTTTGAAATTTTACAAAGAGATTAGCAGAGAGATATGCAGACAACTGAGCAACAACAACCTTTTCCAAGGTAAATTAGAAATTGGACGATAATTAGACAAGACATCAGGATCCAATGTAGATTTTTTTAAATACTGGCTTTACAATTGCCAACTTTAAACTTGATGGAACAGTTCCAGTTTTTAGGGAGAGATTCACAATATTACAAATCACAGGAGCAAGCATATCTGCACAATGACAGACAATATTAGTCGACCAAAGGTCAAGAGAACACAAGGTGGAACGAGCTTTATTGATAATATCTAAAATATCAGTAATATCAGTTGAAGGAAAATGCTTAAGTCTATGTGGAGCTACTATGGTCTTGATGCCCACATCAGTTAAATCTTCACTAGACAGGGTAAGAGAATTCCTTATTGTAATAATCTTGTCAGTGAAGAAATTAGTAAAGTTATCACAATCCAGTACTGAAGTACCTGCATCACATTTTGGTGTTATAAGCTGATTAAAAGTTTGAAATAGTACTCTAGGGTTTCCCTGCCCCTCAGTTATAATAGAAGAATAATAATTAGACCTGGCAGAATTTAGGGCTAATCTGTAATCAAGGTGGTGTTTTTTCCACATTTCTTTGTGAACAACAAGACCTGATCGCTTCCACTGGCGCTCCAGTTTTCTACCAGTTGTTTTTAGAGCCCTAAGCTCATCATTGAACCAAGGAGTAGAACGTCTTATTTTAATAATTTGAGTTTTAAGTGGGGCAATATGGTTAATTGTGTTTGTCAAGGTCAAACTGTAAAGTGCCACGGCATCATCAACATTACTAGGTACAACATTTACTAATAGGGTTGCCACCAGTTCTGGTTTTACCTGGATTGTTCTCTTTTTGAGGCAGCTGTCCTGGGACATTAAATGTTCGAAGTATATTATTTATTTATTTATTTATTTATTTGTGTGCGAAATGACTCTGGAACCCTATTTACTAATGGTGAAGAGGCAAGACAACCATTAAAGACCACTGGATCTAAAAGACTCTTTGTATGGTAAGTCAATTCCTTAGTTTGTTCAGGTTGGTCGAAAGAAGGAAAATTAATTTTTGCAGTATTTAACAAATGATCAGATATAGTTAGATCTTGTAACACAATACCAGAAAGCTCTCTACCTTTACAGATATAAAGATCTAAGATATGTCCATGAAGGAAAATTAATTTTAATGTTATTTGTAACAATAGGTTACTAATAGAAGTGTTATACAAAATGATTACATCTGTGGGGGTGTTCTATAGAGAAAATCACAAGATATAATGGAGGTTTGTATAACTATATAAGGAGAAAAGGAACAGTTGTCTACTAATGTGTTACAGATAGATAGTTAAACATTCACACACTATTTCAGTGCTTGTTCAATGCAGTGATCATTTTTGAAGTTACAGTTTTAATTTTGAATCAGTCTTACGTGCATCTTAAGGTTGAGATGGTTCAGAATATTGGATTCTCGAAAGATGGAATTGAATATACACATACACAAATGCCACTGAAAATCAAAAGGAAAAGTGATGGTACCAGGGTAAAGGTGGAACACTTGAGATGTTGCAAGATTAAAATGGGTCAATATCAGTGTACTTGTTCAGTTGTGAATATGAATGCAATTTTGCCAGAGTATATTATATCATCTGCCAATACATCTGTTAAATCTCCGGATGGTAATTGTATCATAACTGTCCAGAAAATGAATTATGGTTTGGTATTGAATTACGCTTATCAAGGTAATGGTAGATACTGTTTTATTACTAATCTGAAGAATGTCGTAGAT
The DNA here is from genome assembly GCF_902713425.1 of Acipenser ruthenus. Taxonomy (NCBI): domain Eukaryota; kingdom Metazoa; phylum Chordata; class Actinopteri; order Acipenseriformes; family Acipenseridae; genus Acipenser; species Acipenser ruthenus. Next base: position 57,341,095 of record NC_081190.1, read on the forward strand.
AATCAAGCTTGTATGATTAAGAATGATTCTTTTTGTATCACACTTGTTAAACATGTATATATAGGAAATATGGTTTTTCCTTCTGTTCAAAGAGAATAGTGATTCATGCTGCTGACACCTATGATTTTAATAAGCTTCGAGTGAATCCTTTTCCAGAAATTACAGAGATTGAAACAAATACTGAGAGAGGAAGAGGAGATAAAGGTACATTTAGCAGAAATGCATGTTAAAGTGGATGCTCATCAAGAAAAAAATTAATGAATTCATACAGGAAGGACATTTTGAATTTCTGTACAAAAATACACACATGGGATTATATGTTAAAGGGAGCAATAACTTGAATTTGACTATTTTTGTAATAACACTTATGATGTTTATATATCTTCATTGAATGATTCACAAGTATTATGGTGAAATAATTCAAATTCGCACAAAAAAACTTCTATCTTATGGATTTGTTGATTATAGGAATTATTGATTTAATAACCCCGTCGATGGCAGGTATTCAAAGACGGGTAAGATCTAGAATGCATCTAGACAACCTAAGAGAAAAGCTTGTCGCTGGGACTTAATTTTGTAAATCACTACTTTTGATGAAGTTTATATTATTTTTTATATATCATTGCTGAGAGTCACTGAAGTCTGAACAAAATAATTACTTTCTGTGTATAATGGTGAGATACTCTTATTTATAAGATTAAGAGTATCTAAGGGGTGGTTGTAAGGAATTTTGTAATAGTTTTTTTATTACAACTAATTATTCTTTTCTAATATGTTATTTTCTGTAACCCAGAAGCTGGGTGTGGTATTTTGGGTTTTTGAGCTCTAGAATATAAGGTGGGTGCAGTAGCCTTTCCACCACCCCTACTAACAGGTGACATTTTATCGGTCCCACCGATGAGTATACTTTTAGCATGGGGTATGCCGTCGTGTCTCCATGGATACAGGAGATAGCCACCCGACCTTGTGGCTGCCACAACACACCGCCCAAGAGAGCTTTCCGAATCACTGGGCCCACTAATGTGTGGGTTTTCACATTCCCTAAAACCACATCCTCTGCCGTCATTTTCTGTGCCCGCGCCTTTGGGGCCTTCATCATGGGTCCCGTTGGTGCATGGGGCAACATCGCGATACCGACCCTCTCAATTAGAGCCCTGTACCTCTCCTCTCTCTGTCTTTCCTCAACCTCCCGTCTGCCATCCAGTACCTCCAGCAGTGCTGATAGTGTAGCGTGATCCATCCCGTTTTCTGACACCACGTGTGGCAAAGTGGTTTGCAGTGCGCAAGTGTAGAGGTAATGCAGTGCTCAAGACAATGACAAACAACAAAGCACTGGTGAAATGGTGGTTTATTTATAATCCAAAGTCTGGTGACAACAGTAAAGAAATGGAGGGCTGGCAACACACAACGTGTATTGCACAGTTCAATAAACAATGGGTTGCAGTCCTGAAATAATAGACACACAAAACACAGACAAGGTCACAAGTCCAAACTGAGTGCTGTAGTGCTCGTGGTGAAATACAATTTTAATCCGTAAACAAAGGTGCAGTGTTGTCAGGGTTTGTGCTGGCCTTAAGCGACAGCTCCGGATTGTGTTAGCTGTCTAATAAATAACAGGCAGTACAAGTAGACGATACAAACAAACAAAACACTCACGGTTATTTTATACTCGTCCTTCAGCGGTTCTCTTAATCATAAACAAAGGAACAGATCACCTAGCCACGTCCCCTATTTGTACCTTCAGTCACACCCCCTTGGTTAGTGAGTGCAGCCGTGCCCCTTTTCTAGATGGCCGACTTCCACCTAACCCTGGGAATGAATTCAGGGTCCAGGGCAGTCTTTTCCCTTTATACAACGCTCTCACAGGTCGACAGAGAGATTTATCACCAAGAATCATTCTGTCTCTGTCACAAGTGCATGGAGGATTGTAGTTAAAGGGGTTTTTTTGGGGGGGGGGACTGCAACCCACCCTACCACTTGCACCTTATCACACTTAATTATGACCGGGTGAAGCAGGCCATTCTCCAGCGGCTAGACATCACCGAGGAGACGCACCGTCGCCGGTTCCGGAAATACCAGCGACCCTCAGGACTGCAACCCTGTGTGGTGGTGCAACAATTGGTGGACCATGTGACCCGGTCACTCTGCCCCAACACCAACATCGCCGAAAAAGTGACTGAACTGGTATCAATAGAACAGTTCATAAAGGTGCTGGAGCCAGACACGCAGAACTGGGTCAGCCGTTACCATCTCACCACACTTGACGCAGCAGTCAGATTTGCTGAAGGGTTCGAGGACGCGCTGCCTGCCACTCCAGTGGTTGCTATACCCACTCCTACCTCCAACAAACCAGGACTGACGAGCTTGAGGACAGGACCCCCACAGCACTTCACCCACACTCCCCACGGATCAGCACTGCAACGCAACCCCATGGGCAGCCTCCCTCCACTACAATGGAAATCGATGGCAACCCCCAGCGGGGTAAGCCCTCCCCATTATCAAACGGGCAACGGGACACACAAGCTCCATGGGCGCCCTTTCGCCCCACCTGCTACCGGTGCCAGGAGGTCGGCCACCTCGCCAAGAATTGCCCGGCGGCAATGGAATGTGGTGTGACCTCCCATTATGTCCTGACAGCACCAGGTAAGTCCCAGGGTAATGATTGGGAGGGGCCTTGCATGTTGATGTATGGGTTGGTGATGTGAGCACCCACGCATTAGTGGACTCAGGATGTGGGCAAACTTTAATTACAGAAGCTCTATTGAGGGGGGTACCTTAGTGGTCACGCGGGGTCGTGGTCATTTCCTGTATCCATGGGGATAACAAGCACTACCCCCTCACTAAATTAGATTTGACTGTTGGATGTCATACCCGCTACGTAATCATGGCAGTGGATGCAAAGTTGCCATATCCCGTAATTTTAGGTCAAGACTGGCCGCATTTTGACACAATGATTAATAAAACGGGAACGCCAATCTCTGGTAAAACCATGGGAGCAGCGGGAGAAGTTATTGGGACCAATTTCCCGCTGCAAGCTGATTTGTTCCATTCCCGATTTCGTCCATAAAAGACTAAAAGAGAGCGAAGGGTTGAAAAGTGGGAAGGAATGTCAATGAAACAAGGCTGGGATTTGGTGGGGAAAGCTTGGAGCCTATCAAATGCAAGGGAAAGGGGATCGGGATTCAGTGTGACCTGCAGGGGCGGGTTACTGAGGCTCCCAGTGCTGAAGTTACTTTAGCTCTGCTCGATATCCCGAAATTCAGGGACAGAGATGTGGACCTAGCACTGGAACAAAAAAATGATCCTTCACTGGCCCACATTTGGGGGCAGGTTCGGTCTATCGAGGGGAAGGATGTAGAGGATAACCGGCCGCTTACATATCCTCACCACATTATTGTCGGGCATCTACTGTATAGTATCCCAAGCCACGAGCACAAGCCAGATTGTAACACAATTACTCGTTCCTCAGTCTTTTTGATGTGAGATCATGCGGTTGGCTCATGATGTCCCATGTTCGGGCCATTTAGGTAGCGACAAGACTCGGGAAAGAATATTGGCTCATTTCTATTGGATGGTAGTCTTTAGTGAGGTGACGAAATATGTAGCGGAGTGTCCGGAATACCAGCAAGTAGCACCAGGGCGGGTTTGCCCGGCCCCGCTGGTCCCACTGCCCCTAATCTCAGCTCCTTTTGAACGCATTGCTATGGATTTAGTGGGTTCTTTGAGCCAGTCTGACTGGATATACACACATTTTGGTAAAGGTGGACTATGCGACTAGATATCCAGAGGCAGTACCATTGAGATCCACTAGTGCCGCAGCAATTGCTAGAGATTGCAGATTATAGCGAGAGTAGGGATTCCAAATGAAATTCTAACTGATCATGGAACGAACTTTATGTCACAATGTTTAAAGGAATTGTATAAATTGTTGCAAATTCTGTCCATTCGGACCTCCGTTTATCATCCGCAGACGGACGGTTAGGTGGAACATTTTAATCAGACTTTAAAACAGATGCTGAAGCGGTTTGTCAACCAAGAACAGAAACATTGGGCTCAACTCATTGGTATCCTCGATCCTGTGAAAGAAGGGTGGGAGAAGTAAACAAAAACTTCCAAAAACAGTCAAGTATCTAATCATGTTGAGGGACCGCCTAGCATTGGTTGATCGTTTGGCTCAAGAGAATCGAAAACTAGCTCAGCATCGCCAGGAGCAGCAGTACAACAAACAAGCACAGATTCTGCACTTTTTGGCCATGTGATAAGATACTGTTGCTACTTCCTACTTCTAAGTTGTCTAAGTTGTTTGCTAAGTGGCAGGGGCCATACGAGGTGATACAGGGAATTGGTAATGTGAACTATGAAATTAGACAACCCCATCGCCAAAATAAGACCGAAATTTATCATGTTAACTTGTTAAAACCCTGGAATGAAAAGAAGGCCCTATTCATAACTTGTGACAATTTAGAACAGGATTTTGGTCCGCTTGTCAGTCCACCAGCTACAACTAACATTCCGATGGGGGAACAGTTACTTCCAGATCAGAAACGTAAGCTCTACCAGTTAGTGGAAAAGTTTAATGATGTTTTTCTGACTTGCCCGGCAGAACTAATGTCATTCAACATGCTATTATTACTCCAGCAGGTGTCAAGGTTTGAGACCGTACTGGATCCCAGAAAGCCGCAGGGGTCCCGTTCGCAAGGAGATGGAGGATATGCTCGGGCTTGGAGTGACTGAGCCTTCCCGGAGCGAGTGGTGCAGTCCTATCGTGATGGTGGGCAAGAAGGATGGCTCCACTCGGTTCTGTGTGGATTTTCAAAAGGTTAATGCCATCTCCAAGTTCGAGGCATATCCAATGCCCTGAGTGGATGAGCTCCTCGACCGACTGGTAAGGCGCTGTTAATCTCGACCTTGGATCTGACCAAGGGATACTGGCAGATTCAATTCACTCAGAGCTCGAGAGAGAAAACTGCTTTCTCTACCCCAGATGGCTTGTTCCATTACTGGACCATGCCCTTCAGTTTGCATGGAGCTCCTGCCACCTTTCAGAGACTGATGGACCAGGTCTTAGCTCCCCATCATCAGTATGCAGTCGCATACACTGATGATGTGGTGATTTTTAGCTCCACCTGGAAGGAGCATATTATTAGACTCAGCCAACGTACAGTCTCTAAGGGAGGCAGGGCTAACAGCCAATCTGGGCAAGTATGCATTTGGCAAGCAAGAGACCCAATATATTGGCTACATTATGGGTAATGGTCGGGTAAAACCGATCGCCTCCACAGTCTAGGCGCTGGTGGAGACGGCGATCCTGAGAACCAAGTCACAGATGAGATCACTACTGGGGTTATCTGGCTATTATCGCCATTTTATCCCTGAGTATGCCACCATACAACCCCTTAGTAGATCTCATCCAAAAGGCTGCACTAAAAATAGTTAAGTGGACAGTGCAGTGTCAGGAGGCATTTGATATGATTAAGAAGCGACTACGTCAAGCTCCTGCTCTGATTTCACCAGATTTCAGCAAAGAATTCATCCTTTAGACTGATGCCTCCCAGATTGGTCTGGGGGCGGTCCTGTCCCAACAAGTTGACTCGGTAGAACACTCTATTCATTCATTTTTTTATTTTATTTTTAATTTAGTGGTCGCCAATTATTTTTATTGTTTTCTCCCCAATTTAGTAATGTCCAATTATTTTTTTAGGCTCAGCCCACCCCTACCATCCCTGCGCTGACTCGGGAGCGGCGAAGACGAGCACACACTGTCCTCCGAAGCGTGTGCAGTCAGCCGAGTGCTTTTTTACACACTGCAGACTCACCATGCAGCCACCCAGAGCTACAGCGTCGGAGGACAACGCAGCCCTGGGCAGCTTACAGGCAAGTCCGCAGGCGCCCGGCCAAACTACAGGGGTCACTGGTGCTCGGTGAGCCAAGGACACCCTGGCCGACCTAGCCCTCCCTCCCCCCCGGACGGAGCTCGGCCAATTAATCGCCGCCCCCTGGAAGCTCCCGTCCTCGCTCGGCAAAGGAATAGCCTGGACTCAAACTCACGACATCCAGACTATAGGGCACATCCTGCACTCCACGCAGAGCGCCTTTACTGGATGCACCACTCGGGAGCCACCCTATTCATTCATTTGAGCAAGAAAATGGCTCCTAGGGGGATTAACTACTATTGAGAAGGACTGTTTAGCCATCAAATGGGCTACTCACGCTCTTTGCTATTACTTGTTGGGACGTTCTTTCTCTCTTGTCACTGATCATGCTCCTTTAAGGTGGTTACACATGAACAAGGACAACAACGCCTGGATAACTCGGTGGACCCTGGCATTGCAACCCTTCCACTACACAGTGAAATGTCGTGCGGGTAAAGAGCATCAAAACGCTGATTTTTTTTTCAAGGGAGGGGGGACCATTGAGGAATATAGAGTTGACCGAGCGTTCCTTCGGCATCGCTCTGAGGGGTGAGATACTGTATCTGATCAAGAGAGAAAGAATCAATACTATAAATCTCCCTCCGGATCAGAAAGAGTGCCATGTAAGGTTGGTAGTACACTTCCCCAGCTGGAGGAAGCATGTAGCTGCACGTACTCAAAAGATTCCCATACAATCAGCTGCGGGCACGGCAGCGATTGGTTACACCGGGGTGCTAAGCTGATTGCAGGGAGGAGTTGGGTAGTACAAAGAGGACACAGCTGTGTGAGTATAGCCCCTTGCGCTGAAAATGTAACTGATGGCTGGAGCTTTGTTTGTCTGTTTTGTTACGTTTGTGTTTTGTCTGTATTGCAGAAGAGCAAGGAGGAGATCGGGAGCTGCAGCCACAGAGCCAGCTCACATCACGACTCACAGCCTAACTGCCCAGCACAGCACAACACGGACCCGCATACAGCCGACTCGCAGAGCACAGTTTCGTGCATGTATGATTGGGGTTAAAGGAGTGTTTGTTTTTGTTTGGGACTGCAACCCGCCGTATTTAGACTGATTTATTATTTGTGTCCTTTAAAATAAATACGGACGTTTTGGCATTGCAAGTACTGTCTGGATATTCTATTTGTACACCCTACCACTCACATCTTATCACACAGTGATACAGTTTTTTTTAATAAAATGCGATTTTCTATGTGACGGGCGCAACTTCCTGTCTCGGTTTTGAAGCAGCCTCAGGATACCAGTAGTGACTTCACAGAGGGAGAAGGTGAACAAAAGACAGATTGACATTCACAGAAACAGGCCAATTTTTAATAATAAAATGCCTTGTATTTGTGTTGTAGCTGGTTGCTCTAATCAGGCAAACAAACAAAGGAATATTGGTATTCATCGTTTTCCAAAAGACACAAAAATGCAGCGCATATGGGAGAAAAAAGTTCAAACAACCCAAGCGTAGTTGTATGTGTCAAACTGGCAGTACACCTATATATGTAGTGTGCATTTCGTGCCAGATAGTTTTGAAAAAAGACCGATGATGATGGCAGAGATGGGCCTGGATGTAAAAAGAAAGGCTATTTTAAAACCAACCGCTGTTCCAACTATTCTGAAGCAACAGCAAGCTGCTGGCATTGATATGGGTCCCCAAGCGAAACGACCAAGAAAGGCGTTTAAGAAACGGGAGAAGTCTCGGATAGGTTTTGCATTAACACTACCAGTATAGTACTAGTAATTTGTTTTTAGTTTTAGTTTTTTCAGAAGAAAAATACAGTGCAAGCACAAGGTCTTTATAAGCACAATGTGCAATATAATGATATAATATATATAAATTTGGTAATATAAAAACAACTGTTTAGAGTTTCACATGTTAGTGAAAACAGCAGTAGAGTTACATCATTGGGGACTGTCCTGAGATTCAAGGCATCTTTACACAGAAGCGGCTCTGAGGCGGTATCAGAAGTGATACTTCATTTTCATTCTGAGTTGATACAAAAATAGTGAAACAATACATAACATACTTTGCTTTAGTTTGTGTTTAAATGACAGTGACTCGTTTCAGGTTATGGTTTCAATTTTGTCGACTAAAACAGAGGAAGATGTTGCTTCAGAATGGTGTCAGGATGAAGCAATGGAAGTTCCTGTGTTGGAACAACCATTATTTAATAACTGATAAGCAACCGAGTAAATGTGCGATTGATAATGAAAGCAAGCGACATTTGTGCGTCAGTTTCAGTTTCTAAACCGGTTACTAAGCAACCCGGTTCAGAGATTTTAGTACGTCAATGCCACAATAAACTGTCAGTGAAATACAGCATTAAAGGGTACATAAGGACCTTTTTATTTGATTGTGTTACGTGTTACCATGTGTTGCAACAACTGTTTATGTAAGGTGTGGTATTATTTTATTTATTTATTTTTTATTTACATTTTGGCCACTTTTTTAAACTTTTAAATTGCTTTCCCTGCCTCAAGATAGCTTCCCATGTACCCGCTCTCTCACAACTACATTTCCCATAATCCTCCTACGTGAGCAGAAAAATGATGGGAAATGTAGTTCTGAGAGGTCCATATTATTTTTTATGTTTTTGGTAAAAGTCAAATTCCCTGTCATAGGCTCTTTAAAATGTGCATCACCAGTAAAAATGAACAAGCAGAGAACAAATGTATGTTCAGCGCCAAGTTACAAATAACAGTGTGAATGTAAGGTTGGGAATTTGATTTTAAAGCCACGGTTATCAATCCCTTATGGACAAAAAGAATGGGTTGAATTGGAATCCACTGCAGTCTAATTGTCAAACTATTTTGAAAACTGAGTATCTGAAATAGTTATTTATGTGGGTTGTTGAAAACTATTCACATTTTTTTTTAAACAGACAGGTTTGCAATAACAAGACATACTTTAAACCTAATATCAAAAAATCACATTGCCGGAAACAAGAAAACACTTTCTGCCTTGAATAGACGTGGCAATATGATGATCTTTCAAGGCTTAGCTTTCTGTCAAAATACATTATTTTAAGCTTCAGATGTCTGAGGTTCAGAACTATTAATGATTTGCCTTCATTTATGATAGCATTACAGTACATCCTTAATGGACGTCTCACCCAATCAATATGTCAGTAGGCATTCAGTGATTATAATGGAATCTAAATGAGGCTTTAATAATATCTGGTCTGAAAAAGAATCCTGCTAAATTACTTAAACTTGGCTGGTATATGTTCCTCCTGGGAGGTATTTGCAAAAGGGAAAGTCATTAATCTTAATAAATCAAGAGTGTGCTCTTCTATACATCACAGCAACTCATCGTATTCATATAAATGCTTGTGCTGTTGGTATTGTGAAAAAAAACAACTGTCGTGGAGTAATTTAACTTTTTGCATGCAGTTTCCTGGGATCCTTTGGTCAGCAATGTCATCATTAATTAAGGAAGAAATGCAGAAGAAGATATTTAGACCAGATGGACAGTGTTTGGATGAATTTATTGAAATTGTTTATTCTGCACAAGGGAGATATTTTTTGTGTGTATCAGGTAAGACATTATTTCACATGTGCATGTTTATTTTGGAAAAAATGTTCATAATAGAAAAAATACATACTTACACAGAAAGAAAATACATGTATATACATTGTTTGTATGTATTTTCTTCAGATGGGCTTGGAACTTATACTGTACAAGCAAGCAATAAATATCTAAACACCAATAAATTAACAAACATTACTTGATGGATCCTTGTTGTTAGGCTTCTGTATTTAGCAATTCTGAATGAAATTATTTTTCACATGCATCACACTTTCCTTATACTTGCTAAAACAGTGATTTTAGCTTTAGTTTTACATTTAAACTCAGAATCGCTTCCATACCAGTTCAATATAACATAACAGGGATCTATTTTAGAAGTGACAAATCAAAATACTGCTGACCTTTACCTGTGTATTAACCCAACTTGTGTTTCCTCCCAAGGGTTAATTCACGACCACCCATTAACATCACTAAAGACTGAACAAATATAGTGGAAAGAGATCCATTTTAGAATAGGTTTAAGATATTAAGGATGACAGTATTTGATGTGGTATAAAAATTGGAAGCAATTCTTAAAATGTAAAAAGTAAGAAGACGGCCAACCAACACAAAACATGTTTTTAACTAACAGGTAGCAAGAGGAAAATAATATGATGCATCTGAATTAGTTGAATGTATGGAATGCCTCACTTTCCACTTAATAAAACTGTGAATATTAGGAGATTTATTTTTAAATAATGAATATTTCATCTATTAATTTGCCACAGACAATGTTGTCTAAATCTAAAACTATCTATCAGTAATTGTATTTTCACAATATGTTTATAATAACACAGGTGTATCAAAACAGGCACAATAACATATCACTGGATTTTAATAAAAAATATTTGTAAAAACAATACCTGATACAGGCGGTTTTTAAATTAATATAAAAAACTAAGAAAAGCTTATAACAATTTAAAAACATTTTCTAATTACTAAATTATATATATATATACACTCTAGTCTAAAGTGTGTTATTAAGCCAGTAAACTTTTAGGGCTTTCAACTTTTGTCAAACACTAATCAAGACAGAAAAAGCTTAAGAGTCATATCAAGAAATAACACTTGATTGTTAATGCATACTTAAGTGTTCTTTCTCAATGTAAAAAAAAATACTAACTTGGCAAGCGTAAGTGAGTACTAACACTCATAAAAAAACTGGGATAAACAGAAACACTCTCTTAATTGTATTTGGTCAATACAGAGTTTGTTGCCATGTATTTAATATTTCTGTTAAAAGTAAATGGCTTTCTACAGAATTGTAATACATTTGTTGTTTTCAGTGACAAAGGGCCAGGAAGTACAGATATCTCTGCTGAAACACACCAGATCCAATTTGGATGACAAATATGAGAAAACTGAAACATGGTTACTTAAAGATCTGGTGTTGCTTGATGGAAGAGAATCAGATACAGTAAGCTTGTTATTTTTCTGTTGTTCAGTATAAACTTCTCTATATTTATCAAAGGTTTCTTTGTTCCATGTAGTCAATGTCTACTTTTTCCCATTAATACTAACTTGGAAAGGAGATTAAATGGAAGAAAGCTGATATCAATCAATCAATCAATCAATCAATAATACATGCATACACATTACTATTTTAATAGTAATTTTAATAGTACTAGTTTTGGCTATTAAACCCAATTCAGTTATGGTACTACCTCCTAATCATGGTCTTGACAGTCAAAATAAATGTGTTTGTTGTTATGGTAGTCATTCCACTTTACTTTGGGGTGGGGGTGGTCAGCTATTTCTGAATGTTGGGATTTGTGGATCGTCCATTCCCTTCCCTTTAAGCGCTTACAAAGAATTAAGCAGATCTCGTATATAACATGTTGCGCTCCAATTTAAAAACATTGAGATAAAACAAGATAAGAATGTATTGATCTTTCGGCTGTTAACTCGCATCCGATATTATATTCCACAAAAAAATACCCTGCCTTTCCTTCTCTCTAATCCATTCTTCAGGCTAGACTAGAGTCTCATCCATAGTTCAGGATCACATCAAGTGAAATGACTTTCATTGGTAAAGTATTGCAGTAGATCAACAGTCTGAAGTCACCTGTTCAATTCCCTCAACTACAATTGACACTAAGTGGCATTTAATTAATCTGTCTCAGGTTATAAAACTAAAGGATAGGTGCTGTGGAAAGATACTGCAGCAGGAATAACTGACTGAGCCTACCCGTGTGCAGTTTTGGGTTGTTAAACTTCTGAGTTTTAAAACGTCAACAGGATATGATGACTAAAACATAAAATGCTATACAAAACAAATCTAAATAAGATGAATACTGCAATATTTAAAAATATGGTATTTCACACTTTAGTGTAGTACAGACCAACTAGAGGACTGGATAAAATAAGTATAAGAAGCTGCAGCTCTAGCAGGGCAATGTGCTTTGATTTAATACAGGCCAGTGTGTAGTTAATGTACTTAAGTTTTTTGTTTTTTTTAATAAACTTTGCTTTGCTATCCATTGCTTATCTAATGTGAATACTTTATACTAGCTGAATTAAATCTGAGTTGTTTATTTCTATGTTTGAAAGTGTATCTGTGGTTTGACAAATAAGCCAAAGTGAGATACATTAACAGGGAAGTTGATTCCACAAGCATCCTCAAGTTATGTAAGATCTGCTCCTTCTACATCTATTCCAATTATACACAATATGAATGGGTGAAAAAATAAATAAGGAACTGTTTTATAAATGAATACTGAAATTGTTAACGAAACCGTACAGCTAACTTTTTGATGTTTTAATATTCACATATACCCACCTAAATGAAGTACATTCACTTAACGCAAGTTTTGAGTCACATACACTTCTACGAGAATCAATTATTTATGTACACAAACATTGATGGTCAAAGGGAAATGCATACTTTATTGTATACTATTTTTGTACACAGATGGTTACGCTTCAGGAAGGTGTTTTTCAGACAAGATCAGTGAAGCCCTTATTAAGCATCATTTTTATTCTACAGTTTATTTAGACCCCCCACTGATGTTATACATAAATATGAAAGCTAACCATTTTTGTTATTAAACACCAATGCTATAGGTGCTGAAACAGCTATAACTGTTTCAGCATACACATGAAATATGGTTTAACCTCTTACACCCACGCAGTGCAAACACAGGTGTGTACTGATCGGTTGATCGGTTTCTTGGCGACACTGTTGACAAATGCAAACAACATATTTTGTTGTGGGATACAGCTTTAAAAACAATTCTGTGGGAAATGATGAGCACAGCGAACTCAAATTATAAAAGTTTTAAAACTATCATAGCCTTATCATAGTAATTTACACTTCATTGTAATTTAAATCAATCTATCTATATATCAATCACAACATCATTAGACAAACAACCTGTATACTTTATTTGTTTATTTAGCAGACGCCTTTATCCAAGGCGACTTACAGAGACTAGGGTGTGTGAACTATGCATCAGCTGCAGAGTCATTTACAGCTACATCCCACACGAAAGACGGAGCACAAGGAGTTTAAGTGATTTGCTCAGGGTCACACAATGAGTCAGTGGCGGAGGTGGGATTTGAACCGGGGACCTCCTGGTTACAAGCCCTTTTCTTTAACCACTAGACCACACAGGATAACTAAGAATTGGTGGTTAATGCAATCCAGTGCTGTAAAATTCTCTAAAAGTTGTGTCAACCCAGTAGGGTATATGTTGATCAAATCCACCCCCAAGTGCCACAGTAGACCCAAAAAATATTCATAACAAATAGTTTGTGTTTAATATTTTCACCTTCATCATCTTTTCTTATGTTTCAGTGTTTAATACTGAAACTGAAAACAAAATGTACATATTACTATTTAACATATTTGTTCCTTACAAATGTGTTAACTTACAGGAAGGTTATTTCCCCCCCATTTGACTGGTATAGCTATAGTAAAATGACTCTGGTCAATATGAACATGAGCTGCAAAACAGTCCATGCTGTCTAGAGTTAAAGAATTAAGTGCACATAACAAATGTAACCTCTGATAATTATGGGTTCCAATCCAATTATGCTTTACAAATCTGTCCTCCGCTAATGCAGAATTTAAGAAGAAGAAAGGATTCTGTGGTTAGGCAGTGAGTGGAAGTGCTCCCAGTTGGTGGTTGAGTCACTCTGCACTTCTTATGGAAATGTCTGCATTTCCATCTGCTGCTGCTTGTAATGGTAGTCTAATGCATTTAGTCTTCACTTTGATGAGACTATGCCCTCAGGTTTACATAATATTCCACTGTAAATGTGGAAAGCCTTCCCATTGCTGCACAAACAACATCTCTTTATGCTGACGAAATCTCAGTATGTTGATATTTAAAATGGATGAAAACAAAAAAATTGATTAAGCTATATCAAGTTGTTTGTAACATTATTATTATTATTATTATTAGTAGTAGTAGTGGTATTTTACAGAATGAATTACATCAACCACTTATTTTAGGGGTAATCCAGAAATAACTGGGTGATTCCCCAGTGCTGTAAAATGCTCTAAAACACAACTGTGGCTTATCCCTGCAATGTATAGATTGATCAAAACCCCTTATTTCCAACTGACATGAACTTGCATGGATGGCTTGAATTGTCTTGAAAAAATATAAAAATATATGTGTAAAATATGTCTCTCTTTCTGATTATAGGACAACCCACATTTTGACATGCATTATGACAAAATCTACACTTTGGAAGCCTTGAGCTGTGCTGCCAAATATGCCTTTGCTCGTTGTTTGGTACAGCTAAGCAGGAGGTATTACAAGAAGGAGCTTAAGATTGTGAACTTTGATACAGCCTACATCGAACCCACATCCTTATCATCAAACAGAGGAGACTGCATGGTTTTAATGCAGATATGTTTTTATGCTTTAAATCTTGTATGTTTATCATTATGTCCTGTAACCTAGTGTGGGTTAAAAACTTCTGCTGATCAATATTATGAAGTGTTCTGCCAGCTACAAAGGTGTTTTATTTAGGGTGTATGTAGCCAATAAGAGTTGTATGATACTTTTCATGTTTGCAAATATAAAAGTGCACACTGATTGTAGAGACTCAAATGTACAGTAGTTTAACACATCTTTCTCATGCCTTAAGCTTCAACACCAGTTTTGGGTTTTTAATCATATTTAAACTTTGTTGCTGTAGCTAGTTTTGTACTTTTTGCTTCTGTGTTTCTATCAAAGGAACTTCTTAGTCAAATGGCAGTAAACAGTGACCTGGCTTTTGATGGTGTAGTGTCCCTTCAGATAGAGCATGTCTATAGCAGGTAATGGCACATATTTTATCGTCGTGTGCATCACATTTGCACAAAGGTCCCATTATAATGTGTAAATGATCTCTGTGTGTGAAACTAGCCTGAATAATGATAAACATAAAATATAATGTTTCCAATAAAGATACTGATTGTAACTATTCTTCATTCTAAATTACTATTTATAATTAAAAACCTTTAATAGTAGTTATGCACTGTAGCATGTAAAAGTAAAAACAAATGGATGTAGTTGCCTCTATTAATCTAAGATACAAAAGGATTACAAAAATCCCAAAAAACAAAACAAAAAAAAAGATATATGATCCTTTTAAAATTGGATTAAATATCTCAGATGCCAGCATGCTTAAATGTTGCTTGTTATATATATATATATATATATATATATATATATATATATATATATATATATATATATATATAGATACACATATATACTCATACAGTTTGTACTGCATGTCACATTACTGGTGAACCTTTACCGTAGACAAGCGCCTATACTGTACATGTTTCTTCGATCCTCCACTGTAGACTCTCACTAATCCAAACCAGTTGGGGCCAGACCCTGTTCAGATTAGGGGTTTGTTCAGAGTACTGCTCACATTTCTGTACCATACTAAAACTATTTAGGCATTGTTTTATGTTTCTTTTATACAGATTTATTTAAAAATCCGTATTAACCACCTCTCAGAATTATTTACGTTTTCCATCTGCTGTTAGCTTGCATTTCATTATGATAGCATGATTTGATTTATACAGTAAATCACTTTCAGCTAATGGGGTTCAGTTTAGCCTGAGTCTACTTTAAATAGAGATTCTTACAATCTGTTTCAAGTCATAGTTTGCCATCAGGATGTTTAGTCCAACCAATGTTGGGTTTCTTTTTTATTTAACAGTACTGGGGGATCAGTTTGTTCTTTATTGGTGCTGGAAATATTGAACACAATACTTACCATGCAAAAGTCCATCTTTTTTTTTAAATTGAACAGCTACTTAAAGAAAAGCATGATTACAAAGCGGCAACACATTTTAAACTGTAACAGCACACAGTGCTTGTGTGTTGTGACTGAAAATATGAAGCATTTTCAATATAACCTGGGACCTTCGGATACAACTGTTTCATAATTTCATAATTTCATAATTTCAACATTCCAATACAAATTTAAAATGCTATTTTCTTAAACAGAACATTCCTTCTTAATAAACATACCCCTGAGCTGTTTCAAAATCAAAGTTTTTGCCGTTTGCATTGCTATACTTAAATGTTAACCAAATATATACCAAAACAAACAACGGCTGTGATAAAGATAACTTAAGTCAAACTCCAGTCCTCGAGGGCCGCAGGGTCTTCTGGTTTTCATTCCAACTTAAGCTCTCAATTAACAGAATTGATCTAATTATTTGTTGAATTTGACATATTTAATATTTTTCAAGGTCTTTTACAGTTGATGGTTTTAAAAATGCACTTGATTCAAGGTGCACTACCTATGAAACATTTTGAGGCCTGAAGAGAAGTGTTAAATGTGTCCAGTTAATCTAATAATTAGACCAATTAAGTAATTGAGAGCTTGGGTGGAACGAAAGCCAGAAGACACTGCGGCCCTCCAGGAACTGAGTTTGCCACCCCTAAATACATTACTATATATTGTCATTCACCAGTACAAAAAAAACCCTGATCTCAGATTTTACCCAATCGGAACAGTGTTTGCATTGTGCAGTTGATGCACCCTTTAGTTATTACTTAATTAACTTAATTAGCATGGTAGGAATCAAAAAACACAGCTCACAATCTCAGAGTCCTTTGTCCAGCTAAACTCAACTGAAAGTGACTTTTTTAGCCCATGGCACCACCTGCTGGCAAAAAAATTGATTAATGATATTTTTTACCTTTCAGTTCTGAGTGAGTAGTTATGGATGGTTATGCTACTAATGCCAGTAAAACACTATTGAAATTGTAACGGTGTGTACAGACTGAACGCTGTGGCCGTGCCATTATTATGGTTGGGGCTAGTTAAATGCAGCACCAGCCCTGCAGGACTCTGAGCTCCTGTGTGCACAGAGCAGAAAAGCGGTGCTAGGTGCTTGCAAATTAGCCTGTGAAACACATGTGGACTGCCCTGTGATCGCTCCCAGGTAATACACGCGTGAGCTGGAGCTTGCGAGAGTTGCATGTGACTGTTCCTCATAGATTTACATTGGTGAGATTTTGCACCAGCGGTGGACCCTCGCAGGGACGGAAAGGGAATTTGAGGGATTCAGGGACAGAGCGGTGTGTAATATTTGTTATCCAAATCAGAGACGTGACACAGACTTCCAGCTATTCAATCAACTCATTCTTTATTCTCCTCCCCTGTCCACCAGTTGGCAGTCTCATAAACTCACGCAGTCATACTTATCATTACATCTCCACTCTAAAAATGAAATAAAATAACAAACATTTTAAATAAGTCTCTGGCCATCCAATTACTGTATTTTAATGTCAAAATATGTTTATTAAAACTATGTCTAACTATCTAAAGAGCTTGGGTGGACTTCCAAAACTCCTACAGGTGAGAGGATTATTCTGCCTCTGCATTTGCACCTGTTTCCTATCTGCAATTACTTTTTTTTTTTTTTCAATCTTGGTATCTCTCTGGTCTCTGGATTTCTCGTCCACTTGATGTGCGGATTGTTTCTGATACCTTAGTCTGCCCTTCAGACTGAATTTGCTCAGTTCCAGGCTGCGTTGTGCCTTTGTGTGTTGAAGCAGTCTCAGAGGGTGTTATGGATTTTTCTTGCCACTCACTCTCGGGATTCCAGCTGTCAGCAGTCTCCCCCTGTGCTGCTTCTCTGGTCATCATCAAGTGTCTGCGGTTGCGTCTCAGAACTTGACCGTCCGGCGTCTCAACAAGGTATGATCGAGGTGTTTGTGCCAAGTCCTTCACAACAGCCCGATTCCATTTCCCATCCATGTAGCTTTGAACTCAAACGGAATCACCTCTGTTGAGAGCCGGTAGATCCTTCCCATGTTTATCATGGAAAAATTTCTGCTTTTGTCTACTTCCTTCCAGTTGAAGCTTGATTTCAGCTGATGTTTTGTGCATAGTAGGTATTAGTAGTTTTTTAGAGCATGGTAGTTTAGATCGAAGCCTTCCATTCATCAGCATTTGTGCTGGGGATCCACATTCTCCAATGGGAGTGTTGCGATACTCTAGAATGCTGAGGTACGGATCACTCCCATCCATTCTGGCTTTGTCTAATAGTCGTTTCACAGTCTGTACAGTTTTCTTCGCTAAACCATTAGCTTGCGGATTACACGGTGAGACAGTTATGTGTTTGAATTCCCATTCTTTCGTGAATTTCTTGTATTCCGCACTTGTGAATTGTTGCCCATTGTCAGACTTTATTTCTTCTGGAATCCCATGTCGTCCTAGAATAGATTTTGTGTGGGCGATTATAGTCTGACTCTTTGTGTCTGGCAGTTGAGCTGTCTCAAAGTACCTTGAGTAGTAATCCACAATTAACAGATAGTCACTTCCATGCCATGAGAATAGGTCTGTCCCCAGGATTTGCCACGGCCTTTCTGGGATCTCATGGGGCACTAATGTTTCCTTCTGTGTGAGTTCCTGTGTTGTAAGCAAAAATCACATCTGGACACAGTATTCTCAATGTCACCTGACATTCCCGTCCAGAACATTACTTCCCGAGCCCTCAGCTTACACTTCTCAATTCCCAAGTGTCCCAGGTGAATTCGTTTTAGCATCTCCTGTCTCATTGAAGCTGGTATTATCAACTTGTCATTCTTCATCAGCAATCCATCAGTCTCGCTGAGCTCATCTCTGTGATTCCAGTAGTCTTGTACAGCCGTTGGCGCCTCTCCCTTGTTATTAGGCCATCCATTCTGAATGATTGTTCTGAGTGAAATCAAAGCGTTGTCCTTCTCTGTTTCTGACTTGATTTCCTCTAGTTTCTGTTCACTTACAGGGATGTTGGTTAGTACTATATGTATTTGTGCTGTGAGTTCTTCCTCCAGTTTGTCATCTGTGTCATGATCATCTTCATTTAGAAATGCTCTGGAGAGTGTGTCTGTGTCACAAAGACGGCCAGAGTGGGTGGCGTCAGACCGGAAGCAGGAAGGAATTCAAACAAAGACAGTGGTTGTGATGATGAGCTGAGTGCAATGGCTGCACTCAGCGTTTATTAACAAAATAAAAAGGTTTAACAGTACAAAAACAGGACACGGCACTTGACGCCAAAATAAACAGACAGACAAAACGACTAGACACTAACACACAGGTGAAACGGAGACGAACAAACACGGTGAGAATACACTTATTATATTTATACTTAACGATTTAACTCTCCTCTCTCTCTCCCGTTCTCCACTCTCTGAACACCTAACCCTGAGTGCAAGAAATGTGCGTCTATATATACTATTGTGCTGGGATTCAATTACTAATTAATTATTCACTTGAATCCCAGCACGTGAATTAATTCTGTGCAACCCCGTGCTCACATATTACATTTAACCAGCACGTGAAGTGATTTGTGCTCTCCTCGTGCCTAAATACAAATCTACACTTTTTAAATATACGTGAAACACAGACCCGTTTATATCCCGTGTACCAATCTATACACCGACATTAACACACGCACGCAACATACAACACAGATCACACAAATGCACACAGGGGCGGGGCACTTTGCCACATATACCCCCCCTTGTGCGCAGCACACATGGCCTCAACGGCCACCTCCCCCCTTAAAAACCCAGCAGTCCAGAACAAAGTCTCGGGCTGGGAAGGGAGGCTTCAGTGGGCCCTTGGCTGGCAATGCTGTCAGCACCCCTGCCGGTAGTGGCACGGCTGACAGCCTGTTGGTCCCGTCCTGCAGCGAAAAAGCTGCGGGGGCAGGTGGTCCCCCGACCTCCCCCTTCTTCGTAGCCGGCAGCTCCCTCCTGTGGGGCTCCGGCCACAAGAACTCCTGCAGCGAAACTGCTGCTGGGGAAAGTGGTCTCCAGACCTCCTCCCCCTTCTTCGTGGCCGGCAGCTCCCCTTTCTGGGGCTCCGGCCACCGTACTCCCTGCGGAGGTACGGGCAGCAGAGGCAGCTCCTGCTCCTCTGCTCCGGGCGGTGGTGGAGGCAGAGGCAGCTCCAGCTCCTCTGCTCCTTGCGGTGGTGGTGGCGGAGGCAGAGGCAGCTCCTGCTCCTCTGCTCCTGGCGGTGGTGGAGGCAGAGGCAGCTCCAGCTCCTCTGCTCCTTGCGGTGGTGGTGGCGGAGGCAGAGGCAGCTCCTGCTCCTCTGCTCCTTGCGGTGGTGGTGGCGGAGGCAGAGGCAGCTCCTGCTCCTCTGCTCCTGGAGGTGGTGGAGGCAGAGGCAGCTCCTGCTCCTCTGCTCCTTGCGGTGGTGGTGGCGGAGGCAGAGGCAGCTCCTGCTCCTCTGCTCCTTGCGGTGGTGGTGGCGGAGGCAGAGGCAGCTCCTGCTCCTCTGCTCCTGGAGGTGGTGGAGGCAGAGGCAGCTCCTGCGCTTCTGCTCCTGGAGGTGGTGGAGGTAGAGGCAGCTCCTCTGCTCCTGGCGGCGCTGGCTCCCTCCGCTGTGGCGGCTGGGCTGGTGCGCGCCGTGCTGCCTTCAGCAGCATGAATAGAGGCTGCTGGGGGACACCAGCCTCCTGCCCCTCTCCCCCCCAAAAATTTCCAGGGGGTTGGGCCTGTAACTCCTCCCCTTCCGGCTCTTGGGGCTGAACCAGCAGGCATTTTCCCTCTGCTGGTGGCTTGGGTCCCAGAGCTGTGGAAGCCCCGACTTGCCTCCCTTTGGGTTGTGGACGCACCGACTCCTCCCTTTTGGGCGGTGGACGCACCGACTCCTCCCTTTTGGGCTGTGGACGCACCGACTCCTCCCTTTTGGGCTGTGGACGCACCGACTCCTCCCTTTTGGGCTGTGGACGCACCGACTCCCCCCTCTTGGGCTGTGGACGTTCGGGCTCCCCCCACTCAGGCGTAGGACGTTCGGGCTCCTCCCACTCAGGCGTAGGACATTCGGGCTCCTCCCACTCAGGCGTAGGATGTTCGGGCTCCTCCCACTCAGGCGTAGGATGTTCGGGCTCCTCCCACTCAGGCGTAGGATGTTCGGGCTCCTCCCACTCAGGTGTAGGACGTTCAGGCTCCTTCCGCTTGGGCACTGGCGAGCTGGCATAGGGGCATCCTGACCAGTCATGTCCCCCTTCCTCACATCGCCCGCACCAGCTCGGTGGCACCTCGGAGCAGTCCCTCCAGCGGTGATCCACCTCTCCGCACCAGGTGCACCAGGGGAACAGGTTCTCTGGCTCCTCTGGCCGCTGTTGCAGTTGTGGTTGGGGCGGTGGGAGCAGCAGTCTACCCCCCCCTGCTGGTCGTGGAGACTGAGGCGACCCCTGCTCCTCCCTCTCCTGATGGACAGGGCAGTGGGCCACGAAGTGCTCACCTCTGCAGATGGGGCATAGTTGGGGTAGCTGTCCGAGGGGGTACCAGGGGCAGTTGGTGCGGGAATGCCCAGGCTCAGCACAGCAGTAACACCCGGGCTGCTGTTCCTCCGGCTGGTGTTGTGGTTGCTGTTGCTGCTGCAGCTTTCCTTTCCCCCTTCTCTTCTTACTCCTCCTCCCCACCTTCCTCTCCTGGGCCGGTTCCTCCTCCTCCTCACCTTGGAAGGGGCAGATCGCCACCGTGTGTCCGTAGACTCCACAGGCCATGCACCAGCCTTGGTCCTCGAGGCCCCCGAGGAGGTCCTCCAGGTCCCGGCAGCCGTCTCTCCAGCCTTCCATTTTCACTTTTTTTTTTTTTTTTTTTTTTTTTTTTTTTTAAACACAAAACCCCCTCTCCTGGTCTGACGCTTGGAGGCGCTGTTATCCCACGATGACACCACGTGTCACAAAGACGGCCAGAGTGGGTGGCGTCAGACCGGAAGCAGGAAGGAATTCAAACAAAGACAGTGGTTGTGATGATGAGCTGAGTGCAATGGCTGCACTCAGCGTTTATTAACAAAATAAAAAGGTTTAACAGTACAAAAACAGGACACGGCACTTGACGCCAAAATAAACAGACAGACAAAACGACTAGACACTAACACACAGGTGAAACGGAGACGAACAAACACGGTGAGAATACACTTATTATATTTATACTTAACGATTTAACTCTCCTCTCTCTCTCCCGTTCTCCACTCTCTGAACACCTAACCCTGAGTGCAAGAAATGTGCGTCTATATATACTATTGTGCTGGGATTCAATTACTAATTAATTATTCACTTGAATCCCAGCACGTGAATTAATTCTGTGCAACCCCGTGCTCACATATTACATTTAACCAGCACGTGAAGTGATTTGTGCTCTCCTCGTGCCTAAATACAAATCTACACTTTTTAAATATACGTGAAACACAGACCCGTTTATATCCCGTGTACCAATCTATACACCGACATTAACACACGCACGCAACATACAACACAGATCACACAAATGCACACAGGGGCGGGGCACTTTGCCACAGTCTGCCACATACATCTCTTTCCCAGTTTCCCAGGTTTGTGTGTCATGGTCAGCTGATATGGTTGTAGTTTCAACAATAGTCTTTGTATTCTGGGTGTAGTACTGCTTAGTGGTTTCTTGAAGATAGACACAAGCGGTTTGTGGTCTGTTTCTATTTCAGTTTCCTTGCCATAAATAAACTGGTGGAATCTTTGGCACCCAAATACTATGGCAAGTGTTTCCTTCTCTATCTGGGCATAATTAGTCTGTGCTTTTGTTAGTGCTTTTGATGCATAAGCTACAGACAGATTATTCTGCATCAATACTGCTCCTAATCCTGATTTGGAGGCATCCACTGATATTTTCACTGGCTGTGACACATCATAGTATTTCAGTGAGGTTTCAGCTATGTCGATTAGTGTTTTCTTTATGTTCTTCACTGCGTCTTCATGAGTTTTCTCCCAGTGCCATGCAATGTCCTTCTGAAGAAGTTCTCTGAGTGGGTCTGTTAAGTTGGATAGGTGCGGAATGAACTTTCCCAGGTAACCATTCCAAGAAATCTTTCAAACTCTTTCCTATCCTTTGGTGGTTCCATCTCTGCAATGGCTTGTACCTTGCTTGGATCTGGCTTCACTCCTTGCTGATTGAGTGTGTGGCCCAGGTACTTGACCTCTTTGATTCTTATTTTGCTTTTCGCAGCATTAAACTTTAAGTTCATCTGTCTAGCTCTCTCTAGTAACTGTCAGAGTCTGGAGTCATGCTCCTTTTGATCTTTCCCAAAAATTAGGATATCATCAATGTAGGTTACAACTCCTTCTAGGTCTTCAAACAGCTGGGTAATGCGCTTGTGAAATACTTCTTGTGCGCTGTTTATTCCAAAAGGAAGTCTTAAGTACCTGTTTTTATCTGTATGTGGTATGGTTCACTGAGGCAGCCAATGCCTTTGAACACATCACTGTAATTTTTAATGACACTGTCTTCCTGGTCTGCATCTTCAATGCTCATTATAAGCTTTACAAGCTCCATATTTGCACAGTCCTTCAGTCCTAAGATCAGTTCTGCGCGAACATCAGCTATGTAGAACTCACACATGTGCGTGCTGTTCTTGTGCCTGCAGGGTAGCATGCATTTCCCTTTGACTGGCAGTTTATTTCCCCCATACGTAGATAGACGGCTCTTTGTGCTAATCATTGTAACAGGCGTATTTTTCTTAATCCTGTATCTATTTTGAATTTGATTCTATGTTGATTTACGTCTAGATTCACATGCCACGCATCTTGCGAATTGGACTGCGTCACTGCTCCTATAAAGAACGCGGCGCTTTCTTCATCAGTGTCGCACTTCACCTCTACATCGTGTACAGTTTTACTCTTGCAGACCTTTGCAAAGTGATTTTTCCGATTGCATTTTTTACACATCTTTCCATAAGCAGGACATTGCCCCCTTTCATGTTCGTATCCACAGTAGTTACAGGCAGATATGCCTTCGTTGTATTTGTTAGCAACCTGTCTTGGTTTTGATTTATGTGTTCTCATCTCGTGTGGTTTGTTGGAAATCGAGTTCACAACATGATCCCCTGTCATTGTTTTCATTTGTTGCTGTGTGCACTCTGCTGCTCTACAAATATCTATAGACTTCTGCAAAGTTAGATTGTCTTCACGTAACAGTCTCCTTCGTACATCATTGCTTACAACCCCCTCTATGATTCTATCACGAATTATACCATCAACAAGGTGTTCGTACTAACAGTTTTTTACAGAGTATCCGGAGATCCGTCAGGAATTGATCAAATGTTTCGTCAGGCTTTTGGACTCGGGTGTTGAAAATGTGACTTTCAAATGTAGTATATTTTTTTGGAGTGCAGTATTCCTCGAATTTCTTAATTAAGATATCGATTTTGTTTGCTTCCTACTCCTTGAGAATGAACGTGTTGTATATTTCTTGGGCCTATTCTCCTGCACAGTGCAGTAGCGTTGCACATTGCACTTCCGAGGGCTTGGTGTCTTTTTCCATTGCACTCATGTAAAGTCTGAATTGTTGAATCCATCGTCTCCAGTTTTCTGAGACGTTTCCTTCAAAATGTAATAGTTTGGGTGGCCGCAGCGTATCCATTGTGTGATGAAAATTATAAAATTACTTCTGACACCATGTAATATTTGTTATCCAAATCAGAGACGTGACACAGACTTCCAGCTATTCAATCAACTCGTTCTTTATTCTCCTCGCCTGTCCACCAGATGGCAGTCTCATAAACTCACGCAGTCATACTTATCATTACAGGGTGCACCTGCTTGGGGTTATTACAATGTTGTAAAATGTAAACAGGCTAAGGGGTATTTAAAGAGAGCCTGCAAGCTCCACTGGGTGGGTGTTAGGAAGGAGTGCTGAGGGTTTTGTTGAACAGCTGTCCGAGCTATGACCACTGTGCTTGCTGAATAAAAGAATTGCCATTTGAACATCTATTCTCGTCTCCTCTCCTTCTTCGTTCCAAATAGCTGGTACACTACAGTATATCTGAGTTCTACTAGTGTTGCACCTATGTTGTAATATAGTGTAGTGGTCTTTTTTTTCATTGGTCCTTTAAAATCCAGTTCTCATTTCAATTTGCTTCATGCCTCCTTCATCCCTTTGCTTACATTTGTGTCTCTGTAGCCTTGGCCCCTTTTTTAATCTAAATTCTGGTCCCGCATGTTGCCATGTTTTCAGTTTGACTCCACAGTCCTGTAGAAGATGATCCATTTAATAAGACAGCATGGTAATCACAATCTTTACCAGAGGAGACCACTTAGCAGTTCAATTTTTCTACAAAAGTTGACTAGTGTTTTTGTACAACAACAAACAAAAACAGTAGGCTGCAGAATAATTGTTAGTGCATTGTCAATAAATTGGATACAAATAACAACAAAAAAACCCCAGAAGACTAGACACATTTTGATGTTTAATCTCCACTTTGACCTTCTAATATCCTCCTATTTTTGTATCTCACTGCTTTCTGCCGCATCCTCAAGACTGTTTAGACTGCACTTGAAGATCTCTTGATTTACCCCTGTGCACTGGACTTACCTGACCTAAGCACCACGTTACTGGATCCTCAGCTGATGCACTATCCTTACACTATTGCATGACTATGCTGTCATTGTAGATACAAATTGTTTTAATCCTAACTTGTTACTTCTTATCTCATATTGTATTCTTGTATTATGTGCACTTACTGTAAATTACTGTATTTAAATTTTTTTTTTTTTTTGCACTGTAACCTTTAATGCCACTGTAACACTTGTACGTTGCCTTGGATAAAGTTGTCTGTCAAATAATAATAATAATAATAATAATACTTGTTGAACAAGTATATATCCATGGCTAACACTTTTCTTATACTATAGACACATGACATGACACATACATAAATGAGAAAAATATGGAGACCAGAAGGGGACATGAGAGAAAAAAATATATAGATAATATCTTGTGCGCACAAGATTATTATATATATATATATATATATATATATATATATATATATATATATATATATATATATATATATATTCTCTCTCATGTCCCCTCCCGGGCTCCGTAGAAAAATGACAGAAGAGTGGGTAATACATATATGAACATGTTTTTGCATGCTATGTATTTTGAGCTTGCTGTTTTTATCCCTTTAGGTTGGAACTGGAACAAATTTGAAACACAGTGTACCTGCATGTTACAATATAACTGCAAGCTTGACAAATATCACTTTTTTATGTCTCTTGCATACTTGGGGGCTTGGAATGTGATGCTAATCTGCAATATTTACACAGTCCTTCAAGATAGAAGATGCCAGAAAATCAAATCAAGCCACATACTTTTACAGGGCTTCTTATTTGTTTTGGGGACATATTGTTTTTCAGACGATCCACAAATTACTTGTGTGCATGTTTACACATTCTTTGTAATATGAGAACGCCGTACTTATTGTTTTCAAGGCAAATAGATACTGGGCTTCGCTGTTTCAGCGATGTGCAGCAATTTACACATTTCTAGTGCGCCAAAAATGGTCAGGATGACACCCGTGATAATTTGTACTGCAACTTTAATATAATAATCTGGCAGCTGCTCGTGCGTGGCAGTAAATGCTATGTGCAGCAATTCCTAATTTTCAGTCACAATTCTTTATAAAATAGATGTGTAATATGCAATGTTCTACATTTTAACTACTTAGAATATTAATTGATACTATGACAAGTTGTGCATTGACCTTACCGAGATGGCGGCGTAATCCCTCCGCTTACCAAGCATTCCAAATGTACTTCCACCTTTTCTTGTGCTCTGCCTCTGCCGGAAACAGGAAGGTCAGATGGGCAGGGGTTGGTTTTATTGTGTCTGTAAATAGATTGTTTATAAGTGGTTAGAGATTATTTTGTGTTTTCAAGGAAGAAAAAAGAGATTGAGGACACCCCATTTACATTATAAAAAGACTATACATAATCAAAGGTAAGCAAGTATGCCGTATTTTTTACTTATAGTTTTTTTGATAAACATGGAAAAGGGGACTGACAAATTATTCCAATGTAATCTAAACCTTTATTTGATTCGTACAGTCAGCATAGTATTGCCGCTTTTTTCATTACATTTGGTTTGCATGTCAGTTGTTTGTATCTGTAAAGTATATACACAACGTCAATAAGTCAATAAAAATGAAGGGCCGAAATCATAATGTAAATATTAAAAACTCTGAACCTTCGGGCTGAGTATGGTTTTAGTCTTTGTTTATAGTGCATACAGATACATACATACATACATACATACATACATACATACATACATACATACATGCATGTCTGCTACAATATGAGGTCCCGGTATGAGCACCAGTATTACTGTCAGTGGTAAAACGACTTGCTCTTTGATCAAATTTAAGCCCAAAGTCAAAGCACTTTTTTACGCTTGTACTGACTTTCATGTGACTACCTGTCATTAAACCCCAAACAAACAACAAACGCATTGTAATATATAATGCACCCTTCTGGGTTAAATGCACATCGCATCTGTATTGTTTTTTTAACATACTATATACATTAAACATGATATGTGTTTTTGCGCTGTTTTAATGTATGTATATTGTTTTTATTAGGAGCAATGACTGCTATCAAGCATGCCTTGCAAAGGGACATTTTTACTCCAAATGACGAGCGGCTTCTGAGCATAGTTAATGTTTGTAAAGCAGGCAAAAAGAAGAAAAATTGCTTCCTGTGTGCTACCGGTAAGAGTGTTGACCTTCATGGTTTGGATTTAAAGTTATATTTGAAAATATGTTAAGGTACAGTAAGATTAGGATCATTCCACTGCATTCACCCTAGCCTTGTGTTGGGGAGCAGGGAAGTTCACTTACATCAAGACTATTGTGACTGAGCACCATTCCATTACTTTACCAGCCACACTGCATAAAAATTAAGTGATGGATCACATCTCCTTATATACCAGATTCGTTTTTATGTCCTTAAAAAGGAAAGGTGTATAATGAAAGGCAATGTTCCACTTGAACAGAAATCAGAAGCTTGATTTCTCTAGATAAATTTAGCTATGCAAATCAGATGGACCGCCAGTAAGGTCGGCCCTAAGACAAAGCAGAGCACCAGACTGAAATGAAACTGGTGTGGGTTTCCACAAAGCCAAAAATGGCAAGCACTGAAACCGAAGATCACTCGCCTGTTAACCAAGGTCTAAAATCACATGTTTGATTCTTTGCTTGTATTATGTTCCTTCGTTTGTAATATTAAGATATTTTCAAAGACAACTCTAGAGATGAATCAGACAGCTATGGTACCAGGATGCACCAGTAGGGTAATGTTTTCCAGTAGCTTTATTTACAAACAAACAAAGAAAAACAAAAACCACACAGAGAACTAAACAACATTTTTCTTTGAGTAATTCCCTATAATTCAGTTTCCCTGTAAAGATTTTTTAATTCACCAAACAAACACGCCTTTCAAACACCGGCTCCACTGCACCCTTCCTCGATTCTCTCAAATGGAGTTAAGCAATTGCCTCTAATTGCTTCCATTCACTAATAAAAAATACTTTGTTACCCACAGGTAGATTTTGACCGACCAGTGACCTCTAGTGGCCATTTCACTTGTATTGCAGGCTACCCAATTTGTTTTTTCAAAACAATTTCATTTGTGGGGAATAATGCTCATCTCAATTGGAGACTAACATATATTTCCTCTCTTACCTTGTTACAATTCATCAACACTACCTCTTTTTTTATATTTACTAGTAATGGATCAGTAGCCTGGTCGTGGCTGAATTTAGGGCTATGGACTGCCAATTGCTCCAGTATGTCATCTTTCCCCATTTTCGATTAGCACAATTTGTGGTTCCCCTGTTTCTCTGACAATATTTTGTTTGTTACATTGTACGCTATGACTTTTTAGAAACCCTTTTGGAAGTCTCCCTTATTAGTGTCTCAGTGTTTTGTTTTGTTACCTATCAAGGATCCCTAGCTTTGTCCAGTCTACATTCTTATTTTGTTTTACTCAGTTTACATTTTTCAACAAACAAGTCAGGTTCAGGTAAAAGGAAATTATTTTTTAATTTCAGGGTGTGAAACTGGAAAATCCCATCCCGGTATTACCAAGTGAGGGAACCGAGGTACCACCCCAACCTGGATCTCATACAGATCTTTTTGGGTTATGATCTGTACTCTAGTGGTTGGGTAGTAATTAATATACCCATGTACACAGGTAATACTGGCTTTTCAAGACTGCTCCAATTGGGAGGGTCTCACTAAATTATTGGAGACTATAGTTATAGCACTGCCCAAATCAGCAAGAGTGAACTGGACTCGAGCAGTGGGCGTGGGACAGCTCATCTGCCGCCAGCTGTCTTTCCACGAGAGCAACAAACTCGTCAACATTTGTGGGATCACCTTGTCCCACCTGTTTTCTCAGCGTTGATGGCAAAGCAAGCAGGAAACGATCTTAGTGGGGTGGAGCTCCGGTTGTAGCCATCTCCTGGCTAAATGTATCAGGTCGAACATCTGTGATCTCACCGCCTGTTCTTCAGCCCTCTTAAATGACAGCAGATAAGCTTCCACATCGTCTTCCACTTTCATCTTCTGCAGGACATGACTGGGTCTTATTGACACTGGTGTAGTCGAACCAGAACGCCATTCCGGGACTTTTTTTCTAAAGGCAGAACCTTGACTTAAGAATTTTTACCGATTTATTATGAAAATGCTTATAATATGGCGCCTGATTGCTCTAATGTCGATGCCTGGGCACTGATGAAGCAATCTGCTTTTCCATTGAGAAATTATATTAATCTTTTAATAACAACTAGGAACAAAAACTCAGTGTGTGATTCCCTACATGCCACTTTTGATAGTACACTCCGAATCGGAGTCTCCGATAACAGGAGCAAACTTGAAATGTTTGCAGAGTCGTCAGTCGTCTTTATGATAAGTTGTTTTTTAAAACCAGCCAAAAAAATGCATTTATTAATACGCATTTATTTAAAATAAAAAACACAGGTAAGTAATGTTGTAAACTATTTATTTGCTTTGCTTGTTTTTTTCTCACAATTTACAGTTCCAGAACGGCTTTTTTTTTTTATCTGATGAGATCAAATGTAGGTCCAGGATAAAAATTATATTCAGAATATAGTGCAACATTTAAATTGTACAGAACTGTAGGCGGATACAGTCTTTAAAAGTACATTTTAAAACTAATTGTATTGGATGCAGAGCTCCAGAGAAAAAAAAAAAAACGGGGAGAAGTGATACTATACAGGGCATCGTGGTGATTGAAGTTCTGCGCTGGTGACCTCATAATCAAAAGGAATAGCCAGAAAATAACCAAACCCCAAAGACAATATTTACCTGCTAAATGCTTTCAAAACAAGCCAAATTTTGCTGGAAAACCGCCAATCTGGCAGCACTGATCAAAGGGGAGTAGCCTATAAAAGTCTCATGCAAGACGCATGCATTACCTTTAAATGTTACCTCAATTTCAGTGTGCAAATAAAATAGAATGTGTATAATTTTTGATTAAGAAAATCAATATTTTAATTGGCGTTCCAGTACTTTCAGATTTAGGACTACACCACTGCTTATCGGCTGTCTTGTCTCCCTCTTGCGTTTCTGGAGCTTGGGCTAACAGCACTGGATTTGTTTCTTGTTGCATGCAGTTTGTTTTTTGTTGCACCGCAGTTGCTTGTACCAGTGCTTTCAGTACACCCTCCATCCTTGTTGGAAATACCATTGCATTTCTTAAGTCCTGTTCAGTATTGTGTGACCGTGAACTGAAGAGTCGATGAAGCAGTTTTATTTACAAACAAATACAAAGAAAAACAAAAATCTCCCCATGGAGAACTAAACTTTTGAGTAATGACCTAACTTTAACAGGACGGTTAAGCCGTTTCCATGTAAAGATTGGAGTGTGGCAGCAGTGTGGAGTAGTGGTTAGGGCTCTGGACTCTTGACTGGAGGGTTATGGGTTCACTCCCAGGTGGGGGACACTACTGCTGTACCCTTGAGCAAGGTACTTTACCTAGATTGCTCCAGTAAAATCCCAACTGTATAAATGCGTAAATGTCAAAAATAATGTAATTGTATGTAAAAATAATGTGATATCTTGTAACAATTGTAAGTCACCCTGGATAAGGGCGTCTGCTAAGAAATAATAAAAATAATAAAAATAATAATAATAAAAATAAATAAATCACCAAACAGACCTTTCTCCATAACACCGGCTCCATGCCTTTTCTCCACTACAGCCTTCCTCGATTCTCTCAAATTTAATTTTTATATACCCACCTGTTAAGCTCTTTTCATTGTTTCCATTCACTAATAATAATTACTTTGTTATGTAAAGTTGCGCTTAGAGTCCTAGACTTCAGCCAACCAGTGACCTCTAGTGGTCATTTTCTTGGTATTGCAGGCTGCCCTATTTGGTTTTTCAACACTATTTCACTGTGTGGGAAATAACGCTCTTCTCAACCTGCGACTAACCGGTGATTATAATTGCACCTACACACGGCTTGCCTCATAGACACAAATTAGCACAAATATTGGACTACCCTAGATAATATAATATTCTGTGTTTAGTGATAATCAGAATGTGTGAAACCATGCCATAGTGTTTTATTTAAAATCTTTGCATAGTGTAAACCAAAAAATAAAAACTTGTCATGGTTAATGCAACAGGTAGAGTTGTGACTAATATATATAATTTTTTTTTTATTTTTATTTTTTTTTAAACAAACACTTTGTCCCGTTTCAGTGACTACTGAGCGGCCAGTGCAGGTGAAGGTGGTGAAAGTTAAGAAGTCAGACAAAGGGGATTTCTACAAGAGACAGACAGCATGGGAACTCAGAGAGCTGGCTGTAGTAGATGCTAAAGATGCTAACAAGGTTTGTTGAAACAGTTGTATCTTTTTCTTATTCCTTTGTTTTGTAAATTTTTGTTTTATTCCTTGGTGTTATTTGTAAAGTACATCATTTCAAGCTTTAGGTTAAAAACTCCCATTCCTAAATTCACTGCCAATAGGGACCAAAAAATAAAGACCTATGTGACTAAAAGTTGCCTGGATTTACCCAATCTAATATTGTTAGCACTGTTCAGGTTTTTTTTTTTTTTTACTAACGTACAACCCACACTAAACAGGTTTTTACATCAGAAAATATATAAAAATATATAGTGTGATAAACAGAGAAATACATTATTGCAGGGCTTGCAAGTGATGGCTTCTGTTGGTCATCATATTACAAAACAGGCCTAGATGGTGGTGTGTCTGTCTCCTGCTCTTTGCAGTGTATCACCTGTTTGTTTTTTTTCCTTGGACAGGAAAATCCAGAGTTTGACCTGCATTTTGAGAAAGTATATAAGTGGGTTGCTAGCAGTACTGCTGAGAAGAATTCTTTTATCTCCTACATATGGAAGCTCAACCAGAGGTACCTGAGGAAGAAAATTGATTTTGTCAATGTCAGCTCCCAGCTGTTGGAAGGTGAGACAGAGTAGGATTATTTAGAAAATTAGAGGGGCAAGCTCATGTGTAAACATATCAACTCTCAAAGAGTCGTGGCTCGCTGCCGCGAGTAACAGTGGCTTGCTTTCTTCGAATCCTACTGTAAATAACATTATAGCGTGGTCGAGTTGAGTTCACCTCAAGAGTGTATAATACATTTGGTGGCCAAAATTGGGACCGGATACCGGATGAATTAGAGAGTGGGATGTTAAACTTGACTTGTTTTTAGGAACAAAAGAACAATCTTGCCACTGTCTTTCAGCTTCTACTACACAGCAACATCATTTTGCATTCAACGTGAGAACAAATGGGCATAGCCGGGTACCTGCAGCGCAGCAGTGGGAACATGTGCACGGCTATAATCTGTATAGGAAAGCATGCATTTTACCTATTCTATTTGCCATTGCAAGCAGAAGTATTAAAATGTATCTAACATAACTCCAATGAGGCTTCTCCTTTTTAGATGTGTTTCCCCTGCTAGCCCTTGGGGTGTAGCTGGGCGAGGTGCAGTTGAAGAGGGGTTTCATAGCTATTTGACTATTTCTAAGCCTTTACGACATGGATCTGGTTTGGTCTATTTTGCTGTCATGGTATTGATCATATACGTTTTGAAAGATATGGGACTGATTACCTTTTTTTAATGCTCAGATTGGAACATTTATCTTCCAGTCAGTGAAAAACAGAGTAAGACTTTTTTCAATCATTACTTGTTTTTTCCTAAATGTGCAGAAATGCTGTTTAAAATATTTGATTGGGTTTGTGCTGCATTTAACATCATCATGAACATAAACATTTCAGGGAAGGTGTCAGCCAAGTTATTTCTTTTAATATTTGTTTTATATTTTAGAAAACATCTTAACTAATGCTAATAAACTTATAGCAGCATATTACAGCAAATTTCATGAACATTTAAATGTTGTATAATTTACTATACTGTGCGATTGCTTAAACTACATGTACTTATAAATTTACAAGATCAGTTAACTTTCTGAAAATGACAGTCTTAAGGAATTTTTGGTGCATCAAGCATTTCATCAAGGAATTATATATTTGCTGCATAGGTGAACTACGTGTTTATTTTAGAATGGAAATAATGCATAATGAATGAATGAATGAATGAATGAATGAATAACCCAAATTGTTAATACTGGCATTTTCCAAATGTACGCTTCTGCATGTATAGCAGAGTGCTTTTTGCCATCTTGTTAAACAAGGGGATTGCCAGTAACACTATGTACCTTGCTATGGCTATAACATGTTTCTGTTCTTTACTCTTCTCTCTTACCTTTCACTGGCCAGAGCTTCCTAAAGCTGAAGGTTGGTAAATCTTTCCTCTTCTTGTGCTCCGTCTAGTATATTGATATTGATGTCATTCCAGTGATAATTTGAGCATTTAGGATAAAATGTTAGAAATGTTGACGTAAATCTCTAAATGCTCAAATATGTGTTACCATGTTAATATTTGTGCTTAAGGTGATTGGAATCATAAAACCCTGTGAGCAGCGAAGCGCTTTCCATCAGTTTGTAGGCTAAATTGTTTTCTGTTCGTCCATAAAGAGATCCACTTTTTTGTAGTGCAAACAAATGGATATTTTTTTACGGGTCTCAGTAAAGCTTCACAAAGTTATCTATTTTATTTTTGTAAAGAATCCGTCCCAAGTGGAGAGAATCAGAGTGTGGCAGGAGGGGATGAAGAGACCCTGGATGATTACCAAGAACTCAATACAAGGGAAGAACAAGACATTGAGATAATGATGGAGGGCTGTGAATATGCCATCTCTAATGCAGAAGCCTTTGCAGAAAAATTGTCTAGTGAACTGCAGGTGCTAGATGGGGTGAGTTGTGTTTTTTCATTTTTTTTAATCATCGCTGTGCGGTGACCAATAATATTGAAGACAAAAAAAAAACCCTGCAGATCATTATATTAACACTAACTGCCCATTATCAGAATCATTATCAGAAATAAAGAGGAACCCCTAGTGGTTCATTCGTTTGGAGTGCAGGGTGAATATTACGAGCATGGTTCGAATCGTTTTTGTGCCAAGTGGCTGATCTTCGCTGAGGGCCCACAGAGATCGCTGCTTAGCCTTTGTATTCCCACATGGTTAGGGAGGAAAATTGTCTTGGAAAAGTTCACCTCATTGTATTTCAGTGACCCCTGTTGGTCAGGTGAGTCCATGCTGAGCCTCGCCTCGTTGGTAAAAAGAGGTAATTGGCTTGACAGCTGAAACAGAGGCCACTCAGTGATCGTGCTGAAAAAATGGGTATAATTGATTAACTGATTAAGAGAAGCCCTGAACAGCACAGTCTTGATAGATTCAAATTGGTTTTGTAGATACTATAAATAGACATGCAAATTATGCACACTTCTTTTTTCACCTAAGGCCAATATTCAGTCCATCATGGCTTCCGAGAAGCAAGTGAACACCCTGATGCAGCTACTTGATGAGGCTCTGAATGAAGTGGATACAATTGAGGGGAAGCTGAGCAGTTATGAGGAGATGCTGCAGAGTGTGAAGGAGCAGATGGACCAGATCTCCCAGAGCAATCACCTAATACAGCTCAGCAATACCAATAACGTCAGGCTCCTGGATGAGATTGAATTCCTTGTGGTAAGCAAAAGCTCTGAGGGAAACTCCAAATTACAAGTACTTTCTGTGGTTTAAAAAAAGAAAGTGAAGAAAGATCAGCCACCAGGTTTCAAACTGTTTACAGACTCATTGGTTCAGTAAATGTAAGCCAAACACAGAAGTTGTTAGTAATGTGAATGTATGAGAAAGGTAGAAGTGTGTTTTAATAATTAAGGGGTGGTTTCACAGACCACAATTTGCACTAATCTTGGACTACCTTAGCTAAGGTAACATTAGGTAATCCAAGATTATTGTTAATCGGCGTCTGTGAAACCTTATGTATAAATCCATTGCGAGTCACACTTTCATTCTAACATATATTCTTAACTTCTCATTGGTTTTTAACTTCTTTTTTTTTCAACATTCATTAGACGTTATTGAGGTTATTATAATCTAGGTCCGGTTTTCCCAATTGAACAGCTCCTAAAAAGTTGCCAATTTCAAGTTACTTGTATAGTTAACTTGAAATCTCCAACTGTTTAAAAACTGAAAACAATTAAAAAGGTCTAATTAAGCTAATGAATAGTTCAGTGAAGTAATTGAGAACTCAGTTGGAATGAAAACCAGAAGACACAGTGGGTCCCCAGGACCAGGATTGGGGAAACCCTGATCTAGGTAATGGTTTCACAGTACTAGCTCCCGAATGGCTGGGAACTGCTCCTTCAAATTTAATGATGCTGCATGGATGTCAACTGTCAATTAAATATTGTCATTTTATAGAATCATATGGACTTGTCAAAAGGTCATATAAAGGCGCTGCAGGATGGAGATCTTTCTTCCTCAAAGGGCATTGAAGCTTGTACTGATGCTGCGGAAGCACTTTTGCAGTGCATGAATGTAGCACTCAGACCAGGTACTGTTTGTGTGAAGAATATTTGAATATAATACCTGTATTTTGTGTATCTAATTAAGTTGCACAGTTGAGAGCTATTAAAGTATAATGTGTTTCACTGTACAATGTTTAACTGATATGAGGCTTGCACCCTCAGAAAGCCAATGGGATAAGATTGCAGTCAGTTTCTGAATCCTTTGCTCTCTCACTGGCAGGACACGATAAACTTCATGCTGTAAAACAGCAGCAACACCTGTTCAATGATTTGCGGGAACAGTTTGCAAGGAGACTTACCAACCATCTCAACAATGTATTTGTTCACCAGGTATTTCTTCTTTTTTATAGTTTTATTTCAGAATGTACAATTTCTTTATTCATTATGGGTGGATTGTATTCCTTATGCTTGTAAAAGTTCCCTTGGTCATGTTGTAATAAGATCACTTGGGATACTGGTATTTAACTTTATGAAGGTTGTACAATGTATAAGTTAGGCCATGTACAGTTGGCAGGTTTTGTTTCCCCAGATACAATTTGTATTACAATTGGAGCTGTTCTATTGCTCAGATTGAAAACACAGTGCTCCCCCTTTATAACGCTGTAGTCGGGAGCCATAGTCAAGAGACCGTGCTATTTGTGTTCCGCCGAGAATACTAGTGTTAGTGCAATGGCATTGTGAGGCAAATGGGAGCCATGACTGTACTACTTTATAACCTGTTCCGCAGTATAAAGGGTTGCCTTATAAAGGAGGAGCACTGTATTGGCAAGTATATTTTATACACATCGGTACCATTACTGATTTTCCCCATTAGGGGAACCGTATGTGAAAAAACAATTTAAGCAATTGAACAGCTAGTTCATACAACATTTCTGTGGAAGGAGGGCCGACACTCCCCCCTACCTGAACTTTAGAGGCACATGTCTTGTTGAAAGTTTGGGTTGGACCACTTTTAAGTAGACCTCATGTATTAATTTTTCAATAAAATTATCACACTCTTGTTTCTCTCTCTCTTAGGAAAAATCTTTTGTAGCAAAAGTTTTGCTTTTGTGGATGAAAAAGTTACAAGAAATAGATGTCTACAATTATTTATTTGACCAATAAGTCAATGGGGAAAAAGTAGAGATCTATCTGAAGACCTTAGGCAGAAATGTATTTATTGCCGTAAAGCTGGAGAAGGATACAAGAAGATTTCCAAGCATTTGAGTATACCAATTTAAAATATTGTTTCTATTATCAAGAAGTACAAGACTCATGGTACTGTCACAACGCTCCCTCGGTCTGGAAGAAAGTAGGTTCTTTCACCAAGAACAAGTAGAAGAATTGTGAAAAAGGTTAATCCGAGATTGACTGCCAAAGATATTCAAAGTGAATTGGCTGCAAGTGGGTTTCCATTTCAACCATAGGTTGAGTATTGCATGGTGAAGGTCTCAATGGTCACAGGCCAAGGAAAACGCCACTCTTAGGAAAATGTCACAAGGACAATTGCTTAAAGTTTGCAAAACAGCATTTGAATGATGGATATGAGTTCTGGTCAAAGGTTTTGTGGAGTGATGAAAAAAATGGTCAAAAATCACTAAAGAATCATGCCAAAAGCTCATTGAGAAATATCCTAATCGTTTAAAAGAAGTTATTATTGCTAAATGTGCCTCAACTGGATATTAATTTCATTTTCCTTGTCAGGGTATGAATACTTTTGAATTAGCATTTTTGGAGTTGCAAACAAATTGCTGATATAAATAATTGTAGACATCTTTTTCTTGTAACTTTTTTTTTCCCTCATCCATAAAAGCAAAACTTTTGCTACAAAAGATTTTTCCTATAATTTGTTTAAGAAATTTCTAGAAATTATAAATTTCCAATGAAATAATGAACCAAGAGTTGGGGTTCAAATTAAGTTAATGTACAGTAAAATGCATCTTTTCATTACTGTTTACTTTTAAGTTGTTGTAACCAGTAGCCAAAGTCACAAGCCATAAGTGTCTTTTAATCATTTTATAGCTACCTTTGGAAATATGTTGTGATGACATATATTTTGAGTGTTAAAATGGTACATAAGGTTTATTTTTTTTCTATTTGTTCTTAAACCTCCAGCCTGTTGCAGTTTGTGTGTTTTCATCCTGTCTGTTGTCAATACTTTAATTACTTGCCTTTTGTTTTCAATCAGTTCAATCACTTCACTCAGACCCTCCCCCACTTCTATAGGGCTTCCTTTCTTTCACTTCCTGTGAGTACACCCTGTTTCCATCCTGCTTCACCATTAACTTGAACCTGATCATGCTTCACCAAACGTCAGAACTATACAGTTACATGTGTTTGTAATTGTACTGTTTTTGCCTACCAATTTAGATATTTAGCACTGTATTCCTAAAATAATTTATCTATAGCATATTGCTAAGGAAAATAAAGTTGACTATTATAAAGAACTAAGCTTTACTAACATTTATAGTGAACTAAAAAAATGAAAAAAAAGTTCTGCCTGAACGTTCTTGCCATGGCCCATCAGCAATTCTATGACACTATATGCTAAAGTCGTCCCTTGCCTGCAAATAGGGTGAAACTAAATTTTTGGTTGTTTTCAGATTAAGTAAAAAAAAAAAAAAAAAAAAAAAAAAAATGCTGTAAGGGGCGAACTTGAATCTCTGATATGAAGAGACTAATGGGCACTTGTGTCTTTCTTGCAATTACATGTGTTTGAAACATTAACATTTGTAAAGCAAAAAAGGCGAACATGGTACTCCCTGTTTTAAAATTCCTTAGGCCATCATGGCAGCCTGTATCAGGAGCATTCTGTTACTTGTTATACACACTTTGCAACAAGTAATTGTTTAGTTGCATTGCCGTGTTTTCAAAAAGATACTGTGCTACTACAATTCATTTTTATACTTTCTTGTTTTACTTTAAATATTAACATTACAAAGGAATGCTGAAGTTGTGATCATTTAACCTCAGCAAAAATCTCTCTCCTTTTATTTTACATTGGTCTTATTTTTTATTATTATTATTATTATTTTTTAAATAACATTGCAGTTTCTCCCTTTTGGCAGTACAAAGTAAGACAAAATAAAACTGACCATAAATACAAAAAGGGAGAAACTGAATTTTAAAACAAAAACAAAAAATCAGGGTAAAGAGTGATTTGCAGAAAAATCTTCTTTGGATGTGTCAGAAAGTGTAAAAATGTAATTGCCAGTTGTTATTTATGTAAGGTTCAAAATGTTTTTTCAGTTTTCCGAAAATAGTATTTAGCACTTTTGCCCTATTAGCAGTAAAGGGCTTTTCACACTATAGCGTTTATTCGCTGTGTTTTTTACACCTTATGTTTTGCTGCTATTTTTTAATTCAGACTTGCACGTCAAATATCACAAGCAAAATGGTGGAATGTTTAAGAGCATAAAAAAAGTTAAACGAGAGGAGGCCATTCGGCCCATCTTGCTCGTTTGGTTGTTAGTAGCTTATTGATCCTGGAATCATCAAGCAGCTTCTTGAAGGATCCCAGGGTCTCAGCTTCAACAACATTAGTGGGGAGTTGGTTCCAGACTCCCACAATTCTCTGTGTAAAAAAAAAAAAAAAAAAAAAAGTGCCTCCTATTTTCTGTTCAGTATCTTCCATATCATGTTTATAATGGACATTTTTATTGCCTGTGTGCAGTACCTTACACTTTTCTATATTAAATGTCATTTGCCACGTGTCTGCCCAGTTCTGAATGCTGTCTAGATCATTTTGAATGATCTTTGCTGCAGCAACAGTGTTTGTCACCTCCTATTTTTGTGTCCTCTGCAAATTTAACAAGTTTGCTTACTATAGCAGAATCTAAGCCATTAATGTAGAGTAGGAATAGCAGAGGACCTAATACTGATCCCTATGGTACTCCACTGGTTAACTCGTCCAAAAATCGAACCTGCTTCTATTTTATTTTATTTATTTATTTATTTATTTTGTTTTTGCAATGATTACGCTCAAGTGTGAAAGATATTATTCAATTCCATAGGTTTGATTATTTATTTTTATTTTTTATTTATTTTTTTAACCCTAGAAAAAGCAGCGAATAAACGCTATAGTGTGAATAGCCCTTAAGGGACGATGTGAACTTGAAATTACCTCATTGGGTACCTCGATGCAGGGCAGAATGGGCACCAAGTTCCAGATTTTGCTCCCAAGCCAACCTCTTGTTTTGAATGTTTCATATGCATTTTTAGTAATGTAATATTAATTTATCACTGAAACATCTTAAAAGGCATGTTTAAAAACACAATGCCATATACTCAATCTCCTTAAAAGGTTTTAGTGATAAAGTAGTGTTACTGGAAAGGATATTGTATTATGTAAGGTACCTAAGGCAGTACATTTCATCTCATTTGTGGCTAGAAAAGACTTATTAATCATCTGCAAAAGCAATACATATATCAGCATTATCGAACAGAGGTTTAATGCTAAACTCGGTACTTATAATGTGAAAGTAAAGTGTTTCTGTTCAAAGGAATGATGGTAGAGCTTTTACTCCATTTATTTGTAAATGGTATGTTCACACTTTGACTTCCAAAAATATACAGTATATATATGAAATTCTATGTGCTTGTGTGTATATCTAATATTTAGCTGTTGTTGTTTGTGAGGTGGGAAAAGGCAGCTCCTTTTCCACATATTGAGAACAATACAGTATTTTAATTGTCTTTGTTTTCCACAGGGTCATGACCAAAGCGCTACACTGGCTCAGCACTCTGTTGAGCTGTCATTGCCCAAGCACAACCCATTGCATCGAGATTTACTCCGATATGCAAAACTAATGGAGTGGCTCAAGAACACTCAGTGTGAGAAGTATGAAGGGTTAACCGGGGTAAGGAAGCTGAAAACTGATCAGTCACTATCCACAATCACTCCTTAGGTTGAATGTATACTGACGCATTTTGACTAGCTGCAAAAAATGTAGCACATTCAGAACCAGATTTTTACATATTTACAGCATATAATAAGCAAAACAGAACATCAAATTTAAGTTGAAGTCCAATAGCAAAGCAAATACTCTTGAAATGTACTCAAAATCCATCTAATTACATGAAGTACTTAATGTTTTTTTTAATTCCATACATGTTAGAAACATGTAAAGATATATAAACCATATCATACACGATCCTAAACTGAACACTGTTAGAAGTTGTATAGCATTTATATACTGTATATCCTTGTGGGCTGCTGACAAAGCACCATCAAGGTTATCATACAGATAGATTTGTGTAACTAAGTCTGTCAGATTCCACTTAATAAATCAGTATGCATCATAGTAATGAGAGTCAGTTAATCTGATATTGTGATTACTGTTATAAAGCAGACCACATAAAGTTGGGTGGCTTCAGAAATGTATTTCAAGGAAATCTTTAACAAAATTCCCAGGTAGCCCAATTGAGATGCAACATCTAATTTCCACTATTAAGTTCCTCTTTTTTAACCAGTTTCACAGCTGGTAGGTATGTTAGAGTAGATCACTGAGGATACCGGGGTAGGGGGGTTCCACACTGCAAGGAGAGAAACCTTTGTTGTACACAAGCGCAGTTTACCATATTTTACATTCATTAAATTACCTAAGCTTGAAATACTGCTTGGTTTCTACACTGTGTTTTCTTAAGACGAGGGGATACAAGTCTACATGTTGCTAGAAAAATTTAAAAACGGATACTTTTTTTGTACAAAGTGACGTGCAAGCGACAAGTTTCAGGCAACTTTGTTTCAAGCAACAGTAGCAAAGGACTTGATTTTGTAGAAGCAACATTACATCATATAATATATCGGCCAATGAAAGTGGTGTAAAAAGCCATGTGACTAGCTGCTTCGCTGGTGGAAAAAACTAAGAAAAATGGCAGAGAAAATGAATGAGAAGCTGGTATGTGAGGGAGACTCTCCTCATCGATTTCCTATTATGAACCGTTTTGAACATAGTGTTGTGTTGGCATTATAGTCTAATATTAGAAATGGCAACAAAAAAAAAGCCAGTTTGGTACAGATGCTGAAGCATTAGAACGTTCATGTTAAACTGCAACGGTATGTTAACGGTGTGTTGCGTTTAAGGTCCCAAGTTGTGTTTTCAGTGGTCATTTTGTCTCAAATAAAGGCTTTTGTTTAAAGCTGTTTGAACAAATATTGCAAATATTGTTGCACACTTGCCAATATCTGATTTGTAGAAAGAAAAAAAAAAATCCTCACCTGGCATAATTGGGAATTCTGTTCTTATAATAATAATAATAATAATAATAATAATAATAATAATAATAATAAAAACTATAACAATTATCACATTTCAACTTCTCTCTATTTACAATTAGTTTTATTTACACGTTTATTTAAACAAATAAAACAAAAAAACATTCAAGCTGAACTGTCAAGCCAAAAATAACAAATTCCAAACAAAAATGATGAGGGTAATGGTAAATATTACAAATACAATCCAGTAGATACATATTTAAGCATAAAGTATTTTATTATATTGAAAAAAAAATGTTGGTATAACACTGGTTCCCTGAAATAGGAATATTAACCATTACAAATGGGGGTTTACCCTTTAAGACACCCGAACCTGAAACTTCATACCAGACTTCTCGTCACAGGAGTGTGACGCAGCTGTTGCTCCGCCCCCGAAAGCATAAAGGAGCTGCGCACGCTGACAACAATGTCATTTTCCTTCGAGAGTAGCGACCCTGAAGTTAATGGTTAATATTCCTATTTCAGGGAACCAGGGTTATGATAATAACCCAACCTTCCCTTTCAAGTAGGGAATATTAACAATTACAAATGAGTGAAGTATACTCAGGCTGTCGCAAGGACATGGTAGTACCTCTCTGAGCTACAAAGCTGAGCTGAAACCACCTTGTGCTAGTTAATCAATATCCAGCAATAGCTGGAAGAGACCGAAGATGAAACTCACCTAATGTTGTGTTGTGAGGGTGGACTGGGAAGCCGCCCTCAGCACTCTAGTGCTGAAACCAGGGTTATGCAGATCTACAACATTCAGTCGGTAGAACCTAGTAAAAGTATGGAGTCCACACTGCTGCATTGTTTATGTCCTGGACAGATGCAC
Organism: Acipenser ruthenus; assembly: GCF_902713425.1. Lineage (NCBI taxonomy): Eukaryota > Metazoa > Chordata > Actinopteri > Acipenseriformes > Acipenseridae > Acipenser > Acipenser ruthenus. The sequence goes on from NC_081190.1 coordinate 57,383,866, forward strand.
CCAGGAACAAAGCCCATGAAGTCACCTGACCCCTAGTGGAATGGCTGGTGAGCTTCTCTGGATGAGGCATATTGGCCAGTTCATAAGCAGTCGTAACTGTGCCTGTCCTTGGGACTGTTGTCCTTAACAGACAAAGAATTGTTCTGACTGCCTCCAGCTTTTAGTCAACATAATACGCTAATGCACGCACTGGGCAAAGTGTATGGAGCTGGCGCTCCCTGTCAGATTGGAAAGGAGGGGGATGGAAAGCCTCCAATTCCACCGACAGGTTAACATGAAAAGCCGAGATGGTCTTCGGCAAATAAGTTAGTACGAAGGGCAAATATTAGACAGGCTTTTTCGATACAGAGAATGCTTGCCTCTCACTCACCCGCTCAGCGGAGGTGACTGCAAGCAAGAAAGCCGCCTTGAAAGACAAAATATTGAGCTCAGCTGAGTGCATGGGCTCAAATGGAGGTTTCATCAGTACATTAAGCACTACATTCAACCTCCAACAAGGAACCACATTATTATTATTATTATTTATTTCTTAGCAGACGCCCTTAGCCAGGGCGACTTACAACTGTTACAAGATATCACATTTTTTTTACATACAATTACCCATTTATACAGTTGGGTTTTTACTGCAGCAATCTAGGTAAAGTACCTTGCTCAAGGGTACAGCAGCAGTGTTCCCCACCTGGGATTGAACCCATGACCCTCCGGTCAAGAGTCCAGAGCCCTAACCACTACTCCACACTGCTGCCACATTCCTCATTGGTGGCATAAGCTGCCGGGTGTTTTTCAAAAATTCTGTTGTGTCCATTGCAGAAGCTTGTGGGCCACACACTGGAGACTGAGTGACCGCAAACCACGCTGGTGGTTGATGTAGGACACCACGGACGTGTTGTCCGTACGAACAAGCACGTGTCTCCTCCGAACCTGCTCCAAAAAATTCTGCAAGGACACTTACACTGCCTGCAGCTCTAAAACATTTGTGACGACCCTTCCATTGTGACTGCCACACCCCTTGCACTGCTCGTCCATTCCAAACGCCGCTCTAACCCGAGTTGGAGGTGTCTGTGGTGACGACCTCCCTCTTGGTGACACTACCCAGTGCCATGCCTAGGTGTAGATGGACCGGCTGTCTACACCAAGAGAGTGACTGTAGACATTGTGTAGACACTGTCAACAGTAAGTTGCGATTCAACGCGGGCTGACAAGCTGTGTGGTTGAACCAAGCCTACAGGGGGCGGAAATACAGGAGACCCAGTGGAAGGGTGTTGGATGCTGTAGCCATCAGGCCCATAAACCTGTGGAAAGCCACTACTGGCAGTGCTCTGCCAAGCTGAAACAGCTCTAGGCAGGCGGTTATTCTCTCCACTCTGTCGTCTGACATGGTGGCCAGCATGAGCTGTGAGTCCAGGTGCACCCCTAGATAGGTAACTATCTGGGTGGGCATTAACTGGCTCTTTGCATAGTTCACCTTCCGGTCCAACCGATGTAGGTGGTTGGTAACGAGCTGTGTGTGTTCATGTACCTGTGCTGGAGACTCCAGGAAGTTGAGTACCCTGATGCCTCCAGTATACCTCCATGCACTTTGCAAGTACGCGTGGAGCTAGAGAGAGGCAGAACTGTTAAATTGTTCCCTGAAAAGTTAACCTCAGGTACTTCCTGTACACTGATTTTATGGGGATGTGAAAATAGGCATCCCTTGGGTCCACCATGGTGAACCAGACGCCTGGCCTGCTGAGCTGCAACAGCTGTTGCAAAGTCATCATCTTGTACCGTCTCCGACTGAGATACAGGTTTACCTGTGTGAGATTGAGGATTAATCTGAGGCCACCATCCCTTCTTGGCACAAGAAAATGCCTGGAATAGAACCCCCTGTTCTTGTTGGAGGGGTCTACTATGTAAATAGCCCTCTTTCGCAGCGGAGCTGCTACCTCCTGAGTCACCTGAGCGGTGACTTGTGGGTCCATGACAATTGTTATTGTCACGCCCCGGAAGGGAGGAGGGCCGTGTTGGAACTGGAGCGAGTAACCAGTTTGAACAGTAGTGAGCACCCAGGGCTCTGTGGTGCTGCTTCATCTGAGGCGCAGCTGACAGTCCAACGTACACTTGACGAAGTGGGCACAGAAATCACACGAAGTGCGATCAATCAGAGCCTCCTGAGCGTGCTCAGGACTGAGAGACAATGCACTTAAATTGTCTGTCCTCTGGAGGCAACTTGGCCTTGCAAAAAACAAGAAAATGCATGAAACCCAGGCATGGTAGAAACAGACTCTGTACTTTGTAGTAGTGCACACAGTAGTAACAGTAAGCAGAGTGCACACAGTCAATAATGATAGTACACACAGTAGGCTGTGTCAGTGTATACAGTGTTATTGTACGCAATAGACGGCATCAGTGCACAATAGCCAGTGACAGTGTCGGTGCTCACAGTGTTGTTGCACACAAAAAATAGTGTCCGTGGACAATATGGACAGTGTCCGTGCACAGAGCGAATAGTGTCAATGCACTTAGAATATAGTGTAGTGCGCAATACAGTGTCAATGCACAGAGCAGACGGTGTCAGTACACACAACATGGTGTTAGTGCGCACAACATACACACAATAATGTTAGTTAAACAACAGACAGTGTCAGTATGCATAGTATACGGTGTCAGCAAACAGAATACAGATAGTATACACAGTAGTCAGAGTCAAGTTCTCTTGGTACTTGGTACTGGACTCGGTACCAGCACTCAGTACTCCAGGTATTGGTGCCAGGAGCGAGGGCGACAGTGTTGCAGTTACCATTAGTGGTGTATTAACAGGGGAGTCCCCTTTGTAAGACAATCACTGGCTAACCTTCCAGTTACAAGTACAGACATGAGACTAAAAGCAGCCTGCTTGTAAAACAAGCCTTTGTAAGAGTGTGCTGATAGCGCCACTAATACAGCATCAAGCTGCTAAAGTTGGCATGTGTTACTCTGTAAAAAAAAAAAAAAAAAAAAAAGAGAGAGATAAAGAAACACAAAATTAATATATTATAACAATATAGAAATAATATACAATACGATTTACACACAAATGGAACGCGAAGTGAACACGGTTGGACAATATTTTTTTTTTTAAACTCCGAAAAGTAGAATATTGCACAGCCGAAGGAGTGCTAGGGATCCCAGGAAGGACGGCACTTGAGCCGCAGGCTTCCCGCGGGGCAGTAGGCCGCAGCGGGACTTTACCTGAACTTGGCTGAAAACCCAAGAAAGACTAGAAATAAACCATTTTAATTCAGCAATTCAATATATTAATTCAACATTTAAAAAGCAAAGCTAAAAATATGAAATAAAGGTAATTAGGAAGGTTATAATTTAATATCAGTGTGCTTTCAAGTATTCAGGATCAGCTGAAAAGGAAAATGGCATCATTGTCAGTGTGCGTAGCTCCTTTATGCTCTCGGGGGGGCGGAGCAGCAGCAGCTACAGTCACACTGCTCTGACGAGAAGTCTTTGGTATAAAGTTTTAGGTTTGGGTGTCTTAAAGGGGAAACACCCATTTGTAATGGTTAATATTCCCTACTTGAAAGGGAACACAAATAAACTTTGATAGGAAATATCATCTATGTATTGTCTTCTCTGTGTTGTCCATCAACATTCTATCTGCAATTTCTACATACTGTAGAATACTGTACCCTGAAATTTGAAGCAACAATGTAGAAGCAACAGATTTTATTCTACATTTTCTAGCAACATGTAGACTAGCATACCCTTGGCTTTACACACATGCACCCCTTAGTGGCAATATAAAGTTAATTTAAGTTTCAGGTTATTAGGGTCCAGTTTGTCACAATGTATATTGCCTTGTTCATTCATAAGAAACCCGGCATGTTAAGACCATGGAGACCCCACAGCAAATGTTGACGAAAATGTGTTTCTTTTGCAGAATTATGTTGATTATATCGCAAGATTGTATGAACGGGAAATTAAAGATTTTTTTGAAGTTGCAAAGATTAAAATGACAGGCACAACTAAAGAGGGCAAGAAGTTTGGTAAGATTTCTTGTTATTAATATATATATATATATATATATATATATATATATATATATATATATATATATATAGAGAGAGAGATATATATATATTTATATAGATATATATATACAGTATATTTTTGGTAATTAAGACTATTTCTCAAAATAATAATGATTATGTAGATTGCATACCGTACCTTAACTGTGCATGAAATTGAAACAATTTTATCACATTAACAATACATAAATCATTTGTTTCCAGCCTCATGAAATGTGTGTGCTTGTATACTTATTTTTGTAACATTTTTACAAAAATGTTACTATTATTTTTAATAGAGAACATATACATACAAAATATATAACTTAAAATAGCACTAGAAGCATATACAGTAGCTGTAAACTTAAAGAGGAAATGCCATGAACTGACCAGCATGACCCTATGTCCCATGAATTAGCAAAACTACTACATTTAGACAATGTCTTGCATTAGTACATGTTTTAGCAGTTGCTTTTCATTTTTGGACTTGTTTGTCCTGCAGTGATCTCAGTAATATAAGTGATGAGGAGCCCGGCTTTCGATTGTTTCAGTCAAGAGTGGTGCTCCGTGCAGCACAATAATAAGCAACTAATATTTATCCACAGTTAGTTCAATTCATAATGCAGTTACCTACAACCCAGCAGCAAGCTGGAAAGTAAACACAGAGGAGACACCAACAAAACCAAAAATGAAATCCAGCTGCTAAAATATGCTCTGTAGTGTTGATTTTAATGAGTGGTTTGATTCACATCGAAACATTTTTATTGTCAGGTTGGTGAGCATATTCATTTATCCCATCAGGTCTCCCCCTATTCTCTGTTTTGAATTTGTACTTTTTACTGAATATACATAGAAACAAGGAGAACATGTGATTTAGTTTTCTTCCTAAAAAGCTTCTAAGGTTTATATCGCAAAGCATTATAAACGTGCAAAGTGTTATGGTCAACTTGGAACATCAACATTTCTTTTCATGGTGTAGTTGTATTTCTTCTGGCAGTTCTAATGCATGTTTTTGTTGTTTTGCTTTTTTTTTTTTTTGTATAACTAACTCTTAACTTGCCCTATGCTGCACGGTCTGTGTGACACATTTCCTAACCTGTCTTTGTCTTGATGCCTGCAATCTAATCTGCTGCCACAGCCACGCTTCCTCGAAAAGAGAGTGCTGTCAAACAAGAAACGGAGAGTAAGTATCCCTGCAACATTAAAAAGCTCAATCTGTGGTCCGTATCATTTGCTTCACATATTGCACTCTCCACTGCACCAGAAAATGAATACCAGTTCACCTGAATTTAAATCGTCTGTGTACTGTACATGTCAGAACTTGTCTGAAGGTTAGTTTTACTAGTGGTAACACATTCTGTAACACATACATTTTTAAGGAAGTTAGGGGTAGACAGGGGGTTATATTTTGAAGCTACAATTTTTTTTTTTTATTCCTTTCAGGAAATGTGCCTTTGCTTTTGCACTTGCTTTACCAGTTTATAGGTACAGATACCCTGAGTTAGTTTAAATTTATAATAGTGTGAGTGAAGAGAGCTCTGGATTAAAAGCTATTTTATTGGATTAATATGTTACAGCTGATAAACAGGAGTTTAGTATGAACTAGAGGTCTGCACGGCTAGAAAATCTGGCCATATTCCGCTGTTGTTGTTGTTGTTGATGTAATATTGTACTTGTAATGATTCAGGGTTATGGAAGGGTTCCAATATTGGAGGTTTTATTTATTTTGTCAATCGGAACACAGCGTAGTTTACACAAAACAAAAGTATAGGCAAGGAGAATACCTTACTGCTCCTTCTCTTTCTCTCGCTTTTCCTGTGTATCCCTTTTTGTCACGTCCGGTTTGTTCTAACTTTATTGTTCACCGGTGACTCTATGGCAAAAACAATAGTCCAAAAGAAACTTAAAGGTGTTTTTTCTAACTTGACTGTTCTTGTACATGTAAAAAGTTGTGGTCCAATACTGTACCAAAACAGATTTAGAAGTTCTGCTTTATGGAGTTATTTAGCAAAACGAAAAATAAACTTTGTAAAGTTATTCATTATTTGCTCTTAATACCCACCAAGCAGTTCTGGCTACAGAAAGTTAGCTTTCTGTAGTCATGTATTATGTCCCATTTATGGTTTTAAAGAATACGTGATGTTTCCAAACATTTATTTATATGTAGTCATGAAAATTAATATTTCTGCATGATTTATGGCCGGCATATCAATATTGTGCTTTTTTTTTTTTTAAGGCGTTAAATACATTGACTGCTGCAAAGCTTCCGTATTTGTTTTTTTAAAGATAAACCACACTACATCTAGTCCAATACAAAAAGAGGTTTTATAGCGATTTCATTGAAGAAGATACTTAGCCTTAAGTGGTGAAAACCAGTTAACCCTGCTGAAAGTGATTGCACCATTCTCTCCTTGTGTGTGTGTCAGGCCTGCATGGGAGTTCAGGAAAGCTCACTGGTTCGACATCCAGCCTCAACAAACTACCAATCCAGGGTGGAGGAAGTCGCAGGTCTCAGTCATCCTCATTACTGGATATGGGCAACATGTCTGCCTCAGACCTCGATGTGGCGGACAGAACCAAATTTGACAAGGTACAGAATTTTTGGTTAATAAGAAATTCTAAAACACAAATATTGTCAATGAAGCCATCGGTGCAAGTACATTTAATATCAAGTTATTTTGTAATAGCAAGACCTTTTTACTCGCAATTACCATCTTATATTAACTTCGGTTTTTCTTACATTGGTGACGAGGATGATCCGCGTCCTCGTGCCATTTGTTGTGAAGTACTGGCTCATGAAAGCTAAGGCGTCGGCCTCTTGAGACACGGCATCCAGATTGTGTTGGGAAACGAGATGAGTTTTTCCAGAAGAAAGCTGATCAATTAGCTATACAGCAAACGTTCTTAAAAAATCAGTCTCTGTCTCAGAAAAGGAGATGAATGTATCCTACCTGGTTACAATGCATATTGCAAAAAACAAAAAACTGCACAACTGACTGCTGTCGGTACGTTGGTGTTGAATTGAAAATTAAAACTGGTATTGGGTATGTTGCAACACAATTTTAAATTGCTATTGTAACGTGGATGTAAAGGAAGCAGTCCAGGCAAGTATTCTGGTCTCAAATGTACAGTTTATTTTACAAGAACAAACAGTTCAATAAAATAAATGCAATAAACGATAACAAACACAGGATAAATAAAAGGGTTTAATAAACAGGCAGGTAACACACAGAAAGCTAACAGTCTCTGCTTGTCTAACTCGGTAATAAAAAAAAACAACAGGTCATCTCCCACAGCTCCAAAACTCACACTCTTCACCCAACCCCTCCCTCAGTCAGGCTTACATTTTGCTCCATTGTGAGTGCTCCCCCAATCACAGGCATGCATTCCCTTCCCACCACCACCAGTACTACAGTAGATCCGGTTTAAAACAGACTGCAAATCATTCATTAAGCTTTCAATCACCAAGCGCTTCAATTCAGCTGTAGGTAATGTCAGCACAAAGAACAAGCCATTGTGGAAACTAATATTGGTCACATTGAGCATTTCAACGAGCTTCAAGTGTGATGACTATTATTATTATTATTATTATTATTATTATTATTTATTTCTTAGCAGACGCCCTTATCCAGGGCGACTTACAATCGCAAGCAAATACAAATACATTCAAGTGTTACAATATAAGTCATACAATAAGAACAAGAAATACAATAATTCTCAAGTGTGACAAATCACAATTCAATAATACAGCAGATAATAGTGAAAGTTACATCAGGATATGATTAAATAGTGATAGTTACATCAGGATATGATTAAGTACAAAATACTACAGATTAAACACTTGGCAGATTACAATATTCTGAGGTACAGGATTAAATGCAGTAAAATAGGGGGCAGATAAGAGCAAAATAAAGCATATTTAAATGAAGGGTGATAGTGTCCCAGGATACAACAGAGGAGTTCTACAGGTGCTGTTTGAAGAGGTGAGTCTTAAGGAGGCGCCGGAATGTGGTCAGGGACTGGGCAGTCCTGACATCTGTAGGAAGCTATTACTCATATTATTCTCCTGCTCATGTTATACAGTACTGCTGCTACACTGTGCACTTACCAGACTTGTGTCCAATATGTTAGATCTCTGTCACAAGTCTGTGCCATTCCAACAAGCTAACCTTAGACCACCCCACCAGAATTCCTTCCTAAGAGCAGCATTCTATTTAGACCCTTTTAGTGCCTTTCATGGTTGTACAGTAAATCACCTTTTTAGTATTGTGCGTGTCGTCATGTGTTATTTGCAAAAAAAGCGATTAAACTTTGACCTGGTGTCACTTTAGTCTGCTTTGATGAAGTGTCACCAGTAAAGGCTAGAATGGAATCAGCAATTTGCACAGCAATTCAGAAAAACAACATGGAGGAAATCTCCCTTGGAGGAACATTTGTTGTCTAGTTATCCAGGAACATTAAAAAAGAAACTGTCATGGTGTGGCAATGTGCTCCGCCCCTGTGTGCATTTCTGTGTTGTATGTTGCGTGTGTTAATGTTGGTGTATAGAGATTGGTACACGGGATATAAACGGGTCTGTGTTTCACGTGGTATTTAAATTGTATAATTGTATTTAGCCTTGTGACACATGGCCACACACAAATGATACAAATATGATAATGCCCATGTGACTGGAGTGGATAAAGAAGGGAGTTCAAAACAGGTATTTCAGTAATCAACCCTGGATAGGGTGGTAGTTTTATTTTTAAACCAAAAAACTCAATAAAACGTGCAGGGTTCAGGGCGTGAGGATTAATCCAAATCTAAAAGCAGGATCGAGTTGAGGGACGGGGCTCCATCGGTCGCCAGCTTCTCCCTCGCTCCTCAGTTGTCCGCCCCGTCTATGTAAATAAACACACAGGTTAATCGATTTAATCCTCCCCTCCACGTCTCTCTATCTCTCTCTCCTATTCAAGAATCTGAATGCCAGCCCCGAAGTACAACAATGCAGTTCCCTTTGTTCCCCTGAGATCAGTGAAACACCTATCCAAGAACGGCAGGTGTTTTTAATAAACACTTGACCAGAGTGACCGGGTTTAGTGTACCTGCACTGTTGCCCCACACAAAGATGGTGTCCCGGAAAATCATGACTTCCATCACGGTCACGTGATCTTTGCATGGGGGTCCTTGGCATGGCCCAGTGCCCTCTGTTGTCGGGAGGCTGGATAACAACACAAGACTCTTTTTCCCATCACAGTCCACAATACTAACGCAGTATGCCAATAGCAAAAAAAAAGATGAGTCTGTGTTCTCCCAAATTATACAACAGGATTAACATTTTTTAAATTGATTTTTTTATATATTTGGAATTGGCACTTATTTTACCCCTGATTTTCTCCTGGACAGAGGAGGTTAAAGCAGTTAAGGGGTTAATAAGTTGTGTCCGAATTTCATATTGTACATTTTAATTTTTTTCCTATAGTGATTTGTAATCAAGTAACAGTGGCACTGTTTGGTTGTGTTTGCAGTGCTTTTAAAATGTCTGCAGATTTCCTCCAGTGTTGATTTATTTACCCTTGGAACATGCACACTAGAGCTGTGTTGGGGGAGGTCACCCGAATGCATTGTATTTTAGTTTAGATGCAAAATGATGCACCCTACTAAAATCAAGTCTGTAAATGTAAACTATTGGTAACACTGTAAAACATCACTCTCAAACATTTTGTCTTTAGATCTTTGAACAAGTTCTAAGTGAACTGGAGCCTCTTTGTCTGGCGGAACAGGATTTCATCAGCAAATTCTTTAAACTACAGCAACAACCCAGCATGCTAGGATCTACAGCTGTGAGTCTTCAGTCTGAATAATGTACCAATAGAAAGGGGAGATTCTGATACTTGATGGGATTAATTTTGAAGTGGGAGAATATGAGTCCAAATATGTTGAACAACAATGTTTTTTTGGATTTTACTTTTTGATATTTTATTAATAATTTATAAGTTATGGATGATTTAAGTGATGCATCAAATCATTTAGACAATTCATTGCCAGGAAAATGGATGATAAAATTGTTCAGGGTACTGTAAAACCATGAACTGAAGACAAAAATATGTCTTGAAAAAAGTACCCATTAACAACCACATTAAGTACTATGATATTTTTGTTTCTTTAGTCATTAAATATGATTGCACTTTTATAGGTAGATGGAGAGGAAGTAGATGGAGCAGTGCCATCAAGGCATGTATCTGTTGGTGGGGAAAGACCGCAATCTGCAACGTCTGAGTGAGTATTTGTGTTTCCATATAGACTTGCTTACTTACCGTCATCTAGACTGTTTTTTTTCACGATAAAAAATAGATATTTCACGATTTAAACATAACATTTATTAAAACAGAAACAATAGGGTTGTCACTTTTCAAAATTGATAATTTCTTTACAGTTGTTATACAACAAATGTTCTTAAATACTTTCCTGAAAAATACTGAATGCTAAATTGCAGGGTTTTTTTTTTTTTTTTATGTTCACCTTTTAAAAAATAAAAATCACCATTCACAAAGTGCTAAAAGGTCACAGACAAAAGTATTGACACTGTACACATAATAAAATAATTCAAGAATACATGTTGATTACAAGCATTTAGTCAATGTTAGCCACTAATTAATGACAAAGACCAAAATACACAATTTCTGGTAGTTTAACAATTTTTATAAACAAAAACAAAAACAACGGAACCTAAGAAATTTCAAATATTTGTTCGACAAAAGTATTGACACCTTTACATTAACCCTGTAATGCCCATTTCTGTATCACATATGATACGTGCTGTGTGGTCCAGTGGTTAAAGAAAAGGGCTTGTAACTAGAAGGTCCCCAGTTCAAATCCCACCTCAGCCACTGACTCATTGTGTGACCCTGAGCAAGTTACTTAACCTCCTTGTGCTCCGTCTTTCGGGTGAGACGTAGTTGTAAGTGACTCTGCAACTGATGCATAGTTCACACACCCTAGCCTTTGTAAGTCGCCTTGGATAATATATATATATATATATATATTGTAAAAGAATCGAACCTCTTCGCGGTTCGTTGCCCCTTTAAAAACACGACCCAACACAGAAATAGATTTTTGAAAGCGCGGTTGCGCTATTTTTAATGAACACAAAAACAAAATTAAACAAAACAAACACCTAGCTCTCTTTGAGCAATAACTAAACAGAACAGGAACCTAAACTAAAACAGGACAGCTAAGCTGTTTACCTGTACAAAACAAAACAAACAAAACAAAACACACAAAAAAGGCTTCACACTACCTTTTTCTTTTAATTACAGCTGTACCCACACCAGCACAGTCGGGCTTCTGCCCTCTTCAGCAGCCGCCTTGAGCAGACTGACTGCTTTCCTTTTAAACCCTGCACCTGGCTCTAATTTTCAATAATAGCCAGGTGCAGGTACTGATTAAACAATAAAACAATTAACCAAACAATTAACAAACCAAAAATGTGCCTTCCGCACATGTTTTCCTAGAGGGAGGAATTAACCCCCTCCCTGCTGTCTCACAATATATATATATATATATATATATATATATATATATATATATATATATATATATATATATATATATATATATATTAATTGTTTATTTATATTATTATTTGTTTATTTATATATATATACACACAGTAATTAAGCTGCATTCTAAAGTCAATAGCCAGAAAAAAGTGGTAATTATTTCCAACATCTATTGAAGAATGTTTTGGCAACACAGCAGATCATGGTCAAGACAAAGGAGTTGGATTCACGTTTGAGAAAAGCACTTGTAGCAAACTACAACAAAGGAAATATAAAAGAAATATGGAATACCAAAATCTGAACAATAATCAAGAAATACCACAGAACAAATTCAACTGAAACACTTGAAAGAAGTGGACGTCGAAAGAAAATTACAGGTACAGCAGGCAGGAGAATCGTCTGAGCAGCGAAAAAACATCCAAGATTAACAGCCAAAGAGTTAAACCCTAATCTAACCATAACAAAAAAAGCATCTACAATTTGCCAAGAAGTATGAACAGGAATCTGAAGCATTCTTCAACAAAATTTCCCAAAATGGCTCACAGTATGATTGGAGAAAAAAAGGGAATACCTTCAATGAAGAAAACCTTGTACTTACAGTTAAACATGGAGGTGGTTCGATCATGATATGGGGGTGTTTTAGTAATTCGGGGACTAGAGACATTCATGTGATTTGAAGATCGAATTAATGCAGCCATGGATCAAAACATTCTACAAAGTACTGTAGGGTTGTGGTTTTATTCATTTATTGTTATACCAATTATCCTAAGCCTTGTATTATTAGTGAACAGTTATTTAAGATGAATTATTAAATATCAATGACAAGAACAATGGTATATGTTAATTTGCAAATATTTCTCTAGACAGGAACATTTTAGTCAGCTAGCTTACAATACAGTTTCAAGATAATTGATCAATATTACCTGGACTGGGAGACCCCTCACAGACAAAACCTTGGAGATGGAAGGTTGGCAAACTCAATTGTCTTGTACAAACCTCTTAGTTTTATATACAGTAGGTATCCCAACAAGCAGGTTGTATGCCTCAAATGGAATATAGCAGTACAGCTCTGTAGCATTACATCACTTTCCATAAGTCTATACATTTGAACATACAGTTTAGTTTCATTCTTAATATTTATAAAACATATAAGATCATTCTCATCAGGGCCCTACATTCACTCGTAAGGTTATTGCCACAGAATGGTACGGTTTATCTTAATTGACAGGGTGTATAAATCACTACCGTCTGCACAGAACCTACTTTAATGTTCGTTTTAACCCATCAATACAATGATACCATCTGCTCGTAGGCTGATTGACAGTTTATCTTCCAAAACGACCCAAAGTATACGGCTGAGTCAACGCTGGAATCCTTGAAGAAATCAAAGATAAGTTCTGGATTGGCCTTTGCAATCACCAAATTTCAATCCAATAGAAATGCTTTGGACTGATCTGAAAAAAGCTGTAGCCACGCATTGTGTATCTAATCTGTCTGAGCTGAAGGAAATATGCAAGGCAAAATGGTCCCAGATTTTGCCAACAAAATGTAATGTACTGGTTAGAAAGCTTTTTAAAAAAGCAAAAGGAGAACACATGAAATACTAAAGCAGGGGTACCAATAACGAATCATTTAAATTTAAATAAGTTAGTTTGTTTTTTGATAAAGATTATTTGTTAAAGTTCTGAATTGTGTATGTTGCTTTTTGTTTTTATTAAAAAGTGGTTAAAGTTTACCAAATGCTTTTCCTTGATTTGTTACCTTGAATTATGGTATAAGCAGCGTAGCTAGTACTTTTGTCTGCAACCTGTATATTTACACTATTCTTTCACAAATGGGGATTTTGACAGGGAATTTCATTTTACATTATTTTATGAAATTAAGAAAACAAAAATGTCAATATTTGAAGCTAGCCCACTTTTTGTGCTTTTTCAGTATTCTTGGGACATGATGGGATCATTTTAATTGCAATAAACAAACTTCTATTCGTGGACAGATATCTAATTAAAAATAGAGTTGATTTTAAGATTACAATAGTGCAAGTGGTCAAATGATGGGCTCAGACTCACAACTTTCTGCAGTGATCCCAGTCAGCTAACTGTGTAAGTGGTATACAAGGAAAGACATAGTTTTAAGCTTAGGCTTTTTTCATTGTCATTAATGCTGGTTTCTTGTTACAGGAAGGAGATGGTTCGGCTCATGATGAATAAAATCTTTCATTGTATTGAGGTTGAACTCAATAATCTGATTGCCCTTGGTGACAAGATTGACAGCTTTAACTCGTTGTACATGTTGGTGAAAATGAGTCACCATGTTTGGACTGCAGAGAACGTAGATCCAGCTTCCTACCTCAGCACCACACTTGGAAATGTCTTGGTGACAGTCAAAAGGAACTTTGATAAGTGCATAGTAAGAGGTCTTTCATGCTTTTGCTTTCAGTATTTAAGTTGTCATGTCAGGATTCACTTTAGCAGCGCATGAGAAGCTGTACCTGTTTTTTTTTTTTTTTTTTTTAATTACTTAAGCTAGCAAGATGTTTTTTTTAAATGTATTTCCTTACAGCAGTGGTGGGCAACCTGTGGCACACTGGGGGTGCAATAATGGCCCTTGCCACCTTGCCAAGCTTGTGCTATTTAAAAAAAAACAAAAAACAGTTGGAATGGTGATACATAGCCGCATACTCTGTAGCACTGAGGTGGAACAGATCTGTGCAGAAAAATAAGCTGTTGATGGTAAACAGGAAAGAAACATGGTAACCTTTCAGTGGAAAAAAAATTCTCCCATTCACCAGTTTCTGCCCTAGTCCCAGGATGATTTGGGGGTGGTGCTAGCTTTACTAATATTCTATAAAAGATATCCTGGGCTGCTGATATGTTTTCTTAACTTTTTGGGTGAAAATTTAAGTTAGAAATTAAGTTATGATATTCTGCTTTCTTATCAATCAGTGCAAGTGGCGGTCAGATTATTAAATTATAATAATATCATACAAAGCAGTGTCTTTCCTTTACCCAGTCCCTTATTTTACAAAGCATTTCAAACAATGATATCACAAAAGTAAGATTTTCACTATATTGTGTAAATGTTTCTTACTTGTTAAAATTAATTGAACCAAAAAAAGCAACTATTTTGTAAGATGGCTAAACCTTGAAGAAATTGTATTTTTAGAAAAACATTGGTTATCTTTAAAACTGCTAAAAGTTTTAATATATTCAAGGCTCGCCGTGAGAACGACCGCCACGTGAAGGGTTGCTAGATGGTGGTTGTTTTAGTACATTTAATTTGACACTTTTTTACTGCAGTGAAATTGGGAAGGTTTGAGTTAGCAATAGCAAAGAGTTTAAAATTGATACATTTTGTGACAAGCGTATGGAAAAGGTGTCAAAGTCAAACACACCAGCTGCTTCAAAATGTGGTGAGGGCAGTGCAATAAAGCTGGTGGAAACCATGGTCTCCCAAAAGTCACATTAATGGTAGGAACTGCACATGTACTCCTTTTAATTATATTTGTTATTCAATTGAAATGCTAACATATTTTAGTCAGTGAATTGTATTTTCCATTATTTTGTCGTCTATGTATTCTAATTGGTGGTTTCTAGCATTTGGATGTGTTGCTGGCTCGGGTGGCCCTCAGGGCTGTTTTATTTCAGTTGCCCACCACTGCCTTACAGCATGTTAAAGCCATTAGGCTGTGTCTGTTTGATATTTCCCCACCTGGAACACCGACAGCCATTTCTCAACATACTATTGCCTGTTTATGTCGCAGTTGATTTCTGCTGTTTCTATATCAGTAATTAATGGGTCTGCTTTCTTTTAAAGTCAAATCAAATTAAACAAATGGAAGAGGTGAAGATCTCAAAGAAGAGCAAGGTTGGCATCCTTCCATTTGTTACTGGTATTGAGCAGTTTGCAGAGCTGGCCGAGACAATCTTTAGAAATGCAGAGCGACGTGGAGATTTGGACAAGGCCTATGTAAAACTCATCAGAGCTGTGTATTTCAATGGTAAGAAAACACTACAGGTAGAGAATATAGTTATGCCTCACTAAGAATGTATTAACAAGCTATGTATTGTCTCAGTCCCACCCTTAGGATTAATCTGTGTGCATATCTATTCCCAAATTGAAAAGTGGCAGCTACTGTGCATACTGTGTGTCACTTTACATAATCTTAGCTTGGCTACACCTGGAGCTATATCTTGAAAAACATTAAGTTCAAGCTTGGTTGAGCCTGTTGAAGACTACATACTTTAAATTTTAGTATATAAAACACTAAAATCCACAGAGTATTACATTGAGTCAGGTCTATCAATTGTTAATCTAAACCTGCATCATTATTTTGTCAAAGAAATTTAAACATTTATATGTATTTATTTTAAGTTGAGAAAGTTGCAAATGAAAGTCAAAAGACTCCCAGGGATGTTGTGATGATGGAGAACTTCCATCATATCTTTTCAACTCTGTCCCGTCTGAAGATCTCCTGCCTGGAGACTGAGAGGAAAGAAGCCAAATACAAGTACACTGATCACTTGCAATCCTATGTCATTTACTCTCTGGGACAGCCTCTGGAGAAACTTAATGTAAGTTGCTGCACTTAATTTCTAAATACTTGCTGGTCATTTAGTAGATCTTTGTAATGATTATAGATTTGTATGCCTGAGCACCATTGGGTAATATTCATCTACGTATACAGTCGGCGTCGCCTAATCGAGATACTGATAATTGGTATTTCTGCTTAAATGGGACAGAACTCTGGGAGACGGTTCTTCCGAATGCTATTTATGTTGTTTAATTGGGACATCACTTTGTTTAATTGGGATACAGTATTTTCAATTGATGAACGGAGATCGCTTTTCAGAGCAAGACAGGTTCGCGAGCACAGTGCAGTGATTATGTGATTATGCTGTGACTTGCATAAAATTGCGTAAACCACAATGCCCTCTTGAAGGATCTGGAGTCTTGTGTGGTTTCTCAGGCTGCTGTGGCGAAGAAAGTTGGTGTGTCAACATCGCAGGTGTCTCACTTTGTGATTTTAAGATGTGATTTCATTATTTTTCATTTAATTTAGTTTAGAAATAAACTGATTTAATTTAGTTTAGGAATAAAAAAAATGACAATGTGATGTGATTTAATTGTTTCTTTTCACTTAAAAATAAAAAAGGAAAAATACTTTTCTCTCTTGCACATGTTTTAAATTATGAATATAAATTTGACTAAGGGACAGCCGCTTATTCAGGATATTTTTATGTCTCCAGAGGTGTCCCAGTAAAGCGATGCCGACTGTAGTTTCAAATTGTATTTAAGAAAAGTGTGCCTGCCTGTCAGTGGCTTTAAAGACAAAATTAGAGCAATCGGTAAAATATAAACATGACCTATATCCACTGAATGATATGTACAAATGTAAGTTTGACATACAGAGACAGATGCCTCTGTATACCTCCAGATTTTTAGACAAAGTTCTGTCACATTTAGTGTTTAGTGCTCCTATAGATGTTTAAAATCTTTGGCATACAGATGGAGAGAGACAAACAAATAGAACCCCCGGGTTCTAATACACGATTCTTTACATTTATAAAAACTTGGGAAAAAAAAAAAAATGTTCTTAGCAAGTTTGGAAGGGGCTCTAGAGAAATGAAAAAATGTAAGGGAGTACATACAGTGAGGCAATCGGACAGAGTGAAAAACAACCTCAATAAATTCCCCTCACATTGTGATAAACTGAATATAATTAAATAATATACTTAGGATTTAAGCAATACAGACAGGTAGTTGGACAGACAGGCAGACTATTTACCCCGACTGTGGATGACAGGCATAATGTCAGTATTGGCAGGCAATACACTTCTAACTACAAAATCAATATTGTAACTTACATTTTCAGTGGCGGATTTGTACTGCAGCAGATGCCAACAACCTTTAGAATTGTGCACCCTTGTTGCATACAAACTGTACTTGCTTGCTTGGTTGCTTGATGTCATATCTTAATGAGAAAATTCATCCTTTGCTGCTGGCGTTAGGATTTTAAATGTTCTTTTGGTTTGAAAACGACAGACTTCACTAGTTTAGAAACCTTTAGTTTACTAATATATTAACTAGCCTTGTATGCACAATTTCAGCATTTCTTTGAGGGTGTCGAGGCCCGTGTGGCACAGGGAGTGAGAGAAGAAGAAGTGAGCTACCAACTGGCCTTTAACAAACAGGAGCTGCGCAAAGTTATCAAGGAATATCCAGGAAAAGAGGTGAAGAAGGGGTTGGACAACCTCTACAAAAAAGTGGACAAGCACCTCTGTGAGGAAGAGAACCTGCTGCAGGTACAGTAATGCTGAGAAATAAAGTAGTTTTATTTTCTAGGCAAAAACAGTTTATATTTTAATGTGTTGATCTTAATTACCATACTTGCAATTTGTTTTATTTATCTATTAGATTTTTTTTTATACATTTTGAGACTATCTTGTGTTAAATGTTAGAAAACAGCAGATTCATTGTGATTACATTTTCTAAGGACATTCTTTTAGTATAGAGAAGGAGGATGAATTAGTTAGACTGCCCTGTCTTCCTAATTTAAAAATAATTGTCTATGTCTCAGATTTAAATTAACAGGACTGGAGGTCGGATTAATGCATTCTCCTTTGAACAGGGGTGCATCTCTTATTTAAGTTCACGAAGAGCAAACAGATGTGGGATAAAAAATATATATATATTTTAATCGCTTCATATTCTTCCCCTTTCCTGTCAGGTTGTGTGGCATTCTATGCAGGATGAGTTCATTCGGCAGTACAAGCACTTTGTTGGGTTAATCGGTCGCTGTTATCCTGGGTCTGGGATAACAATGGATTTCACTATTCAAGACATTCTTGAATATTTCTCCAGCATCGCCCAGTCTCATTAATTTGGAATAAGGAACACAAGATGTGTGCAAGACACTGCTTGTTTGTGTGTGCTCTGGGATGTGTGGAGGAGATATATAAACACTCCTTTCTCATAATAACTCCTGTGTTAAATGAAATATGTAAGAAAAAGGGGTGTTATTTAATTTTATATTTTTACCATTTGTAACCAAGTGCGGTTTAGCACATTTTTATTTGCAGTGGAATGTACGTCTCGGACATTATGGAAGGGAAATTTGTACAATGATGTAATGTTTGTTGTGGCAAATGCACAATAGATGTTTGTAGTGAATGCAAAGTGGCTATATTGCCGCCAATGCCGATTAACAGGACATTACTGATAAACCCCCAGATAAGCATTCGTCATTTGAACAATAATTTTATTTCTTGTGAAAGGTTATGATTGGCATAAGAAGCATTAATGTCCTGCTGTTAACACTATAAATATTAATATTAATATGAGAATGTTATGTAACAGTACTAATTATGTTTGCCTGTTTTACCCAGTGAATTTCAGTTTATTTTATCTAAAAGCATTAAGTGGGACAATCAGACATGAAATAAATGCCAAGGGTTTGCAAATAAAATAATAAACATACCTTAAATATATATTTCACAAACAGTATGTTTCTCATATAATGGCTTTTACTGATTTCAGATTTACTAAAATAAAATATAGTGATTTGTATTTTATTTTCTCTGTGTTTAACCATTTTGATACATTTGTGCAGAATTCTAACTGATCACAAAATAGTATACACTATAGGGATTTTATTTTGCCCTTCAGTTAATCATCTTTGCAATACCTTTGAACACATTATGAATATCCAGTAGGCCCTGGCCAAAGTAGTTTCAAAACATGTCTAGTTACATTATCCACTGTCTGAAACCAGCTAGCTGCAACTAACTACAGTTGAGTTTTGCAAATAAGCTGTATCTTTATTTTATCGTACACTATTATCAGTGTAATATACAAATGTGCTCTTGTGATCATGCCAAATAATTAATACAATTAGTTGCAGCATTTTGGCTATTTATTTCATGTTGGTACAAAATATTGTACATACATAAAATAATAAAATACAAATGTTTTGGAGATTAATGGTAGTTCAATTATACCGTATTTAAAGTGAATCGCCTATTGCCTCCAATTGCACTCCACATACAAAATCTGAACAAGTTATCAGGATGTTGATCAAATATAGTACCTTAATAGGGTTAAATGAAACCACATACCTGTAAGTCAACAAGTTATTGAAAAATGGAAGTTATGTAATGGTTTATGCCTAATTGAATATGCATTTTCCTGATTTAATATTCTCTGTTTTGGGATTGATAATTGTAGTTTGTTAATGTTAAAGCTTTTAAAAAAATACTGTTTGAAAAAAATGTATGTCAGCTCTTGACGTTATCTGCTTAGCTTTCATTACAGTTTGGACTATTATACTATTAATGAGTTTTCTTATATGAAAGGCTGCCTTCTTTATTTCATAATATACTGCAAAACACTTCCTTAAATATAAGATTGTGAAGCCTTAATATTAAAACATTTGAAATAAATGTAATGCTGTCCTACAGTGTGCTTTAGCAATCCATACTTAATCCTACTTTCCTGTATTATTGGTACAGTACCGTCGTTTGGTGTTGCAATATCTCTATATTAAGTGGGACAATGGTGGGGAAAATACATTAGTCAAAGAGCACTGAAAGGTAGAGAGTTGCCACATGATGTGCTTAACATTGTCAAGGCTTCTCATGTGGCCCTAAGGGGACCCTGCTTTACATCATCCAGAGATTTAATTTCCCTCAATCACCACATCCATTCCTGGCAGGGCTGGTATTCATGATCCATTGGTACATTGACACACAACATTCAGAGCATGTGTACCAGAAAGATGTTCTTTCATCAAGCAGAACAAAGGTAAAATGCATAAATGAGTACTATATTTATGTATTTTTTTGGCGGATTGATTTGAACGATAACATTCCTTGAGGTCCTTTACCACAGGTTAAAGTAAATCTAGGAAGTGAAATAGACATATCAGAAGCACATTTGGTCAGGTTCATTAAGCTAATTACTCCAAATTGTCAATGGCACAACTTGTTCAAGATTAAACATCCAATAAAGTTACCAAACCAGAAAAAAAGATATTTCATTTTGAGGATTGTTGATGAACAATGTGATATTGTGTAATACTGTAACAAGTGTATTTTACAAACCTTTGGTAAAGGAACCTGTATTTGCACTAGCAGACCACAGCATGTCCAACAATCCACACAGTGAACTTTGATAACACAAATATTACATAGTGGTCCTGATACAATACCTCGCTAGTAATGTTAGCTATGGTAACTATATTTTAGTGTAAAACTGAATATGTTACACTGAAATATATTTAAAATAAATAAAACTATTGTGTATATTGTATTTTATGTATTCTGATCGGCCCAAATCAATATATATATATATACTATGCGTTTTTGACCCAGATGGCCTTCCATAGAATTCATAAAATAGTACCGTAATCTGAGGATATTTTTGGAAGTCGTTGAACATTGAAGAGAAATTAAAAAAAAGGTATTTTTTTTATTTTTTGCAATAAAACATTAGGTTTTGCTTTTTAAATATAAACAAACTATACAGCTTTCTAATGAACAGTTTAGTTTTATTCAATTCTTGGTTTTACCTACATTTTTTGTATGATTTGTGCGAGAAGTGAAAATTACTATACAAACGTCGTAATCAAACTTTCATCTCTACATTGTCAGAATCTGCACAGATCACTGATTTGGGGACATATTGTTTCTAATCTGTAGCCCTTTCCATGGCCAAGAAAATGACCTGTCCAGTGTTATCTCCAAATTGTGCGACTTCTTTGGGGTAACTCTGGACAGAAATAGTTCTGCATATGTAGCAAAGATAATAAAATTATTATTATCCTTGATATGTACTACGTTACTATACCGCATACTACTTTACCGCATATCATGTGATTTTCATCTCGTCACTGATCATGTGAGGGTGTTAACATTAAATCTCGCGACAAGAATTTCAGACTAGGAAATCCTCATAGTTGAAAGCCATTAGATTGCATAGACGATAGAAATAGTTGAAAAGTATAAAAGAAAACTTGATGCTCGAAGCTACTATGATTACACGGAACTCGCCAGAGGCGTTGTCCAGTTTGAAGGACTTAATGTTCAAAGACTCCACAAAGCCCTGGAATATTTGACAAATTTTAAATTAAAAAAGGGTATTTAAATCACGTGTTACAAAAAATGTTTAACTCTATAGCCCTAAAATATACCTGTAAATATATAACAAACTTAGTCGTTCTAAAAAATGAATAATAAAAAAGTACTACAGAAAATGTGTCAAAACTGTCCAAAATAGCCCCCGATTACGGTACGTGTTTTAAAAAAAACATGCAGATTAGCGTACATGTGTTAATTTTGATCTTGCTCTTTGTTCAGTAATTTGTTCACAAAACCCGCCTGGCTTTGCTAGAAAACAGAGCACCGTACCTGTGTTGTGTTTATATATATATATATATATATATATATATATATATATATATATATATATATATATATATATATATATATATATGCGTAAACAAATTTGCTGAAATGGTAATCAGCCTGCACCCACTGAATACTTGCTATTGCTGTTGTGGTTACTGTATTGCCGCTGATGTGACAGCAAAAACTATTCTCGATTTTTGTTTTTAAGTTTATTGCTATTACAGTACAATACTAGCGAAGAAGCAGACTTGGTATACTATCTGTAATTCTAGTATACAGTGAAATTTGAAACAGATTTTTTCCCCCTTCAAACAACGAAAAATACATTTTGTCAATGTATTCAAAAGAGATTCTGTCCTGCATGGATAAGGTAGTTCTTCCGCTTGTTTCATGAAAACGTTATTTCCTGTGCAACAGCTCTGCTTGTTGTTTCCATGGAGAAGATAGACGAAAGGGGTCACTTTTATCTCGGTCCGTCTTCTGTTACGCGCCATTTTCAAATTGCTTTACCGCCGGGATAGTGTCTTAGGGCCGCCTAGGGAAAAGGAAACACCGGGGAGGAGGGGAGAGGCTAACTGGCATTTACAAACTGAAATCCACTTCACGAAACACCTGACATGTTATATTAAGAGACCTTTAGGCTGAATTCATGATTTTAAAACATGCAAACTTAAATGGTTGCAATTTGTCGACTTGAGGGCCCGTACGATTGAATATTATGGCTGGAAATCACGGCGGTTTGTAACAACAAACGCAAAACAAAAAGTATATCTGCTTTGTAAGTATTCTACATATAATACAATCTTCGCTTTTACCTTTTATATAGGCATGCGAGTAGAAAGAAAATGGGAACACTAATGTAACCATCCTATTTTAATGTAATTGATATCTAGATTATTATACAGTATGTATACTTCATAAAGGTGTTTGGATTGTAATATTATGTTTCCCTTTTTGCAAATGTGAGTTGATGTTTTTATCTCCGTGCTATTCACTTTCAGTACTTGTACGGTAGATTCTTCTTGTTATTTATTTATTTTTTTCTCTAACTTAGTCATACTCGAGTCTTGTTAGTTAGTTTTTAAACCGTGATATTTCTCTACAGTTGTCTCCCTACTGCAGCCTTTTTTTAAATGGCCAACCGGCATTTTCTTTGGTTAGGAACTAGGTTAAAATGATTCAAGGGAAAAATTGAAGTTCATGATGCATTTGTTTCAGCAGTCTTTTTGCTTCCAAGAAAGTAACGCAATAATGAGCACTGCTGCAGAAAGAAAATTTATAAATTTAAGGAAACGACTGGATCAACTGGGCTACAGGCAGCCTTTGGGAATTGAGTCCTTGCCACTGGTGGAAAAACTTTTTAGGTACAGTATGTTACAACAGCTGGGGGTACTGTTCACACACAAATAACATGCACAGATGGGGTTGTGCTACCTCTCACTTTGTCAATGAACACTTCTTTATTTACAACCATCTCAGGTTAATCACACTTAGTATTATAGCACTAATTTAGTGATAATCAGCAGGTAGGTTTTGACTTATTAAACATTTTAAGTTAAACATATGTAGGTTATACAGGATTAGTTGTCAAGAATCATTCATGCTCACCATTTCTTCTAGGAGTCACACTTTTGATTTGGATATTAGTTTGGTATGACCACTTCACCTTGGAATATTTAATTGATCCTGTACCTTGGGAAACATCTTCACTGGTCAATGAAAGATTTTGGTATGCAAATGTGTTGACTGCCTGAAGGAACAAAGTGCATCAGTGACTGTTCTCACTGCTGCTTTTTGTATGGTATTAGAGAGGGGTGTTCTTTATCTTGGCTTTTTAAAAGTCTTTTCAAATGTGGTAGTTCTAGTAATATTGAGCAACAATCTTTGCTTATGTTACAGTGACTTGGTGCACACAACAGAAAGCTTGCGCAATGCCAAACTTTCAGTTGGAAAAACAGAAAAGGAGAGCAAAAATCTGGATGCCGTGCTTGAACCCTATAGAACTGAAAATGCTCGTCTTGTGAGGGAGAACAATGAGCTCCACCTGGGGCTGCTGAAAATTAAGGAGGAGAAGGATAAGCAGAGTAAAGGTCAGAATTGGGGTTAACGGCTCCATTAAGAACATAAACAGAAATGTTTTAATAATAATAATAATAATACTTGTACTAATTGTGATTGCATATCTTATGGCAAATGTTATGTAATTGGATAGCTAGAAAATTATGTAACTGAACATACTACAGATTCAAATTTTGTTTAACTTTAGCTTTCTGCCTTGAAAGCATAACTGATTGTTAATTGCATTGTAGTTTTTAAATACATTTATGGTTGAATTTCAAAACTAAGCATTACTGTAACCCAAACACCTGGTTTGTCTGTTTTTCAGATTTAAAATCCACCATAAGAAAGCTGGAGCATGAGACGGCGGATTTGAAATTCTTGAATAACCAGTACGTCCATAAAGTCCGATCCCTAGAGAAGGACAGTAAGGCCAAGACAGATAAAATCCAGCAGCTGCAGGAAAAGAACCTGCAAGCAGTGGTGCAGACGCCAGGTAAGAGCAACATGACCGACATCATAGAAGAATTAGACCAGTACTGTATTTGAAGACATACCCTGTCACTTGGCTTGCATTCAGACATTCATTTTCTCCTTTAAATTTATTTATTTTCATGTAGGCAGTTGTCAGATGTTCAGAGATTAGTAATGTCTTGTCAAACATGTAGGTGGACAATATATTTTAATTATTCTTTTGGATTAAAACATGTTAGTTTTTGTACACCTCACCTACTAAAATGCGTATGTGAATACAAAACAAAAACAAAAAAATTGTCAAATTGAACTTCAGATTTATGTGTAGGGTTACTGTATTTGTTTTATGCTGTTTATCAATGCCATCTCAACGTGTTTGACTTATCAATAGTATCTTGCACAAGGTTAGTGTATTACCAATAGTACCCCGGTCAATACACTTCAACACTGAATGACGGAATTCTCTGTATTACTATATTTTTGTATTACTTTGGCTTAATCATTTTATTCCAGTGCAATTCATGTATTTTTTTTTTGTTTTGTTTATCCTGTTACATGAGGGGCTCAGGTAATCTAATCAGCATGCCAAATATATAGTTATTTAAAAAAAAAAAAGAAAGAAATGTCATTTTCAGACCGCATTCTAGTTGTTTTAAAAAGCTTTTAATTTTCTTTATTACATGCCCCACTATCTAACTGTTTTTGGGTTTTTTTTGTGGTTTTGTGTAGGTGGTAAGAAAAGAACCATTCCCTTTAGGCGCCAGCGCATGCAGATTGATCAGACAATTCCTCCCTCATTTGTCTCTTCCATGCCAGTACCCCAGCCTGATGATCCATATGTGGCAGATCTCCTTCAGGTTGCTGACAACAGGTACTGAAACACACTGGGATTGCTACACCATTTTCTCCTTAAAAACTTAACACTAATTTTCTGTTTTGGTAAAATAGTCATATGGGGAATGTCAGTTTTCTTCTTCATTGTCTGCTTTGTTAAAAGTTTGACTCCTAGCTCATTAAAAGTTTACAATTGTGGCTGCAATTACCATCAAAAGCTATGCATCTTTAATCTTCTCATATTTTACTTTAAAACATCGAAACACAATAATATCACACCCAGAAAGCTCAAGGCTGGTTTTGAGATCCGAGTTTAATTGATAATTGACAATAGAAAATGGTGATTTGTAATTTTAAATATACTATGTGTAGGGGGATGTACAGTAAGCTGGTGTAAAAATGTACTAATACAAATTAATTCTCTTTAATGGAAGAATGTCTTTCTGTAGATTACAATAAATCTGTTTTTTCTTGTTGTGTAACGATAACCGTTTTCAGAATTCAAGAACTTCAGCAAGAAGTAACAAAACTAAAGAATGAACTGGAGAGATCTGAGGGAGGAATAAGACATCTAAACAAACAGGTGAGAGAGAATAATCAAGTTATCTAGGTTTGTTCATTTACAGTAAAACCTGTCTAATCTAGTCACTATACTAACGGGCATTCTTTATAATTCTTTTTGGGTCCCATCCAAATCCCTATGAAATTAGTGGTGCGATACCCTCTACAATCCAGAATCTATTATGGAATCTGGCGCGATTTAAAAGTCTTGTCTGACAAAAAATATTGTAAAATCTGACTACTAAGTTTATAATCAAGTATGTTGCTTAAATGCACACATACGCACATGTTCTGTGAGTATGGTACAGTAAAATTCTTGTTTACTTAATGGAGAAAGTAAAATAAAAATGTGTACAATCCTTGAATTACAGGGTATACCTGGACAGTACTTCTACAATATACAGTAATAGTTTCAAACAGTGTAGTTTGCCATTTATATATGTTTTATTTTTTAAGTTACCTTATTAGATTTTACACTACCTCTGTAAACCAGCACATTGTATAATCCAGCACAATGGGTGGGGGGGCAGACACCAAATACTGTAAAGCCATAAGTATTTGCAAGCCTTTTATTATGCTTTTTTCACGTTTGGGTTTTATGGGTGTGATTTGCCAAATATTTTGGTCTGATCCCTGTTTTCTTGGACACTGGAGGTGCCTGCCTGTGTGCTGTGACCTTTCAACTTATTTATTTTTTTGTAATGTGTTTTTCTTTTTTTTTTTTGGCAGTGCTGTTAGCTACTCAGAAACAACCATTCACAATTTAAATGCCTTGTTCTTATTATTGAACAAATATATACTGTTTCATTTTGAACACAGTAATAAAAACAATGATTTGCCATACTGAGGTTTATATATTGATGTTCACGTATATATTCACATATACATATAGCAGATTTTATCTGAATTGAAGTCACTTGTGCAACTTTGCATAATTTACTCGTGCAACTTTGCATAATTGTATAATTAATGGTAAATGTACCTCTTTGACAATAAGAAAACACCCATCAGATCGGAATTGATTGCACATGTACCAAAATCTGTGTCACTTTCTGACATCACATGGGTCAAGTTTTGGTACGCGTACCACATTCTGATGATGTACCACTTTCTAACACTACACCGGCTCTAGTCAACGGCTTCCATCAAAGTGAAAAACAACGTCCACAAACTTGAACTTGAAGCTTATCTATAAGCAGGTACATTCAAACAGTATTCCAGTTACAATTCCAAAAGAAACAGACAATAGTGACAGACAAGTTGAAAAAGGCATGTAAATAGAAAAATCTAGCTAGAAAAATAAATGTCATTTTTTTTTGTGTGTGTATTTATTATTTATTTATTATTTGTGCATTTTTCCTGAGGGATATCGGACAACGTCCATTAGGTAAACTGTTCCCCCCCACTACTACCACTAGTTTAATGAAAATTGATTTGAGTTTGTTTCAAGGTCTCGAACTCGAGACTCAAAGTCAAGGACTTGTGACTGACTTGGACTCGAATGATAGTGATTCGCGCCCTAATGACTCGGACTTGAGGTTTGAGGACTCGACTACAAGTCTGGTGAGAAGAGTCGGGGACATAAATATGATAGGGTAGGGTGTAAGAATAGCTGAATTTCATGCGATAATGCTTATTATAGAGTGTTATTGAGAATTATATTACGTAATTATATTAAGTAATATTTCAAATTGCTTTTTACAAATTAAAAAAGAAAGTCATGACAATGGAGATATTGTAGTCTATTTGGTTACCAATCAGTTTTCAAAAAGGTATAAACCACAAATACCTGAACTGACACAGGAAGGGAAGGGATATACTCGCCACTTCCAAAATTGACATTATGAAAGGTATCCAGGGCTTACTGGTAGCTGTCGATTTAAAAAAAAAAAAAAAAAAAAAAAAAAAAAAAAAGGTATACTGCTGGAACTCTATTTTGTTCAGTACAGAAAAGGCAATACGGAACGGCACTGGCTACAGCAATTTAGGATGTCTAACGAAGTCAGCACAAAAACACAAGCGGTCCCAAAGTCACTTGCAAGCCACTGTTACACTTTTGGACAAGCCTGGATCGATTAGCAGAAGCGTAGGGATACAATAAATCACAATGAGCAAGTAAGAAAAACCTGTGAGGTTCTTAAATGCTTGATTGATTCTGTTGTTTACCTTGGTTAGCAAGAACTGCCATTCAGAGGGCACGATGAAGGCAGCAATTCCTCAAACAGAGGTAATTATGTGAAATTACTTTTTTCTGATTTCTGAGTACGACAGCATGTTAAGCAATCACTTGTCAATAGCCTCAGTATTCTCGGGTAACTTTAACAAGATTCCGAACAGCTTAATCTCTTTGGTGCCTCAGGTTCTGCTAGAAGGAAGTCAAGTACGTAGCTATAATTAGATTAAACAACCGATCGTGGGAACACAGCTCAGCTGTCTTGTGTTTTTAGGTACTAGTATGTGACTGACAGTGGCCCGAAAGAATGGTTGTTCTGTGAAAATGTGTTGCATTTACTAAAATAATAAAAATGCTTTTAAAAAGTCAAAATTCCCATTGGGCTTTTTTTTAAAAAAAAATTTAAGATTCTAATGAGCTGACTTTTTTGTAGGTTTTTTTTGTATCTGTGAATACATTGTCAGTGCCAAACAAAACATTTTAGCCTGTGTCTTCAGTGGGCTCTTGCGAGAAATGGGTTGGACACTCCTGCTCTAAAGTACTATTGGATTTCTAAATGCTGAGCCTGGCATAGGTTTTAATATTGTTGGACGCAATGCCAGAAGGCTTAAAGTTTACATCTAAAAACTTTTCATTGTTCAGTAACATTAAGGAAGAGCATGTCAGTAGTGTGACCAAGTCTAAAAAACAGACTATCGTCTGGTTAAAGACCATGGCAGATATGTAAATGTTTTGTGTACGTAGGTGAAAATGCTACATGTTTGTAGTACTTGGCCCTATGATTTGTATGTCTTAGGCGTGTTAATAGATGTAAGTTCAAAAACTTTAAGAATTGTCTGTTTAAATCATATCATATGCATGGCCTTAAGCTGAGTGGACACTAGTCTACATGTTGCTAGAAAAATGTAGGAAGGGATACTTTTTTTGTAGAAAGTGACTTGCAAGCTACAAGTTTCAGGCAACTTTGTTGCAAGCAACTGTATCAAAGGACTGTTGATTTTGTAGATGCAACATTATGTCATAGAATAAATCAGCCAATTATTATTATTATTATTTATTTCTTAGCAGATGCCCTTATCCAGGGCGACTTACAATTGTTACAAGATATCACATTATTTTTACATACAATTACATTATTTTACATACAATTACCCATTTATACAGTTGGGTTTTTACTGGAGCAATCTAGGTAAAGTACCTTGCTCAAGGGTACAGCAGCAGTGTCCCCCACCTGGGATTGAACCCACGACCCTCCGGTCAAGTCCAGAGCCCTAACCACTACTCCACACTGCTGCCAATGAAAGTGATATAAAAAGTCATGTGACTAGCTTCTTCGCTGGCGAAAAAAACTTAGAAAAAATGGCGGAGAAAATTAATGCGGAGCTGGTGTGGGATATTGTGAGGGAGATTCTCCTTATTGTGTTTTTTTTTGTTAAATATATATAGGTTATGTAAAGTAAATAAGTGTTAATTGGTCCATTCCTGGTAGTTAATGATCAATTTGTCAGTTAATGTCACGCGATGTAGTGGAGCGACAACCGTTTTCAACATAATGTTGTGTTGGCATTATAGTGTAATATTAGAAACAAAAAAAAAAAAAAAGCTGGTTGGGTACCGATGCTGAGGCATTAGAGCGTTCATGTTAAATTGCAGCGGTGCATTGCGTTTAAGTTTTCCCAAGTTGTGTTTTCAGTGGTCATTTTGTAGCAACATGTAGACTAGTGTCCTCTTGGCTTTAGTGTTTATATAGTAGTCACTAATGTGTAAGGTTGTCTTTTTTTAATATGCTTTTATTTATTCATAGTCTATTCCATCTACACATTGCTGTTGTACACATGTAGTTTTATACTCATTTCATATTGCAGGTATTTATTTTAACTTCTATTGGTGTGCTTCATGTTGTTGGTTATCTGAGCAGTTACTAACTAACTAACTCCTATTCTTCAAGAATATGAATCTGCTTTGCTAAACACTGTTGCACAACTGTTGTCAGTGACTTCTGTGCAGGAATCCAAACATAGTCATTTAATTTTTCATATTTATTGCTAACTCGGACATAACTAATGTGGGCTATATCTTGCTCCAGCTTTTAAATTGAAAGAATTGTGTAATTTACGTTGTATTTAAACAATCTTGAGGTATAAATGAAAACTGCTTGAAGCTGTGAAACCACTTCACTGCACATTTTTTTCTTTTTAAACCCAACGTATGTCTTAGACGTCTGTTGGTTTCCCTCTGTGTTCACCTGTCATTACCATGTGTCAGGACAAAAATGCAGTTCACTTTAGCAATAGCTCAGTGGTAAAGATTTTTAAATTGGGGAGTCACGGTATTGCAGTACTCACTTGTGGCTCTGAGTTAACTGTATTTCGGATATTTCTGTTAAGGTTTTTACATCAGAAAAATGGGCTTATGTTTTGGGAGATCAACTACAAAATCGTCCACAGTATCAAGCAGCAAAGACTTGAATACAGAGTCAGAAATAAGCCTGTATGACTCTGTTTTTTGGAACAAATCTGTACTGAGTGAGGAGTCGTCACAAACACCAATTTCAAAAAATGAAACTTTGTTGCAACAGAAGGAAGAATGCTCACCTTTAAGACATCATAACAGCCAGATCATTTTCGTTGAGGAGTTTGAAGAATCTAATTTTGAAAGGCAGCAGAAGTGCCTGGAACGTTGTTCCCTTTATGGAAGTTTGGAAGTTGTTGACCTGGAGTAAAGTCTTGGTTATGCTGCTCTTGTTCCTTGGAAACTCACTTACAGTAATGTGTGACTCTTAAGAGGCTGATGTATATAATCTCTTCAGAGCAATTCTTGAATGGATGAAGACCTGGTTAAGCATTCCCAGTACGGACCTTAATGAACAATGTTAACACTTGCACTGCTGTACCTTTCGAGCTGATTAAAAACACATTTTAATCCTGTATCGTTGCCATTGATTGTATCTTGGTTCGTTTAACGTTGGTCTAGTATAAAGAAACATGAGAGAGATACAGTAAATGGAGAGAAATAAATTGATTCAGGGAATATGGTGGATAACTTCATATTAATTGAAATTGCATTAAATATGTTCATGTTAAAAATTAACAGAAATGCAATTTGCACACACCTAAAATGAAATGCATTTCATCCTGCTACTGCAGTTGTACAGTAATTGGGGGTTTTAATCTTGGCATTTTCTTTTTTAATCGATTTAATCAACCCATCTGGACGATTAATTAATCGATTAATCACGCCCGTTTGCTATAATATGCAATTGTAGTAAAAGACAACTAAAAGTAACACTTTGTATTAATGCTATTTTTTGCAAGCATTTATTAATGACACCTAACAGTTAACAGGCAACTTTAATTTAACAATTTGACAATAAATAAAAATGTTTACTTGCATGTAATCTGAAATTAGCCAAAGCAAGTCTTTTAATATAATACATAAATACTGTGCCATGCATTACTGTAAATTAGCAGCGGTACTACGTACAACCAATACTGAGTTGAATATGTTGGCTTGTTTTTCGTATAAACTTGAAGCTAACAGGTAGTTTAATTTAGTTAGCTGAGTGTCATAATTAGGACTTAGGCTACAGCTGTAAATGTACTGCCATGGTACAGATTTAAACTAATAGAATACATTGTTTAAAAGAAAAATCAACTTACTTGCGACACAGGTGAGAAGATAAACTCACAGTACTGCTGTGAAAGGAAAGCACCGAAGAGCAAATCTTGCAACTATTTGTAATTGTATTAACTCCATTACAAAATACTAGTCAATTATTAAAATGCTGCGCTCTCATTCTTCATTCCACTTTTAAATAAGAAAGTTAGGACATCTAGGATTTAAAAGCCTATTTCATTGTTTCACAGCAAAACCCTGGAAATGAAACAGATTTTACTATTATTATTATTACAGTATACCTGCGACTAGTCTTTAAATAATGTTAATGCAATTGCAAATAGTAATTGTAATGTTTGTCCAGCTTATTTATTTATTTTTTTAATTATAACTTTATTTAAGTTTGTATTAATGATTTGTTTAATAAAATGTTGCACTCGTTTTCTACATTCTGCATGAAACAAATCCCGTTAATTTAAACTAAAAGTTAAGCCCCCCTCCCTATTTATAAACTGAAACTATATCTAAATCTAGATTTGTTATTTTATTTTATTTGTGAACAAAATGTATTTGATATTAAAATAAGCCACCGCTACACTTTCAAATGAAGGAGGGCTGGGCGACAGAGGCGCTGAGCTATGATAGGTCTGAAACAACACAAGCTCTGTGGACGGGGTTGGTCAGATTAAACATGATCCCTGCCTGGCTGGACATTGATCGAGTCAGTCATCCTGGAGACTGCCATTTACTGTGAAGCTTTTACAATCGCATGGAAGTCAGAAAAAAAGTATTTATACAGAAATCAAATGAACTGAAGCACAATCTCGTAAATGCATCATTGTATTACAGATTTAATAAAAGTGCAAATGCAATGAAAGTGAAACTTAACGTTTCTGTTCTGCAAAACAAATAATAAAAATAATACTAAATTTACTATTTAAGAACACAGTACATATACAGTTCCGGCAAATTCTAAACCAGATTAGCAGATTGTACCCATATTGAAGTCAAAGTAGATGTTATAGTCAGAGGTGAAAGTAACTTTAATTTCTTACCGGTGTAGTGTTATTTTCAGTTACGCGTTAAAAAGTGGTACTTGGTGCACTGCGCTTGCTCGCGCATGCCTAAACAACTTCCGCTAAGAAAGCAGGGACGCGCCCATTCAAATCTGGCATGTTATGCTGTTTTCGATGTTTTAATTGAATGTATCATATTTTCCAGTCTTATGTCGTTTTTAATGTAATTTGCTTTAATGTCTTTTACTTGTGCAACTTTGCGGTGGACTTCTCGTGAACTGTTTTTTTTTTCTTTTTAGAGAAATTGATTGACAGAGTACCACTTTCTGACCTTGCACTGGTAAAGTTTTGGTACGCATACCACATTCTGACGATATACCACTTTCTAACACTACACCAGCTCTATAGTCCAGATCATGGCTTCTGTCAAAGTGAAGAACAACATCCACAAACTTGAACTTGAAGCTTATCTATAAACTTCAGGTACATTCAAACAGTATTCCAATTCCAAAAGAAAAGAAGATTGTGACAGACAAGTTGAAAAAGGCATGCAAATAGAATAATCTAGCTTGAAAAACTAAATCGAAATAATTTATTTTGTATTTATGCATTTTTCCTGATATTAGACAATGTCCCTTAGGTAAACTGTTCCCCCACTACTCGAGACTCGGACTTGGACTCGAATGATAAGTGACTCAGACTTGAGGTTTGAGCACTCGACTACAAATATATATATATAAATACACACACACATGCTTACTTAGCTTGAATCCTTCAGCAATCCTGAATTTCTAAAACTACTGTCGAAAGTGACGAGTTTCATTTGTTGTTGTTGATAGAAAGTGTATTTTGAGAAGTGAAAGCGTGTTTAGCACGCAGGTGGTATGTCCGATTACGTTTGTGATGCTAAGTGTTTCAATTTGACAGTAGATACGTCAGTTTTATTTTTTTATTTTTTAAATAAACTTCCCATTCACGAGTCCTTCACTTTTAGTACTTTGCTCCATAATGCCGTTATATGACTAATGTTCTATGCAAATGGCGACTGCACTCATTGCGTTGCATGCGCTCGAGTTTATTAAAATGGTGATGCAGGGAATGAGTTACGGTATGCTAAGAGGGTCAAGACAGAGGAGTGCGATTAATGCGTGTTAAAAAAATCTCCAAAGAAATTAACGTGTTAATCATTTAATTGACAGCCCTTTGTATTATATATATATATATATATATATATATATATATATATATATATATATATATAATATATAATATAATATATATATATATCTCTTTAGTAAATTTGGACTGGAGAGGAGGGTTATAGTAGAACATTATTGACCCGAAGGAAGACTGTTGTTACTGACTGGGGGCTATAGTGCTGGAAGCTGCAGGAGGGTCATTTATTTTTCCACTATGGCAACATTTTGATTTGTTTTTAATGAATAAAGTGTGAATGATGGAGAGACAAGTTTGGATATAGACTTTTATTTAGTGGGAGTGGCCGTCTTTTCTCTTCGGCGGTGGTAACATCTAAGAAATGTTTCTATTCAACTTTTCCTGGGACGAAGCACCTCGTGTTTAATTAAATTGACTGAAACATCTCTGTAGTGCCAGCGTGTGTATGTGTGTGTGTGTGTATGTGTGTGTGTGTGTATATATATATATATATATATATATATATATATATATAATTAGTGATAGGGCAGAGGTAAGTAAAACACAATAAATTGTTTTATTGAGCCAGGAGCCTGGCACTAATTTAATTAAGGTGTATAAAAGCAGGTCAGTCTCTGTGTTAGCTGACTGCGTGAAGGCTAAGGCCTGTAGAGAGACCTGTGTGGGGGACAGACCTGTAAAAGAAAAAGGTACTATGTGTAATACTTGTAGGTGTGTTGTCAGTAAATGGCTTAGCAGTCTGATATTTAGCTAGAACTTCCAAGGTGGAACTAGGTTTTGTTTTGTTCATTTTATTTTGTAAACTAATACATATGCAGGCACCATCCTGTTTTTGAAAAATATCTGTGGTCCAGTGTTCATTATACCAGAAGACAGTATGAAAGGTCCTGAAAAAAAGAGCTTCAGGAAACCAAGCAAAAGACCTGAAAAATTAAAAAATATATGTATATATTTTATGTATGCTTGAAATTGGACATAACATAGGCTTGAGATTGATTTTTTTTTTTTTATAATTTTTTTTTGTATAATTTTTTTTTTTTTTAGGTTGAAGAAAGAGATAAAGAGATAGAGCGGTTGGGCCGTGCACTGGATGGAGGTCGTCCTCATGATGTCATCTCACTGGAAGCTCGTAATAATAGTAGTGAGAAACTCATTGCTCATCTAAACTTGCAGGTAGTATTGAAAAAGAACTTTAGTCTAACTTGCTGTATTTACTAATATGGTGTGCAGTTTACATGGCATCATAAAAACATTTTATTAAGAATTATGCTAAAGAAGTTGGCAATTTTTTTGTTTGAAGTAATGTACTGTATGCCCCCCCCCCCCCCCCCCCCAAAAAAAAAAAAAGTTTTACTACAGTTCGATTTCAATGTAATTTGCAGACAATTCTGTTTTGTAGGTAATTGGTACATTTCTTCTAACATTTGAAACATCTCTTTTCAGATTGAATATCTTCAGCAAGCTAACCGTGACCTGGAGAAGCGCGTCCAGGGTCTGCAGGAGAGGAAACAGACTGTTAGCAGTGAAGTTGCCAACTTAAGTGCCAGAAACGAAGAGCTATGCCAGGAACTTACTGAGATTGATCATCTGGCACAACAGCTGGAGAGAGACAAAGAAATGGTGCTGGAGACTGCTGATAAGGAGCTTCTGGAAGCCAAGGTATAGACTGAAAAATGAAACAAATTAGTTATCTGTGGACAGAATTGCAAAGCGCTGTGGAGTGGACTGTTTCTGCCACATACATTATATTTTGCAAACTGCACATTTTTTTCAGCAATTTAATGAGGGGAAAAATTGAAAGATTACAGTATTTACAAAAACAAAAAGACGAAGGCTACTCAATGAGTAGTTAACGAGTAAGGTACAAGCTATATACTGTAGAATTGTCTGGACTATATAAAGTTTTATTTACTATTCAACCTTGCCTCACTTATTTCTTTGACTGACTCATATATTAAATATGTACTGCAGACACGGCCATAGTGGAAAAATAAATGACCCTCCTGCGGCTTCGGGCATTATAGCCCACTGTCAGTAACAATAGTCTTCCCTCGGGTCAATAATTTTCTACTATAGTGTTACTTGTTTTGATTCCTCCTACAAATGGTCAAACAAAAACTATTTTGTTTCTATTTTATGGTCCTAGATATTTGAACTGTAGATGAAGCTTCTGATTTATATTTGTAAAGTTTGTAAAATGTTTGCTTTCAGGAAGAAATTAAAAGACAACACAAGGATATAGAAGATTTTGAAGATTCCATTGCAAAACTCAAAACTGTGAGTCAATCATGGGTGGTGCTTTGTATAGCACTTGAGTCCAAGTTTGCTGGCATAAATAAGAGCAATTGTCTTTTTCACAGAATCCTAAAGGCAAATGATGGTGCTACACGATCGGAAGAGTACCTTTTTATACAGTAATTCTAAATTAAGAACCCCATACTTTAACCAACCACTGGCAGAATTAGCAAGAGTTAAACAAGAAAACATTTAAAAGTTATTATTTGGGTTTGGAAATGACCAGATTTATTTTATTTATTTATTTATTTATTTATTTATTTTACCCTGTTTTTCTCCCAGTTTGAAATGTTTAATTGCATTTTTGGCTCAGCTCACCGCTACCACCCCTGCGCTGACTTGGGAGCAGCGAAGACGAACACATGCTGTCCTCTGAAGCGTGTGCCGTCAGCCGACTGCTTCTTTTCACTCTGCAGGCCCGCCATGCAGCCAACCCAGAGCTACCGCGTCAGAGGACAACGCAGCTCTGGGCAGCTTACAGGCAAGCCCGCAGGCGTCCGGCCAGACTACAGGGGTCGCTGGTGCGCGGTGAGCCGAGGAAACCCTGGCCGACCTAAGTCCTCCCCCCTTGGGGCGGCGCTCGGCCAATTGTGCTCCGCTCCCTGGGAGCTCCCGTCCACGGTAGGCAGTGGAATAGCCTGGACTCGAACCGGCGACCTCCAGGCTATAGGGTGCATCCTGCACCCCACGCGGAGCGCCATTACCGGATGCGCCACTCGGGATTCTTAACAATGGGCTAATAAGATAGTTTGTCGGTGTGGTCTCAGTTTAAGTGTCTACACAGGTTTAAGGAACACAAGAAAAGTCTGTGTTTTGTAGTCTTGCGTGTTTCTACAACTCTCCAATGCCATTTCATGTGAAATGCGAGTGCTTGGGCAAAGTATTTTATTTGTCCACTTTTTTTAAATCTTTAAAAGCTCAAATGATCCTTATTATTTTAAGTGAATAAGTATATAGTAATAATGAAGTATACATACAGAACCTCAAACTGGGACCTGCCATTTGGCTGTGTTGGCGTAATACACTAGATGAAACAAATTAGTGCTGCAGCCATTAGATGTGAAAGTGTACTATTGCCCCAGGGTACTGTGTAATAGTCTTGAAAATCATCGTCTCACCACATCCTGAAGTTCACGTGTCCGTGCAAGTTATTCATTGTTAAGGTTTTTTTATTATTATTTAGAGAGACTGCAATGTATTTAAAATGGGTGTTGTTGTTGTTGTTGTTGTTGTTATTAATATTATTAAAATAATAATAATTAGGCATACTACTAGCAGTGTTTTAAAAATGTAATATTCTACTGGTCCATTTGCAACTTATTTTTCAGGAACTGGAAGAATGCCATCATGAAAATGACAAGTTAAAAGATGATCTTCTTGACAGCAGAGAACAAAAACAAATACTTAACAGCTTAATAAATCAGTTAGAACAAGAGAAGAAGAGACTTGCAGACAGAGTGGAAAAACTGGCTATAACTGGTAAGTAGGCGCTTGTTTTTGTGCTTGTGTGAATAGCATAGTATGTACGTATCGCTGAAATTTAGCAAGTACTATTAGTGGCTGTAAGGCACTGCTCTATTTTTTTATGTGCAGCCATAGCAGGGTATGCATGTTACGAACGTGTGTTTAATTTTAAAATTGTTAAATTAAATAATTAGTTCAAATCAGAAGTTGAGACAATTTTAAGTATTTACATTTCAGATTACTTATTTAGAGCTTGATAGAATGTAGACTTTGTACTGCAGGGTTAACTCCCCTTGCTGGTTCTTTTTGTCTTTAGAAAGAGAGCTAGTGTTTGAGCTGGAGAGAATGCAGGATCTGCATGGTATCTCGCGGAGAGATAAGTCCCCATCCCGCCTAGATGCATTCGTGAAGAGTTTGGAAGAGGAGCGAGATTTCTTCAAGTCTGAAGTTGAATACTTGCAGAGGATGGTGAAAGGGGGAGAAAGTTCGAGGCGAGGACAGAGCCCAACACGTGCTTCACCAGTCAGGGTACCATCATTAAAATTCCAGTTGGTTCTATACAGTATGAGCACAAAGCCCCCAGCTCTGTGTTACTTCCCACCAAAGTGTTATATGTTCAGTAGGCAGAGCAATCACTACCCCAGAGTAATTTATCAATCTGCTTTTTTAAACTATAGGGTATGCCTTGACCCTTTTTGTTCAAGTATGGTATGGTATGTACTGAACTAGGCCAAATAATGATAAAATGTGCTGCTATACATGGACAATAAATAATGCAGACTAGTATAGTCAATGAACCTGAAAAATGTTGCTTGTTTTTACAGGGTGGCAGTAATGAGGCTGAACTCATGCAAGTTGTCAGGGAGCGTGATGAGCTTCAGGCAATGCTGGACAGGTTTGAGAAGCACATGGTGGATATTCAAGCCAATGTCAAAGTTCTGACTGCTGAAAGAGACAAACTAAGCATTTTTTGTGAACAGGTGAGAAAACATGGCTAATTATTTGAAAGAAGAAAAGTGAGCATACAGTACATAAGCGCAAATACAGTTTGCACCATTTTTTGTTATTAAAAAACTTACCATCTCCTTTATCATGCCAGTAATAAGTGTTTAACATGACAGTATTTTATTGGATGATGCATAAACGGCATGAACCGTAAAAAAAAATAAAAAATAAATTAAAAAATCACTCATCGCGAACTTAGAGACCAATTTTCTGATATACTGTACATATTTCATAAATCTGTATTGTGCCGTTAATTGACCCGTAATGGCATCATAATTAACACATGCCTCAGACCAGACGGTTAATGAGATGTGTCTTAACAATATCATTTCCTAGCATAATTTATGCGTATAGAAACATGTATTTAAGCCAATAGTAATAATACAAAAACATCTGTTTAATTATCCAATTATTACGTAATTTAAGTATTTTGTTATTTGTAACACATACATTCAATTGCATTAAGTCTTCTAAACAGGATAGGGTACTTGCTGGTTGGAAAACATATAAATCACGTTTGTAGCCTATTTGTTGCTCTAAGAAAATGGCAGGCTTTGATGTGCTTGCGTGGACTGTGCATCAAGAGGAGGGAGATATCTTGGAACATGATCCAGAAGAGTGAGAAGACTCCGCGGTTTTGCTTACAATCGGATGTTCATCTTGCCAGCGCTTCTGGCAGTACATGATTTCCCTTTTTATAGTACCAATCGCATTAACCTGATCAGCTATCTCCTGGCACATTTTTTCAGCCACAGAACCTTGTATTTACGAACAGCTGATTTGTGTTGATAAGTATGTCTTCTTTAATTATGCAAGTTATTGGGGAGTGAATGTAGGTTTTCTTAACCTCTCACCTTGCTATACAGATATCCGAATGTACGGCATAATGGCATGTTCTTGATCATAATCCATTTAGTGTGACACTAGGAATTGCATTATCCAGAGAGACCAATTGGGGGAAAAAAAAAATAAAAAGACTGTTATACTGGATGAAAATAAACCCTTCAACAGATACAAGTAGCTACTAAATTTCTAAAATTAAGAACAGGATTAAAAGAGGGCATAGAAACAAACTCTACAGAGTTTAAACAAACTGAGATCGATCGGTTGGAAAAGGGCAAGAAGCTTTCAGAAATATTGCTGGACTCCACTGGTTCAGAATGCAAGATGTGGACTACAATGTTCTGAATCTGAAGTCTTTGATTGCTTTTTGCAAAAAAAATAGTTTGACTCCTGCCAAAAGAAAACAATAGTAGTAGGTAGACTATGTGTTACTTGTAGCCACCTGTACGCTGCACAGTTTTCTGTGTACATTTAAAAGTTATTTATTTCTGCCATGTGTGCAGTATATGCAAGGTACCGTATAATATCATAACGTGTTAATGCGGCACAGTGATCTGTTTTGTGAACTAAGTAGGCTACTATAAAGAAAATGTGCAAAAATCATTTAGTTTCAATTTAACATCATGCGTTTTTTTTGGTTTGTTTTTGTAGCATTGTACAGTATGTGTAATGCAGCAGCTTGATTTGTTTTGTTACCGGTAACCTATAGGCCAAAGTAAAGAACGTATGGTAGGTTTTTCATTTGATTTTACTACTGTACAATTTTTTAATCACTTACAATTTTAGGATTGAGAATTAAAACAAAATGATTTGACCATCATTTTGTTCTTTTATTTAACATCATGTAACCAAAGAAATTACAAAATGATATTGCAAAAGTCTACCGGAAGCCATAATAGTAGTACAGGATTTCATGTTAGAGTTTGTTTGTCAGCTTTGATATATCTCAAGGGTATTGGGGTCTAGGTTAAATACCCATTAGGTAATGTTTGCATTTCTGGTTGGAAATTACCACCATCTTTTATGCATATGGGCCTAAATGTCTTAAGTTTATTCAAATCTTATGATTTGAGTATTTGATCATGCAATGTCTGCATCTGCAATTCTGTTACTTTGTTGTGTGCTATGAGTTGAACTAACCCCAGTTAAATGTGTTAAACATTTTACAAATGCCTCTTAATTTTCCAAAGCCATGAATCTTTTGAAAAGTGTTCAGATTTTTAGATGCAACTTGTGTTACAAAATAAATAATTGTATTTCTTGTTCCAGACCCAGGATGAATTAAACAGGTTGCGGAAAGAAGCAATCCGATCTCCCAAATCTCAGAAGTCTGTTGCTGTGCCCCATGCAGTCTTGCAGAGAGTAGAAGAAGAAAGGGAGGAAGCTGTAGCTGATCTCAGGAGAATGATGATGGAGCGAGATAGTCTAAGGGAAAGATTAAAGGTTTGGTAGTATGCCTACTATTCTTCCAGCTATTGCAGACATTAACACATGTAGCATCAGATTGAATCAATTATTGTGATTCCATAATCAACGCTTCGCTCTCGTATGACAGTTACAGACTTGGTGTGCAAGGTACAATGAAAAATTAACATTTCAGTTTATACTCGATACCAAGATAATTTTATATATGTAATTTGGATGAAAAAACGCATATCTTTTGTTGTCACTGTTGGGTATTAGGTAAAGGATTGACTGTCTGACTTGTTTAAATTTGCAGAACGTTCAAGAATCAGCTGCCATTGACAGGGAACAGTTGGAGAAAAGAGAAACGGTGATGGAAAATGCTATTCACACAGTAAGTACTATAGAGTGAGCTTTTTAGGTTAGGTTGTCTTTGCAGAGTGGTACTATGTAACTAGTAAATGCAGTTTTGAAATTGTTAGTTGTGTTTTTCATTGGACAAACCAGTTTTCCGTTTTATATTATAGGCCAGTAAATTCTAGGACTAAAAAATAAATACAAAAAAACATGTTAAAACGTTGGCATTAATTGATTAACACTATGTTCCAATGCATTATTACAGTACTGTATGCTTGTTGTAGTGTTCTGCAATGCCTCATTTAGGGAATCTCGATACAATAAGTATCATGATATTCGATACTGTCACAATACTTTGGATCTTATGTCCATTACATGCAAAAAAGGAATTTGGCAGCCATTTAACAAGTGTAAAGTGCATAAGAGGCTACTACACAGTTAATAATGTTGCAGCACGGTGGAATGCTTGCTGTTTAAATATTTCCAGTTCCAGTGTATTCAAAGGTCATTGCCACCGACTATAAAATTAAAATAAAACAGGTAAGAAAGATCAACACTTAGTGTAAAATACACCATTTTCTTTATTTTTTTTACATCTAAAAAGAGAACTGGTGTTTTCAGACAGCTTCACTTCGAGAAGCTAAAACATTAAAATGACTGCTAAAAAACTAGCCGATTTATTTTCAAAGCAAAAATAGTGACAATGAATGCAGGGTTTTCAAAATAAGCCAGTGATTCGTGCAATCCACCGCCTAATACTATATTTGTGCCGGCTACTTTATTAAAAATATTAAGATTATTTTCAAGTATCATTCAGTCCATTTTTTGTAGTATTATTGTACTGTAAGGTGATATATAGTACATTATAGCTATACATATGCACAAAAAAAGCTTATTCCTTTATTGATCGTAAAAATATGTATCCAGATGTTTGTGAGAGACATTGGGGGTTCATGCATTTTCATGAGTTTTTAAGAAGAAAGACATGATGGGATGTCAGCTGAACACTTTTTTTAACTGCAGAGGTGTTGGATTATTACACTTTCATGCAACAGTTATGATGGTGACCAAACGTGTGCGAGTACTGTTGTGTAAAAAAAAAAAAAAAAAAATGTTGAAATGAACAATTGCATTCAAAAAATGTAGAACAGAGAAAAACTAAAATAGACGTGCATTAACAAAATGCACTGAATACTTAAAATAAAAAATAATAATTTAAATGAAGCAATAAGCTCAATAATTAAGCTAAAAAAGGAAGTGAAAAGATTATCTTTTTTTTATTTATTTTTTTGTTAACTCCAATAAACCTACGTTATCTTTCCCCAGTCAAATCGTACAGTGCCTAAATAAGCACAGTAATTTACCATAATAAAAAACAGTAATCAAAAAGAAAATGTAGAACATAAAGAGCAACCAGATATAGTCAACGAAAGACCGCACATTATTCAGGGTAGTTGGTCACTTCCGCTAAGCGGAAATTAGTAAGATTAGTTCATATTGTTTTTAAAGCACACAATTCCAGAGTTGTTTTAAAAGCAAAAGCAAAAACAAAACCACGGTATCAAACATTTGCGTTACTTAGATATATATATATATATATATATATATATATATATATATATATATATATATATATATATATTTACCCCGATTATTCAGTATCGTAGGATTTTGGTATCGTGATATACTGTAAGTATTGTTATACCGCGGAACACTAGCTTGTACTGGCTTAAATCTGGCACAGCAAAATGCCCATTCCCGTTTGTCGGCGCTTGTATTGTATTTCTCTCTTATCATGCCTGTTTGTGTGTGTGTGTGTTTTTTTTTTTTTAAGCTTGAAAAAGAACGATGTGATCTCAGGGCCCATGTGACAATGTTAAAGGAAACAAAGGAATTGCTTGAGGATGAGATCAAGTCTCAGTCTAATAAAGTAGCTCAGACTTCAGATGAAGCCTGTCATCATAGAGCTGAGTTAAGCTCCCTGAGGTTTGTATTGAGATTTATTTTGTATGCCCTATAAAGATAAAAGTGGTTACACAAATAATAAGAAACCTGGCAGACTAAAAATGTTCAGATTTTGTTTTGACATTTCATAATGTTACAACGATTTAAGAATAATTAAATTAATGAACAATTTTGTTTTGAACCATATTTTTGTATTTGCTTAATCTGAAAATGAGAATCTATAGCCACTTTCATACTTGCGCTCCTATCCGGGTCCCAACCCAGGTTCTGGCTACCCGGTCCCAATCCCAAGTAGTGTGAAACCATGTACTCAGGTCGGCAGAGAGCCACCTTATGATGTGGGTCGACACACTTTGACCCAGGTCGAGCGAGACAAAGTGCATGATGGGCGTTCGTAAGCGAACAAAGTCATAAACAGCCATGCCTGCGTGAAGGCTTCACTTCCGCAAGAAACATTTCTGTTTATTCTGTTTAGCCATATTTCTGTTGACTGAGACATACCCATAACCAAAATTGCAGCAGGGATGAAGAAACATTTCCTCTAATCAACATTTGGGCTGACGATTCAATCCAGAGATACAAGCACGCCATCTTGAAAGCCTGGACAGATGAAGGGGTGTCACGTGAACGTTCCTGCTTCAGGGGCATTCCGTACTCACATTGTGTACTTGCTTCTGTCGCCCAGGTCGACCCTGCTTCCCTGCACAAAAAGTAGTGTGAAATCGCGTAGCTGACCTGCATTACACCGGGTCTTGCCCTGAGTAGAGCATGCCAGTGTGAAAGGGTCTCATGAAAAAGGGTTAACTGAAGACAAAGAATCATTTTATATTAACATGTGGCATTCTGTTTTTAAATTCAAACACATTCTCAATTGCTTAATCGTTAGAATATTGCATGATTCTTTCAATGGTCACCAGTAAACATCTACCTGTATATGTTTAACATTACATTCCTTATTAAAGTGTGAGCTCAATTTGCAGCAAGTATTAAAACGGATAAGAACATGTTCCCTCTGTCTCCCTGGTCAAATAACTGCTATGATTTGGTAAAATATAAAAGTCCAGTACTTGCTGGTAGCTGTATGCTGCCATATTTGCAGATATCAAAATGAATTTGTCACATTTTGTCTAAATATGTTTACTGCAGGTTGTTAAAAGACCAGATCGAGCACTCTCTTTCAGATGCCCAGCACCGTCTCTCTGTGAAAGTCAGTGAACTTCAAAAAGCTCAAGAACAAATCCAAAAGCTTGAAGAAAAAATAGGTACCAGTAATCTTTTTTATTTATTTATTTATTTTATTAACCTACTTTTTTAAATTAACTACAGTATACAAAGTATAACTGTGGTTTCACACCTGCCTATCTCCCTGGCATAAATGATTTGTGGTTAACAGGAAATAAGTTACGGCATATTCAGTTGATGTAAAAAAAAAAACATTAAAGGTAAGTGGTGATATCACATTATTTTATTTATTTGTTTGTTTGTTTATTTTACTATCCTCTAACTTATGTTTCCAAACATCTGAGTTTTGTTTTTGTTTTTTTAAAGCAATTACAAACCTTTGTTTTCTTAGATTTTTTATTTACAGTAAGTTTTTCATCATATATACAGTAGTGTGTGCACATTTATTAGAACACCTCAAGAGTTGTCATTT
Source organism: Acipenser ruthenus (assembly GCF_902713425.1). Lineage (NCBI taxonomy): Eukaryota > Metazoa > Chordata > Actinopteri > Acipenseriformes > Acipenseridae > Acipenser > Acipenser ruthenus. The sequence continues at coordinate 57,428,744 of NC_081190.1, forward strand.
ATATCCTTTATATACCCACATGCATGAAAACCTCTGGGTGTGAATTTAAATTCTTGGTCCGTGATTTAGAAAAAAGGCACTTGTGTGAATTTTAGACCACTTTGTGCTTTAATTAGGCATCTTAAACAACTTCTAAAAAGTAACATGCATTTTACCATTTGTGTCTTTGTTCCTTCTCTCTTACTGTTTTAAACGAATTGCATGTGTGGTCTGTTTGTTAGTCATCAATTAAATTAGACAATTACTAATTTGCCTATTGTGACAATTTTCCAAGATTCAGTTACAGTGGTTTGATTTCATATGCACACCAAATCAAAACTACAGAAGCCATGGGGTGTTGTGATAAATTTTCACACTACTGTATGTGTGCGCGATTTGCAAAATGCCAGAGCCAGCGCCCCCTAGTTAACAAGTAATGTGTATTTGATGCTGATCTAGTCAGTGTTATACTGTAGGAGTCTATGGTAAAATAGAATCTGGCTACTAGAGAGTTGCTCCAGAATTCAGGTCTTTTAGTACAGAGTTTACTCAATATTTGAATCATTGTAAGAAGAACCATTTAGGAAACAACATTTAAAAAAAAAAGAAATACAAAATTGGGATACATTGCAATGTTATTAACTGCATTTTTTATAGCTGTTTTCCTATAAATGTAATCAATTTCCTTAATGTGTCACTTCATCTATATTTAAGCAGTAAACTCATTATACAGCTTAAAGTAAAGCAATTTTCTCTGCTTATTAAGGTGATTTAACCAGACTTGGCTCATCTCAACGGGAAGAGTTGACCATGCTCCAGAATACAATTTCTGCCCTCGACAGGGAAAAGGACAATCTTCAGGAAACTGTTGATGAGAAGACAGAGAGACTAGCTGCTTTAGAAGATAACCTTTCCAACAAAGTAAGTATTACAGAAAAAGGTGTACCAGTACATTTATAATATATGCAGGGGTTGTTGTTGGATGGTAGCAAATGAGTTGCAAAAAATGTGTTTGCATTTTTCTCAGCAGATAATTTAGTTGCAAATGGCTTCTTTTTTTGTTATATAGGAAAACACTCTTACTAATTTGAGGCTTGGTGTTTCTGAAATGGAAGCTTCAATTGAGTAAGTACCCATTCAAATTTTGCTGATGAGGTATTCAAACTGCAATTTAAAGCTACAGTCTATTTAACAGCCACCTGTGCTGGACACGATAAAATACATCATACTAAATCCTTGCTTAAAAACTGAAATAGTCACAATAAGTGTCCTATAAAAATGCTGTAGTATGTGTTTTTTGTTTTGCTGGAAAAGATGTGAGAATTAAGTCTAAAGGAATTTAAATAATCTCAATAACAATGTTAGTGGTCACTCCTGCTTGTATTTTCTTTAAAAATAGAATTGCATAATGTAGATTTTATTATATGAAAGTGAAATTTCATTGGAAGTCAGTCTTGTTAAATCCTATGATTTAAATGACACAGTACATTTTGGATAAACATACATTGATGAAGAGTCCATTGACAGCATGGCAACAGCAATTTAAGCAGAAGCAGCACTTTAATGACTTAAAAAAATTAAAAGGAAGACTTTAAAACAAGGAAAGAACACAGCACTTCTTATAATAGGTATAACCTATATGCATTGAGTGGACATTGTGTACACTCAATGTGCCCTGTAGTTACCACTTAATTTCTGGCACATCGTGAATAGGAAGTGTTAAAATTGCCCATATGTTAAATCACAGCCGTCTAAAGGATGCTTTGAATAATCGTGAGCGTGAAATAACCAGCCTGCGGCGTCAGATGGATGCAGCACATGACGAACTTGCAGAAGTGGGTCGATCTCGAGAAATAGCACTGAGAGAGAACAGGAGGCTTCAAGATGACCTGGCTACCATGACCAGGGAAAACCAGGTAAAAAAAATATATAATTCTCAGGCTATGCAATTGGAAGAAGTTTTTCATGGCATTAAGTGTACCTTTTTAGATGTTTTATTTAATAGAAAATTCTCAATTTAGGTCATAGTATCTACTGGAAAAGTCCTTACTAGATTAAACTGCTGAACATAAACTCACAGTCCTTTTTGAGTTGAGTTTAGGGTGATTAGATAGTTTTGCTTTTTAAAACTGTTGTTACAACCAAAGTATTGTGATGCTATATTCATTTGTTTCAGGCAATCAATGCCGAGATGCAGGAAGCTATGCATGAAAAAGATGAACTGAAGATCAGGGTGCACACCTACATAACTGAAGTTTCAAGGATAGAAAGTTTAATGGCTGCAAAGGTGAGTAGTTCCAGTGAAGTTTTATACATTGCCAAAATCATTGTCCATCTAATATTCATTTGAGGTAGTGTGTGGTTATATATATATATATATATATATATATATATATATATATATATATATATATATATATTGTGTAACACAGCAGGGAGGGGGTTAATATCCTCCCTGCAGAAAACATGTGCGTATGCACATTTTGTTAATTTGCTTATTGTTTAATTGTTTTTCTGTTAATTGTTTTATTGTTAATTGTCACCTGCACCTGGCTATGATTGTAAATTAGAGCCAGTTGCAGGGTTTATAAGGAGAGCAGTCAGTCTGCTCTAGGCTGCTAAGGAGAAGGAGGCAGAAAGGAGTGCTCTGCTTCCTGGCAGTCGTCAGGTAAAAAAGTATGCTGCATTAAACCTGTGTGGTTTTTGTTTAAGGTGTTTGGCAGGAAAACGGTTTAGCCGTCCTGCGAGTGAGTCAGGGACCTGCCTGTCTAGTTAGACTAAGTGTTTGTTTTGTTTATTTTGGTTTTTGTGACTATTAAAAAAATAGCGCAACAGCGCTTTTAAAAATCAAGTTTTGTGTGTGGCTGGGTCATTTAAAGTGCTGAAAAAGAACCCGAAGGACTAAAACCCTTCACATTATATATATATATATATATATATATATATATATATATATATATATATATATATATATATATATATATATATATATATATATATACAGATGTGCTCAAATTTGTTGTTACCCTTACAGCTCATTGAAATAATGCTTCATTCCTCCTGAAAAGTGATGAAGTTAAAAGCTATTTTATCATGTATACTTGCATGCCTTTGGCATGTCATAGAATATTGCAAAGAAGCTGTGAAAAGAGATGAATTATTGCTTATTCTACAAAGATATTCTAAAATGGCCTGGACACAGTTGTTGGTACCCCTTAGAAAAGATAATAAATAATTGGATTATAGTGATATTTCAAACTAATTAGTTTCTTTAATTAGTATCACACATGTCTCCAATCTTGTAATCAGTCATTCAGCCTATTTAAATGGAGAAAAGTAGTCACTGTGCTGTTTGGTATCATTGTGTGCACCACACTGAACATGGACCAGAGAAAGCAAAGGAGAGAGTTGTCTGAGGAGATCAGAAAGAAAATAATAGACCAGCATGGTAAAGGTCAAGGCTACAAGACCATCTCCAAGCAGCTTGATGTTCCGGTGACAACAGTTGCAAATATTATTAAGAAGTTTAAGGTCCATGGAACTGTAGCCAACCTCCCTGGGCGCGGCCGCAAGAGGAAAATCGACCCCAGATTGAACAGAAGAATAGTGCAAATGGTAGAAAAAGAACCAAGGATAACTGCCAAAGAGATACAAGCTGAACTCCAAGGTGAAGGTACGTCAGTTTCTGATCGCACCATCCGTCGCTTTTTGAGCGAAAGTGGGCTCCATGGAAGAAAACCCAGGAGGACTCCACTTTTGAAAGAAAAACATAAAAAAGCCAGACTGGAATTTGCTAAAATGCATATTGACAAGCCACAATCCTTCTGGGAGAATGTCCTTTGGACAGATGAGTCAAAACTGGAGCTTTTTGGCAAGTCACATCAGCCATATGTTCACAGACGAAAAAATGAAGCTTTCAAAGAAAAGAACACCATACCTACAGTGAAACATGGAGGAGGCTCGGTTATGTTTTGGGGCTGCTTTGCTGCGCCTGGCACAGGGTGCCTTGAATCTGTGCAGGGCACAATGAAATCTCAAGTCTATCAAGGCATTCTGGAGCAAAACGTACTTCCCAGTGTCAGAAAGCTCTGTCTCAGTCGCAGGTCATGGGTCCTCCAACAGGATAATGACCCAAAACACACAGCTAAAAGCACCCAAGAATGGATAAGAACAAAACATTGGACTATTCTGAAGTGGCCTTCTATGAGTCCTGATCTGAATCCTATCGAACATCTATGGAAAGAGCTGAAACTTGTAGTCTGGAGAAGGCACCCATCAAACCTGAGACAGCTGGAGCAGTTTGCTCAGGAAGAGTGGGCCAAACTACCTGTTAACAGGTGCAGAAGTCTCATTGAGAGCTACAGAAAACGTTTGATTGCAGTGATTGCCTCTAAAGGTTGTGCAACAAAATATTAGGTTAGCGGTCCCATCATTTTTGTCCATGCCATTTTCATTTGTTTTCTTATTTACAATATTATGTTGAATAAAAAATCAAAAGCAAAGTCTGATTTCTATTAAATATGGAATAAACAATGGTGGATGCCAATTACTTTTGTCAGTTTCAGGTTATTTCAGAGAAAATTGTGCATTCTTCGTTTTTTGTGGAGGGGTACCAACAAATTCGAGCACGTCTGTGTATGTATATATATATATATATATATATACACAGTGCCTATAGAAAGTCTACACCCCTTGAACTTTTTTCACATTTTGTTGTGTCAGTGCCTCAGAGTTTCATGCATTTAAGTGAGGATTTTTTTCCACTTATCCACACACCATAAGATCATAATTGGGTAAGTCTCCATCCCCCTGAGTTAATACTTGGTGGAAGCACCTTTGGCAGCAGTTACAGCTGTGAGTCTGTTGGGATAGGTCTCTACCAAATTTGCACACCTAGATTTGGCAATATTTGACCATTCTTTACAAAACTGTTCAAGCTCTGTCAAGTTCCTTGGGGAGCATTGACAGACAGAAATCTTCAAGTCATGCCACACATTTTCGATTGGATTTTAGGTCTGACTGGGCCACTCAAGGACATTTACCTTTTTGTTCCTTAACCACTTCAGTGTAGCTTTGGCTGTGTGCTTTGGGTCATTGTCATGCTGAAAGGTGAACTTCCGTCCCAGTTTCAGCTTTGTTGCAGAGGGCAGCAGGTTTTCCTCAAGGACTTTTCTGTACTTTGCTCCATTCATTTTCCCTTCCATCCTGACAAGTGTCCCAGTCCCTGCCGATGAGAAACATCCCCATAACATGATGCTGTCACCACCATGCTTCACAGTAGGGATGGTGTTCTTTGGGTGATGCGCTATGTTGGGTTTGCGCCAAACATAACGCTTTGCATTTAGGCCAAAAAGTTCCATTTTAGTTTTGTCAGACCACAAAAGTGTTTTTTGTGAGTGTTTTTTTTGCATACTTCAATTGAGATTCAAGGTGGGCTTTCTTGAGTAATGGCTTCCTTCTTGCCACCCTACCATACAGGCCAGATTTGTGGAGTGCTTGGGATATTGTTGTCACATGCACACTTTTGACCAGTCTTGGCCATAAAAACCTGTAGCTCTTGCAAAGTTGCCATTGACCTCTTGGTAGCCTCTCTGATCAGTCTCCTCCTTGCTCAGTCATCCAGTTTGGAGGGACTGCCTGATCTAGGCAGGGTCTTGGTGGTGCCATACACCTTCCACTTCTTAATAATCATCTTGACCGTGCTCCAAGGGATATTCAAGGCCTTTGATATTTTTTTTATACCCATCCCCTGATCTGTGCCTTTCAACCACTTTGTCCCGGAGTTCTTTTGAAAGTGCCTTGGTGCTCATGGTTGAGTCTTTGCTTTGAAATGCACTACCCAGCAGAGGGAACCTACAGGAACTGCTGAATTTAGCCTGAAATCATGTGAATCACTACAATTTAACACAGGTGGAGGCCACTTAACTCGGTGAGTGATTTTGAAGGCGATTGGTTACACCTGAGCTAATTTAGGATTGCTATTACAAGAGGGGTGGACACTTATCCAACCAAGCTATGTCAGTATTTTTTTTTAATACATTTTCTACAAATTTCTACAATATTTTTTTCACTTGGAAGTTGTGGGGTAGGATGTGTAGATAAATGAAAAAAAAAACTATTTGAATGCATTTTAATTTCAAGCTATAAGGCAACAAAAGGTGAACATTTTGAAAGGGGGTGTAGACTTTCTATAGGCACTGTGTGTGTGTGTGTGTATATATATATATATATACACAATCACTTTTTTTTTATTTATTTTTTTTATTATTTTTAGGAGCAGGAGAATCGTGATCTCTTGGAGAGGTTCCGGATGGCCTATGGCCAGGCTGAAAACTGGGAATCAAAGGTTCAAGAAGCAGAAGGGCACAACAGCTCAATTAGACTGGAGCTACTTTCTGTAGATACAGAAAGGAGACATCTAAGAGAAAGAGTGAACAACCTGGAAAGAGAAATTCAGGAGGTACAGAACAGAGGATTGTTGTGGCATATTTTAAAACAGGATTTTGAAGGCTGCTTGATCAAAAGGAATTTACTATACTTTGTTACTCTTGCTAAGGTTTATATAGTGTATTGTATGTATAAATGTCAGTGAAATAATGCCAATGCAGTTAGGCACCATTTTTATTAATATATTTGTATTTTATTTTTAGCACATGAGTGCACAGCAAGCATATGAGGCACAAATCTCATCTGTAGCTAAAAACATGTCCAGGTTGGAAGAGGAGGTCAGACGAGCACAGGCTGAGAAATCCTCTGTCTTAGCAGACCTGGCGTCTGTCCGAGAACTTTGTGTTAAACTCGATTCCAGCAAAGAGACGATGTCTCGGCAGCTGACTTCGAAAAGCATGGAGCTTGAAAGGGTAAGTCTGCCTTCACTAAATCCTTCTCTAATGTAAGGTTTACTGTACTTGCAGTGGGTTTCTGTGAAAAACGTCCCTGGTACCACGGTAAATTTGCGGTACATTGAGGCATGGCAAAGTATACCACAGTTATCGTCCTGTGCAGCTTGAAGTGTAAAACTTATAGGAGTTTGCTTTTATTTAACAGTGAACCCAATTAGTGATTTAATAACTAATTTGCTTCATGAAATGTAAGATAAAAAGTGGTAGTGGCAGCATTAAAATTGGCACTAGGTTTAGCTTGCACAGGAAAAAAAAAATGATGCAGCTGCCTTAGTTTGAGGAATAACTGCAAGTTATGATGACAGATAAAATGCACTGACGACAATTGTTTGCATATTTTCTATAAATTTAAATCTATAATGTTTATCATTGTATCTATGGTAAATGCATTATTTTGCAGACGTGGCGCAAAGGTACAGTCATTTTTTAGTTAGTAAAATGACAATACGTAAATATACAGATAACATGCCACATAACAACAGATCCGCACACAGAGGAAAAAAGCATACAAACGCTAAATTCAATGAAAAACAACAGGCTGTATTTATTTATGACCGGCTATAACACAACGTGCATACTGTACAAAAAGTGCAAAGTGCGTAAATATGAAAAAAGTGTCTGATTCATAAGATATGAAACACTGAACATGGATTCTTTTTTGCTATATTCAGTCAGCTGTAAGATTTTTTTACAGTGCGAAGTGGATGCAGCGGACGTGAGCATTTAATAAATATATAAAAGTGGAATGCTTTTTGTAATTTGCATTATGTTATATGTTCATAGTGCTGGCAGTCAAACTTTACTTTGCTTACAGTAAAGCTCTCCCAGTACACCCCAGTTTGAAAATCACTGTGCTGAGCTTCTAAAAAAAAATAAAAAAAAAAAATTACTGATCGCCAATTTGAATTTCCATGTGTTTTTTTTTCCCCCAAGTTTGAGTTGATTTCTTTGTACTGTATTTTTACTGTTATACAAAGCATTCTCTGGGGTAGTTTTCCAACTCTTCTGTAAAAATCTAAAATAATGATTATAACAGTGGCTTTCTGCTGTATGTGGATGAAACTAAAATAAAAAAAATGTTTTCTTTATCGCCAAGATGAAGGTGTTGCAAACATATTTGAAATAACCCTTTCAAAGAACGTAGTAGTATGTGTAGTATTAACATTTTTAACAAACCTTAAAAGAAAATGCATTTAACAGGTTAGAGCTCTATGTTGGTGAATGTGGCACAAAATGTTTAACTGTAGGTACAAAGTTATCTTCATTGAAGGCATTCCCTTTTTTCCTCCAAACATACTGTGGTCAGTTTTTGGGGAGAAAAGCCTATTTTAGTCTCATTGGACCATAGAATTTTGGAAAGTTTTTGATGGTTTGTTTTATGAATTTTCTTTAAAAGTGGTTTGCAGTAAGGTATGAGGTGCCGTTAGGGACATAATTCAAACTGACACCTCATACACTACACACTGAAATTGCATTCGGTACACACTGAAATCGCATACACTACATGGTGAAATCGCATACACTACATACTGAAATCTTGAAACCTCATACACTACATGGTGAAATCGCATACACTACATGATGAAATTGCATAAACTACATACTGAAAATTCAAACAAGGTCAGTGACGTCACATCATAAAATACTCCCGCGTCAGGCAACGGCGTTCATTTCAGTTTCACAGGTTGTCAGAATGGAGGGATTGAGGTGTACAGCGGCAGAGCTAATAGAACACATTTTAACTAGACCTGGAATCATAAATACTCTTTCAAAGGGCATCGGCCGAAGCACGCCCTGAACATACCACTGTCAGTTCAGAAATTAACAGTTTGTTTCATAGGGAGAAGGGGTTGTAGCATTCTGTGGCCCGTGGTCCGGACCACTCAGCGCTATGACGTCACAGTGGTCCCTGTTATGTTATGATTTCACAGTTTCCTTTTCATTTTATTTATTGGCAGTTATATTATTTTTCAAATACGTATCTTTCAGCAATACATGCCAGTGTTTAAGTTTATAATAATGTGCTTGGGACCCGTTACCATTATCATGTGTATTTAGAAAATTGATTTTACACTTCCAGAAACGTTATCCTTTATATAAGGGCAGCAGTGTGGAGTAGTGGTTAGGGCTCTGGATTCTTGACCAGAGGGTTGTGGGTTCAATCCCCAGTGGGGGACACTGCTGTTGTACCCTTGAGCAAGGTACTTTACCTAGATTGCTCCAGTAAAAACCCAACTGTATAAATGGGGAATTGTTTGTATCACATATAATGTGATATCTGTATAATGTGAAATAATGTATAATGTGATATCTTGTAACAATTGTAAGTCGCCCTGGATAAGGGCATCTGCTAAGAAATAAATAATAAGGTAAATATTTTCTTGTTTTAAAACTTGCCAATATAATATATAGCCTACATATGCATTAGGATAGCCTTAACTACAAAATACACAATGACAATAATAAAACAAACATGGTGTAGCAGGTTCATAGAGATTTAGTTGTTGTAGATATATTGTTTTTAAATGTCTTACGATGTTTTTCTATGTGTTGTTTAAAGTTATGTTGACGTTGAATAGTACTTTTACACTTTTGACAATGCCAGTGGCTTCTGTTTACTTTTGAATAACTTTTCATTTCAGCACAATAACAGGTAATGATGCACTTGTCTGTGGAAATAAACAATAATAATATATACTACTACTACTAATAATCTTGATTTTATCCCCTATTTTGTCATACTTGTACTTGCTAGAACCAAAGTAATTGTATTTTATCTTGCTCTTAATTGTATTATTACTTGTACTGTGATTCTTGAAATGTATTTTTGTTTACGACTGTAAGTCGCCCTGGGTAAGGGCGTCTGCTAAGAAATAATTAATAATAATAATAATAATAATAATAATAATAATAATAATAATAATAATAATAATAAAAATAATAATAGTAATATAGCGCCTTTCGTAACCAAATATCTCAAAGCACTTCACAAATAAGGGAAAAACAGATAAAATAACACTAAAACAACCATGACATATACAAAGTGATCTGCAAAATACTAACACAATTAGAAATAAAGAATATAAGAAAAAAAGCAATTTAAATAAGTGGCTTTTTAGGCGAGATTCAAAAACAGACAGCAACTCATAATCTCTGATCTCAATAGGAAGTGTTTCTATTTCTACACCTAGGTGCGTAGAACAATGTTACATGAGAAAAAAGTTTGCAAATTCGTAAGGATTGTATAATGGTTATTAACCAAAGATATTGATTGAAATAAGAATAACATGTTTAAAGCGTTGCGAGTTTACTAAATTAATAATCACAGTGTATCTTCTTCCAATTATTTAACGTTAAGAAACAAAAGCGACACAAACACAATGTCTTGTGTGTGATTACGTTACCTACCAGCCCTACTGCTGCCTATCCCTATGCATGTTACAATATATATATATATAAAGACGTGTAAATAAAATGTCAGCATTGTCTATTAGTAAATGTCTGTTTTGCACTGTATTTGTGCCATTTTTGTTTCTTAATGTTAAATAATTGGAAGAAGATACACTGTGATTATTAATAATTTGAAAGAGTATTTATGATTCCAGGTCTAGTTAAAATGTGTTCTATTAGCTCTGCCGCTGTACACCTCAATCCCTCCATTCTGACAACCTGTGAAACTGAAATGAACTCCATTGCCTGACGCGGGAGTATTTTATGATGTGACGTCACTGACCTTGTTTGAATTTTCAGTATGTAGTTTATGCAATTTCATCATGTAGTATATGCGATTTCACCATGTAGTGTATGAGGTTTCAAGATTTCAGTATGTAGTGTATGCGATTTCAGTGTGTACCGCATGCAATTTCAGTGTGTAGTGTATGAGGTGTCAGTTTGAATTATGTCCCTAACGGCGCCTCATAGTAAGGTCTATGTACGTACAACTCTTCTGTGTTCAGGTGGCTTTGTACATATTATGCCTGAGGCTTCTAAATCTTTTTTTTAATTCCTTGGCTGTTAATCTTGAATTTCTTTTAGCTGCTCGGATGATTTCCCTACCTGCTGTACCCATAATTTGCTTTGGACGTCTGCTTCTTTCAAGCATTTCAGTTGAATTTGTTCTGTGGTTATTCTTGATTTATTGCTCTGATTGTGGATTTTGGTCTTCCATATTTCTTTGATACTGTTCTGTAGCAATTTTCTTTGTGGTAGTTTGCTACGTGTTTTTCTCAAACATGAATGCAACTCCTTTGTCTTGACCATCATCTGCTGTGTTGCCAAAACATTCTTCTTCAACAGCTGTTGGAAATAATGACCTCTCTCTGGCTATAGACTTTAATGCAGCATAATTACTGTGTGTGGTTTTTAATCAATTAATATATTTTTAAATTAGTTATTTTAAACATTTACAGACTTTAATGTAAAGGTGGCAGTACTTTTGTCATGAACAAATATTTGAAATTGCTTATGCTTTTTTATTTTTATAAAGATTGTTAAACTACCAGAAATTGTGCATTGTGGTCTTTAGTCATTTTTCGTGGCTAATGTTCACTAAATGCTTGTGTTTTAACATGTTTTCTTAAATGATCACATATTAAGTGTAGGGTGCCAATACTTTTGTCTGTGACTGTATATTTAGATGCAAAGGAATATAAAAGTTATAATAAAATATCAAAATGCATATATTTCGAAACGATAACAGTGTAATGACAAAGGGTTACAGAGGTGTGTTTTTTTTTTTTTTTTTTAAACTTTCGGTCCTATTTGAAGTAAATTGATCTGGAAACTAATGACGGGGATTAATAATTTGCATATAGTGTAGTACTATACTGTATTGACTTTTGAACATACTAACTGATATATATTTTTATTGTAGGACTATATTTCAAATAAGAAGTTTAGAAAAACAAGAACTTGGCATACATATACTGGATGCATAGTTCAGCAGATCGTTGTGTAGAAATACAAAGCTGGATGAAACCACAGCATAACATTTTAACTTGGAAAACTGTTTAGGCTACTTGACAACAAGACTATAGAATCACCTGCTCTCCCGGCACCTCACATTTTGCAGGATCTTAGCTATTTAAAGCAAACCTAAGTGATAATAATACAATAATTATTGCAGAATTGGAGACATTTCCCATGGAACCCAATGTACCTGTTGTATGTAAAAGTGTTGATGTATCCCCTCAGGCCCTCGGAGAACTGGAAGATGTGAAGTCAGAGACTGAGCTTTTGAAGAAGCAGCTCTCTAGTGAGAAATTAACCATTAAGAATCTGGAAACACTTCTGTCCAGTAACCGTGAGAAGGAGTTTCAAACCCATCTCAGCTCTCACGAGAAGGAGTCTGAAATCAAAATACTCAGGGATAGGCTCACTCTAGCTGACAGTAAAAAGTGAGTTGTTCTTTTTTGTTTTTGTTTGTGTTATCTTTTAAGTAGAAATTGAATGCAGGCTGATTACCCTCTTCATTTTATTTTAACAGTGCAAGTCAGACAAGGGAAGTGGCCCAACTTCGGAGTAAAGCCACACATCTGCAAACAGAGCTTGAAATCCTCAAGAGGCAGTTAACTACAGAAAGATTTGAGCGGTAAAAACAAAGCATTTAATAAATAGATTTGTTTATTTTTTAGGAAAGCAATGGAGTCTTATTGGCTTAGTTAAAGGGAAAGGCATCAGTTGTAATTGTAGCCACCTTGAATAAGCAATAAAGCACTGTAGTTGTACTTCAGTAATGTTGTTTACTGCTCTGTTCCACAGAGAGCGTGCGGTACAGGAAATGCGTCGGCAAGGTCTTTCATTGTCATCTTTGCGCAGCTCCTCTCCATTAAGTGCCTCCCTTAGTCCTCGTTCCCGATCACCAGAACGCTCCATACTGAGGACACCAGAAAAATCAGCTGAGAGGTCCTCAGAAAGGTAAGCAACTTTAATAAATGATCTAATACTAACAGGACGAACCAAACATGCATCAATTACCAATCCAATTGCAGATCATTACTCAAAGGAAGCAATCTGTTGTAAGAGCCATTTAACTTCTTGCTTACTTACTGGTACATAATCAGTTAAAAAAAAAAAAAAGCTATATTGATTTCTAACCAATGGAGACATTGAATTTGAATATTGCTGATTTAGGGTCATGTTGACTGAAATAAAATTAAAGGGATGGGGTGAAAGAATGACATGGAAAGCTGCTTTGTCATCCCTGTTGGGTGCATTAAGGCGTATATTCTTGCTGCCTGCATAGGTAGTGTAAGAAACATTTATAGATTTTATCAAAGCCATTTTGTCAAATGGGTTATTGTCTGACTTGATTTTACAGGTCCCTGCTTAACAGGCACAACCTTTTGTTTTGATTATTTGAAAATAATTAAGAGTTCTAAGAAATCAAATGAATTACCAATATCCATTTAAATATAGACATTGAACCCTGCTCAGTTAATATAAAAAAGCAGATCTAAATGAGGATTCACTTTAATTATGTAATATCCAGTATTTAGATCTGCCACTGTTTTAGAGCAATTAAATAGCAGTAATTCTATACAACAGTCTATTTGGCACACCAGTGTATCAACATACAAGGTTCTCAGCCTGTCCAATTTCAGTTTAGTTGTCAGTATCCCAAAAATAATCCTTAAACTCCTTGAACTCTGAGTTTACTTTTTAAAGTGTGGCTCTTTAGATTCAAACACCGAAAACCTTTCAGCAATGTGTATTTAAAAAAACAAATAAATAAATAAATGTTTTAACACACACCAAATAAATTGTTGGTTCATACAGCAGTAATACTCTGCAGATTACTTGAGGTAATTCAGTGTTTGTTTTTCACTATTTATTTAATCTTTTTACTTTCAGAAATGTGAGTTTCAAGGATTAGCAGTTTTTTTTTTCTGATTGATGACCAGGATTGTCAAAGAAATCATGCAGTTCTACTTCATCCACTGTTAACTAGCAGCTTCCAATAGTTAAATGTTTATTAATACCATATATAGAGTATATTCCTGAATTTAATCTCTAAAGCAACCATATGTTTGATAAACATTTTTCTAAAACAGAAGTAGTGTATAAAATATTTTGATGGTTTAAATCCATTTGTTACTGTTTGTGTGTGTGTGTGTGTGTGTGTGTGTATATAAACATAGCAGCCCTAGTCACATGCTGTGCTATTGTATATGTGTGTAAAAGTACTGTAAAGATAGCCTGATATGTTTGTTGTGCAATTAACCATATTCTAATGCTTTCCATTTCTTTTTGTTAAAGATTATGTAGTTGACTTTGTTGATTTGATGAAGGTGATTAGTGTATGTATTTATACACTTAAGACTTTATATTGTTAAAGGATATTGTATTTTGGGGGGAAAATGTAATACTTTTAAATGTATTTCCTGATTGAAAATGAGTGCTGTCAGATTTTTTACTAAAATATTAACTGTATTAATACAGTATGTGGTCTTGTAAATGCCTGTATAAAATAAATAAATTATTATCAGCAAGTATTTATATTACGTTTTATTATTTTGTTATTCTTTTTTTGGCAAAAACGTAAGGCAGCTGATGGCACATTGAAGAGCTAGCGGAATCTTCCTAATTCTAATATTTACACTACTCACTGTTGCTACATAATCCTACTTGTACAGTTAATTTTATAAAAACTAAACATCTTATCTAAATAGCAAGCATGTGGTAAAACATACTTTACAAAAATTGACCTTGCATTGAATTTATTATGACATTCTGGGTATTGTTTATTTGCATGTATAGAATACAAAAAGTATATTGAAGTACAAAATGACAGGATAACAACATTTTACAATCCCGTGTCTTTTACTATTTGTAAGAAATACTGTAAGCCTGTCTGGAGAACCAAACAGGCACGTACTGTTGCCATTCCCTACGTGGTTTGGAGGTGACATTTTTCCCAAGCACATTTCTTTTGTAGCTAAATTAGATTTCACTTGGACAGTAACTGTGATAGTTCAGCTCATGAAGCAAACCTGGATTACACACATGTACTGTTGCTGTACAAAACCTAATAGTCCAAATTCGGCTGTTCTTGTCAAATCTTCTGTCCCATATCAGAGCAAGAGTTCTTTTTTGAGATACAAATTGTACTATAGGTCTTCCATTATTGAGACTTGCCCAGCATAAACTGGCTGAAGTCCAATCAAGCATATTGGTCTGCCTGAGCAGAAACTGAAATATTAAAGCAGAAAAAGGAATAGTGTTGGCTTCTTTCTTCAATTGTTTTGACAGAAGCAGAACACAATGAATAGGTACAGGACTGGCCAGGTATCAGCAATTTCATGGTAACATATATTCATGGTTTTTTAACTACAAATACATTTTTTGAGTAACTTTAATACATGTAAAACATACATAATATTTTAAAACAGCAGAGTCTTTATTAAAGTATACAAAATGAAGTCTGTATTTACAACCAGCTCTTCCAGAGATTTTCAAACAGTCACAATATAGCATGTCCTACCTCCAACCGCCCCTTGTTAAATCAGCGATTGTAACATACTGATTAAATTATATTAAAGAAATATTTAACCTATCTAGCCAACTTTAGAAAACTAACCAGTAATTAGCTGTACCAGCTACATAAAACAAAAAGTGAATTTTACCAAAGAAAATGGTATGAAACCCTGTCCAGAAATACCATTTTGTAAATGTTCTATATACATGTACATATAGGACTATTATTATTATTATTATTATTATTGTTATTATTATTTAGGGCTGCAATGAAGGGTACGTTTTGACCTTCGAGGGTTCCAAACACATTACCGAAGGAAGGTTCGAACATACAATGATACTAATTTGCATAATTTACTGGGTGACATCACCATAGCTAGTTGTTTATATTTGATTGAAAATCTTATTTTTATATAAATGGAATAAAACATTCACATGTAGTTTAAAAATATATTCTATAGAACAATAGTCATGTTTTTATAATTGAAATAAAAATGCACATTGTTTATATACACGTAATTTGATGCTGCTTGCAATATATAGCAGCAGCACCTTTTTGCTGCCAATTAAAAGAACTCCAGCGGACTTGAGCAAAACAAAGCTTTATTTAACAGTCACCGTTCCAAGCAGGTTATCGGTCACAGTCACATTTTACTACTATTAAAAAGAATAATAATAATATGAACCTACGCTTGTCAAGTGACCCCGGAGATTAGTTGTGCCTCGATGATACACCAGCAGTTGCTTGCACAGTTTGCGTTCAACTTTTTTTTTGGTCATCTGGGCATTTAATAAAAAAATCCCAAACAGCAGAGGGGTTTCTTTCAATACAGCTTACGCTGTACAATGCTTTGCTGTCGAGATGGCGAATGAAGAAATTAAAGATCTTCCTCTGGATAACATGAGCAGGAAGGGGGAGGGGCGGACAGTGCTCGTTTTTTTAAATTAAAATTATTAGTGTTAGCGTATATTTTGTATGTTTCAAACATATTGTACCATAGCACTTCTCTTACACTGTCTTGTACACTAGGTATTCAGTACATATTTTACTGAAGCAATACACACACACACAGTGCTTTGGCATAATATAGCGGACTTAGGCAAAACAAAACAAAGGCAGCCGCGCCATATATGTATAACGATTTGGTACTTTTGTTTAAGTATTATACAATTTAAAAAAATCGAATTTTGTGTGATTTATAGTATTCACACATTGTCAAACGGTTTCTGTTAACAGGAAAAAAAAGTGTGTGAATGCCGCCTAACAAACCTTCGAAGGTTTAGAACTAATGTCGAATTCCTGGCTAGCAAATGAACCTTTTACACAACCCTATTATTATTACAACATTTATTTAAAATCCCTATATATATATATATATATATATATATATATATATATATATATATATATATATATATATATATATATATAATTAAAAAAAAAAAAAAGAAAGTTTTTACTGTCAACAAAAACAAAGCATCCCTCTCAAAATGCTTTTATCATCCAGAAACTAAAAATACACATGACCCCAGTAGATCAAAGTGAAGAGTGCTGTAAGACATTGCTCACAGGGATGTGTGTTTGTATTTTAGAAATGTGAAGGAGCAGTGACTAGGATTGGTTGCCACACAAACTAGGGTAATTTGAGGTACAGATTTTGCACAAGACAATTAAAAAGGTAAACCGTGGCTATCTATCCCCACTTTGCTTTTTGCTTTTTGCTTTTAATTAATTACATGAGACTTACACCAAAATTTCACCAGGAATAAAAAATACTTATTTTAAAATTTATAAGGCAGTTCAACTTGAAAATCTGTTTGCATGAATACTGGGCATAACTTTTGGCTAAAACAGTAACAGTTATTTACCTGGTTTAAAATGTGATTTGATATTTGATACAACAATTACAAAAGACTTGCAATTAACTGCAACGTATGCTCACATCTATGTTAATGTCTGCAAAATTCACTTGTTGTATTGGGAAGAGTATAAGTATATAATGAAAAGTCTAAAATATATTTTGGTAACAGGTCTCTTAAAAGCTTCTGTGGTGTGTTACACAGGTAGTAATGCAGAGTTTGTTTGGTGACTGGTTTATACCATGTTTGTCTTTCTGGAAACTGAATGTGGGCAGGTGCCCCAATTTGCTGAAGAACATGCTGGGCATCCTGGTGAAGTCTTTCATAAGATCCGATAAAATCATATGTTACAGCACATGGCTGGCATAAATTGTAAATGGGCATCCAGTGCTCATTCATTTTCTCCACATCCTCATCGAGCAAGTAGTGTAGAAATTCAGCAAATGTAACATCATCTCCATTGGTTTTCCCAGGATTCTTTCTGTACCTTTTGACTATCTCTACACCATACCTCTTCTGGTAAGCTTCAATCTCTCCAAACTTGTTCCTGTAGGCTGACAAAAGGCGTTCCATGGGGTCTCTCACGAACATAAATTTAAAGTATGTTTTTAACCTGTACTTGATTTCCTCTGGTTTCAAGTCTGCAAGAAAGACCAAGTCATTCTTGTGATCCATCTTTATCTTTACATCCACATTCTCCAAAGCCCCATTAAGGACTTTCATAACTCGTTTCCAGTTGGAGCAGGCAACTTTAGGCACATAACAGTACAGGAACTTGTGCTTGTCACTGACTAAAATATGCTGAAGAACAGTCCTTCTTTGTATTGGAGGAAGTGTCCAAATGCTGTGGGGCATGTTCTTCTGACCGCACATGGTGCGGATAGTACGATTGCGTATTTCTTGAACAATCTGAAAGAAAATAAAGTAGGTTTAGTAACAGTAAAATACATGTAAACCTAAAAATAGTAGTTTCTTGTTTCATACACATTCCATTCTGACACTATTATTATTTCATTTCTTAGCAGATGCCCTTAGCCAAGGCAACTTACAATTCTTACAAGATATCACATTATTTTTTACATACAATTACATTAATTTTTACACATTATTTTTAAATACAATTACCTATTTATACAGTTTGGTTTTTACTGGAGCAATCTAGGTAAAGTACTTTGCTATAGGGTACAGCAGCAGTGTCCCCCCACCTGGGATTAAACCCACAACCCTCTGGTCAAGAGTCCAGAGCCCTAACCACTACTCCACACTGCTGCCCTAACAGAGCAGCTGTAACAGAGCATTAATTAATTTTTGTTTTTATTAGAACATTGGATATAGAGCACTGAACTTAAAGCCTGTCCAGGCTTTCTTGTACAATTAAGAACAGCAGGTGACACGCTTATTGTGCCACTTATTTATGTGGGCATGGCCACATAGTTCTCCCCCCAGACTGGAGGTACCAGGTTGTAAACTTCCAAAATAGGGTTTTAAGTTAACTACTTTAACATTGTCTAGTTGTTCCACCGACTTGATTCTGTAGTTAACAGGAACCAATTTCTTTAGAACAGAGGCAGGTTTCTTCCATTTAGGAGCTAACTTGGACGAAAACCCTGCGTAGGCATCTGAGGCAGGGTGAGCCCGCACCCAGACCAAATTGCCTTCTTGAAAAAATAATTCTTGCAGAAGAGAAGTATCATTTTTAGCCTGACTTGCTTTTGCCTTATTAACACGCTGGCTTACCTCATTGGCTAACTTCACTTGGCGTTCTACCAATGTATATCGTGACTGAGAAGGTGAAGGATCTTAGCAATTAGGCGATCTAATGGACTCTTAAGATCACGACCTACTGCCAACACAGCTG
This sequence comes from Acipenser ruthenus, assembly GCF_902713425.1. NCBI lineage: Eukaryota > Metazoa > Chordata > Actinopteri > Acipenseriformes > Acipenseridae > Acipenser > Acipenser ruthenus. The sequence continues at coordinate 57,447,818 of NC_081190.1, forward strand.
GAGAAAAACCTGTGGTCTCCTGTTTTGCTGTATTGATGGCAATTCAGAGCTCTGGAAGCCATTGGTCCCATCTCTGATGGTATTCTCCTACAAACGAACTATCATGGTTTTCAGAGTCCTGTTCACTCTTTCTGTGAGGTTTGTCTGTGGTTGTGAGCGTCTGGACAACCCCCCAGTTCTTACAGATATCTGATAGCATTGCACTAGTAAACTGGGCTCCGCGGTCTGAAACCAGATACTTGAGTACCCCAAACTGTACAAATTTCCTGGGTCATAATCCTGACTATCTTTGGGGTCTTGCTGTCTCACAGAGGGAACACTTCCACCCACTTCGTATAACAGTCACTGACCACCAGGAGGTACATATTTTCCTACTTATGGAGCAGAAAAGGTCCCATCAGATCAACTCCGAGCATCTCTCCGGGCTCCTCTACAGAGCTTGATTGTAAGAAACCTGCTGGTTTCTGATTGAAAGGCTTAGGGACTTGTTATACGAGTCAATGCGCTGGCAACATAAATTGTAGCAACGTGTTGCCTGTGACGTCACCACGGAGGATTTGACCTGTTACACGATACAACTAACAGGCAACTCGCATTCGATACAAATTGCCTTTAATCCAAGCAATATCCAATCATATTTAAGAACTACGTCACGTGGTTCTGGTTTTCAGGTCATATACTTACAAATACCAAGCATCAGTACAACTATTTAGTATTACTGTCATCTTGAACTAATTGAACAACTAATAATTCTAATAATAAAGTAGTAACGTTTACAGAATAAAAGCAAATAAGCCAAATATGTAAAACTCAATTTAACGTACAGTACTACACGTAGATAACAATGAACGATAATTCTTAATTTCTTTAAATGCTGTAAAATACCTACTGTTATATGCTGTTCCCGTGCCATTAACACCTAGAATCCCACTGAGTTCAGAGAGTTTTGCCTCTCGTTTTCCTCTTTTAAAATATTGTTCATCCCTCGGATCCCAGGGGAATCTATGCTCTAAACAGTTCAATTAGAATAACTAAATCCACCTTCATTACAAAAAGCAGCATTATATATATATATATATATATATATATATATAGAAGTCATAATAAAAAAAACGGCCTTTTATGGTTATATTATCACAGTGCTGCGGAGTAACGGTTTAAAAAAAAAGGTAACAAAATAACATAATATGGACATTTTTATTCCCCTATTATTATTATTATTATTATTGCTGTCTTTTATACAAAGGTATTTTAAATATTAAGAAGGGGAGACCTGAACAAGGTGCAGTTCGGGCGTAGTTAACGATAGTTAGACAAAGATTTTAATTAGTTTTAAAAACTTGTTAAAAGTAAGTCTCCCAGCATTGGTTGTTATCAAAATAGTCCACTACCAAAATATCGATGTGTTGACCACCCTTCATAAAACTCTATGAGAAGTATTTCTTTCTCATGAGTCCAGGTAATTGCAGCTTTCGTTTCCATTTCAACTGTTGTTTTTACTGTTTTTACTGCAGACAGAATCACGTGACACACACCAGTGCTCTGATTGGATATTGCCTGGAACCTGTTGCTTGGAGTAGGATCGCTGTCCACTCAAGCAATCGCGTTGCCACGCAGTTGCCAGAACGTTGACAATACGTTGTCGGGGCTGTTACACAGGGCAATCCTCATGGGATTTGGTCGCAGGCGATATTAGTTGCTAGTAAATTGACTCGTGTAACAAGGGCTTTATACATCTGGCACACTGTGCATTCTTTCACATGGGTCCACACATCTCTGCACACACTTGGTACCAGGCCACCTCCAAGACACGCAGAAGAGTGTTCATCCGACCCAAATGACCCCCCAAAGGATTATTGTGATAATCTTGCAGGAAAGGATGTACCAATGAACCTGGAATCACTAGTTGATATCGTTGTCCCTCTCCTTGCATGGGTATTCTTCTATACAGTAAGCACTGTTCATTTATGAACCCGATCCGATCTTCATGGGCTGCACTCGGTGGAGATAATATCTCTTTGAATGTCCAACATGGTCTGATCTTTTGACTGCACGTCCACAATCTCACCCATGGTTGAAGAAAGATCAGTACAAGATGGCTTTACTTTAAAATGAATAGGAACTTGTTAACCTCATTGAATAACAAGCAGGCACAACATCAATTAATTGATTTCAAAGTTTCTTTGTTTGCACATATATGCTTACCAAACTGGTAATTCTCACAATGACTACACCCATCAGCAACTGATATACAAAAGAAAATGCACACGCAGCAAGGCTAGTACAACAAAAATACAAACTATCAATAGACTTGACTGTAATTGTTTGTTAATTATTGTACTAATAACATCGAGGCTATCTAATAGGCCAAAAGAAAAAATAGCGTCCTTAATGTCTAATAGAAAAAAAAAACCTGATAAGTCCACGAGTAATCCAAAAAAAAAAAAAAAGAAAAAATCTCCTGAATATGCTGAAAAAAACACCAGCAAAAAATTATCAAAAAAAAAACATTCCAAGAAAAAACCAAAACAGCCAGTGTTAATCCAGCCAGCAACTACGAATAAAAAAATAAATCAATTGGATCTCATCCAATGTTGAAGAAACAGGATGATTGTTTTTAAACCTCAGCAAGATCCCGCCGTTGCATAATCCCCAGAGCAGGATAAGGAGGTCAGTTCCTGAATCTCCACAGCCAGACGAGCTGCTTCACTGTAGCGTTAATGGTAGTACTGCAGAACTTAATTTAGAAGAAACACTTTGTCTACAAAACGACTACTAAAAGAACCAACCGCAGTTACATATAAAGCAAACTGGCTAAAAAGCTTTAAGTAACTTCCACATGACAAACATTGCGGTCAAGCCACAACACTGAGCTGGAAGATGACGTCCACAGGAACAGTCGACAGGTAGGGAAAGCAGGCCGGTCCCCTAAACCCCATCGCCCTCAGAATATACAGGCACAGAAAAGGGAGTGACACCTATACAGTGTCCATTTTAGGACATCCTCAGACCTCACTCGCCCCTCCTCGAGTCAATCGTCAGACATCAGACCTCACCCCTCCTTGAGTCAAGCATCACCCCTCCGAGTCAGTCGTCCGACATCAGGCATCAGTCCAAGTTTTTTTTGTTTTTTTGGGGGCTGAGGGGTTAGACAGAGTTGTCTGAATTACCCAGTTAAACAAGCAAAAAAACTTTCAGTGCTTCCATTGGATGACACAGATGTCAGTGTAGCTGCTGATTGGTGCATGCGTTTTTACCTTTATTTAGCATTTAATATGTATACTGCAAGCGTTATAAATAATACTTTAAAAGTTACGATGTGCAATTTAATTATTTGAATTTGTTTGGATTTAAATTGTAAGGCAAATCAGCATACAGCATCAGACATACTTGTTTTTTTGTTTCTTTTTAAACAGTTTCGATGTATATTTTATTTTATTTAATGCTATTATGTGAAGTGCTTTGTTTACGTGAAAAGCGCTATATAAAAATAAATTGATTGACTGATAACCCCGTGAGTAATCATTTTTTTACTTAATAAAGTGTATGTTTGTGTAGGGACTTTCTTTTTTTATATGAAGTATTACATATATAAACCAGGTCTATTGCTTTTGCCCCAACACATAAAATCAAGTCCCCAAAACAATTTCCCCTTCCTTTGATAGGATGAAGTGTCCCCTATTATTATTAAACTGCAGTAGTTTTGTCCCAGGGAATAATTGCTGAAAGTGGGATTTTTCAATTACATAACAAAATGCTTACAGTATACTGTACATATTAAATACTACATAAAGGTAAAAACACATGCACCAATCAGTAGCTACACTGACATCTGTGTCATCCAATGGAAGCACCGAAAGTTTTTTTGGTCTTGTTTGATTGGGTAATTCAGACAACTCTGTCCAACCCCTCACTCTCGCCCCAAAAAAAAGAAAAAAAAATGGGACTGATGCCTGACAACTGACTCGGAGGGTTGAGGATTGACTAGAGGAAGAGGGTTAGGATTGCCTCGAGGAGGGGTGACGATTGACTCGAGGAGGGGTGAGGTCTGAGGATGTCCTAAAATGGAACACCTAATTGAACATGATTGCATAACATTCAAACGTTTTTTATTAGTTTTTTTTTTTTTTTGTTGTTTATAACACTGGATATAGAGCGCTGAACTTAACGCCTGGCCAGGCTTTCTGTTGTACAATTAAGTACAGTAGGTGACAAGCTTATTGTGACACTTCTTTATGTGGGCATTACCACACTATATTTGAAGAAGATTCTGCTAAAACATCCTTGATTTGTTTTGTTAGCTTTTACACAGTTATTTATGTTCAGAACCTCCAGATCCTCATAATACCACACTTGCCTGTATTTTTCTTTCTGAGCAAATGTGCTATCTTTAGCTGTAAGCACTTTAACGTAACACCATAATTAGCAGCAGCAAGACAGAAGCACACAATCTAAAAAAAATAATGTAATATTTCAATTTAAAAAAAAAACCCGACATGTGTTTTAATTAAGGTACTAATTTGGACGATTGTGCCATGACACCCTGTGTGTCTTTGTGCCTTTGTTTATGAAAACAAACTAACCAAACCACAGAAGCCTGCACTTAGATTGAGCAACAGCAGAAAATAATTAAAATCTAAATTGAATAGCAACAGACCTCAATTTATTATGCAAAGTTATGGGAGGGTTGACATTTGTTGCAAGACATACTTTAAAGACTATAGTGAAGCTGTGTCAATATAAACCCTGCCAGATATTTCGTCTTTTTGATCACACTGCACATTCCCTGCCTTACCGAAGGAGAATACACGCGTACTGTATCAAATCATTGTACCACCACCACCATAGGATCACTGCTTTAGACCACAGCATCGTCTAAGTTCAAAACAAATATACTATTTGATTAAACGTATGCATCCAGTTGGGACTGTCTATTTACAAAATAAAAACAGGACAAAAGGTTCTGAGGAGCATTTTGTACGTGCTCTATGTTGTGTATACATAAAATGGTCGAACTTCCACTTTTGTGTTTGCTTGAAAACCCCAAAAAACGTCTATGTACTAGCCAAGCGTGTATTATAACATTTGATTTTTTGGATCTCTACTCACATTTGGCATGTTTAGTTTTAACATAAAAATGTATTTCTTGCAAAATGCTCACAATCGAGCAAAGTGCTTTTGGAAAAAGGCAGATATTTTCCTTGCTGACAGTTAGCAGAAGCGTGTCTGTACAGTTCTTACTGAAGAGAGGCAAAGATAGGCAGCTTGTGTGCCTGCAGATTAAACTTTGGAATGTAAAACAAACTGGTTTATTTGGGGTTTTGTTTGGGATGAAGAAAAGTTCGATGTATAACTACAGAAGACTACAATTAACAAGCAACCATCATTTAGTATGTCAATCATAAATGATGGCGAAACAACTGCAGATTTACTTTGGAGTTTTCACTAACGGGCGTGGTTACACGTAGTAGTCTATTTCCAACACCGTTGTCTTTAGTACTTCACATCATAAAACACTATGTCAAATTTTTAACTTTTTTAGAACATTCTTAAGTCATGGCTGATTCGCTTTTTTTTCTACTGATAAAGTTGTACAACGTAATGCACGATTGGCATATAAATAACATGCATCAAATAGTTAACTATCTAAAAGTACAGAAACCAGAAAAGTTACGGTATCGTGTTACAATAGAATTGCAATGAGGTGCCCATTACTTTCTTACCTGATATTCTGTTTCCACGATCGGATCTTGATTTCTTGCGTTCCTTATGAAGTCGGATTTTACCCTAATACCCCGGGGTGACGGGGTCTCCATGTGGTTGAGCATCCCCTTTTCAATCATCAAGAGGAGGCCACCAGACGCTACAATCACGGCGAACGTCAGCACCGATGGTAGTACTGCTGAATGCCTTCTTAGGGAGACTGTATTTACAGACGGCCTCAAATTAACTAAAGAACCGCTTCTTGCTATATTACTCCGTGCCATTCCAGTGTCGAGCCTGCGAGGTAACATTGTAATCAGTTATTTAATAGTAGGGTACAAAAATAGTGTAACGTGAACTGAAACGTTTCTATTAACGTAGCTTAGTCTCCAACTTCTTCTACAGTTATCCAACAAACAACACAGAGCGCTTTCTGCGTGTCCAAACTACTGTTGAATTCTGGGAATTGTAGTTCTGAGATGTTTTTTTTAAAACTTTTGAACAGCTTTAAATCATTTTTGTGAAAGAACTACAATTTCTACATTAAGTCACATTTAAAATAATTAATTGACACGTGGAAACAGCAGCTTAACTGTAGTCTGACATACAGGGTTATGAGTTCAAATATATATATTTGAACTCATAATAGAATTGTATTATAAACAAACCTTTAAAACCTTGATATTAAGAATCTTCATATCAGTTTTTAACAGGTTTAGCAGGTACAGTAAAATCAGAATTGACTGATGCCGTGAATAGACGTTGCTCCTATTTTCATTCTCCTGTTACAGCAGGAAACTTGCACCAATACACTGCAACAGTATGTTGTGAGAATGCTGTTTGATTGTTTGCTTCCATCTCCCCAGGTGCCACTGGTAGGATTAAGAAAACTTACAAGCTTTTGTTTGCTTTGAAACACCCTATTTTTTCTTCATAACTTGTGGCAGTTCATGTTTGCCATTTTTCATTTAAAACTAATCTTCGCTGGTATTTTTTACAGTTATTTGTTTGACCATAGACTAATGGCATTATTATTATTATTTGATTATTTAGCAGACGCCTTTATCCAAGGCAACTTACAGAGACTAGGGTGTGTGAACTATGCATCAGCTGCAGAGTCACTTACAACTATGTTTCACCCGAAAGACGGAGCACAAGGAGGTGAAGTGACTTGCTCAGGGTCACACAATGAGTCAGTGGCTGAGGTGGGATTTGAACCGGGGACCTTCTGGTTATAAGCCCTTTTCTTTAACCACTGGACCACACAGCCTCCTTAACTCCCATGAGTTATAGAATTAAAAAAGTAGCTACAAAACATTTTATTATAAAAAGTGTTTCGTATTTACAGATAGAAAAAATGCCTTTCCTTTTTGCATACGCAGTACATGTTGAACAAGTATGTCAGTGACATATATAGTCCACACTGCTGTTGTTAAAAATTAGTCATCGTCATTACAAAGAACACCATGCACATGTCAAAGTGTGAGGACACTCCAAGTCCCTTTTTTTGCATACAAAATAAATGTCAGTGACATAGCCTCTGCTGTTAATACAAAATTAAAGTCATTAGCATTATGAAAAAGTGTGTGTGCCTCCAAGTATCTCCAGATTACGATACTCTCAATAACTTAACTAAGGTTAATCCCATTTGGGTAAGTGGTACCCTTTCAAGTGCAAAATGTAACCATTACCGTATTACCTCCGAAAGACCCCAAAACCTGAATAAGATATAATAAAGCTGCTCGCAGAGCCTGTGATGCAGTCATGGCCCGCCCCCCGAGGGCATAAAAGCACTGCGGTCTCAGATCTCAGCGCCATTTCTCCTTTCAAGACTCACCTGACCAGAGAGCCTTGTTCAGATAAGTACTTGTTACCTCTATCTGCTATATAATTCACATTTATTGTGTTTTTACGTAAAATTTATATGATATTCAAATAATCGCTGTAATAGTTTTTATTAATTACGCATGATTGTGCACTACAGCCTGTTGCTTGTTACGTCCCACTGCTGCTATGTGCCCCGCATGAAGCCAGCAGCTTGAGTTGCTCCTTCCCAGGGATCCAGCAACGTAAGTCGGCTAACTTTGTGCTCTCCCTCCAGGCTGCACAGCTCCAGCTGGAGTTATTATTTCTCTTTTTTTTGTATTACGAGACATTACACTATGTAATACAATTTTTGTTCCTGGGTAGTAAGTGTTATTTCCTAATTGCTTATGCCTCAAAAGTATAGAAAATGGCTATTATTCCCCACAAACTTTGCTTTTGTGACCAGTGATATTTTGAAATTTACCTATTTCCAATGAGAAAACGGGCGAATTTGTGTCTTTTCATTCACATAAAGTCAGAAAAAAACAACATATGAATCCAAATTAACATGTATTTAAACTAAAGTAATACAAAAATGACTACAAAAGATTTAGAAGTGAGTAGTTTTTCGAGATTTACGATTATACTGTAAATCACTTTCATGAATCAGCCCCCAAATGTAGTCTCCCATCATGTTCTCGTTATACTGTCCTTGGTAGCGGCGTTGAAAGTCCAGTATATCCTGGTGGAAGCGCTCGCCTTGCTCCTCCGAGTACGCTCCCATGTTCTCCTTGAATTTATCAAGATGAGCATCAAGGATATGGACTTTGAGGGACATCCTACAGCCCATTGTGCCGTAGTTCTTCACCAGAGTCTCAACCAGCTCCACATAGTTTTCGGCCTTGTGATTGCCCAGGAAGCCCCGAACCACTGCGACAAAGCTGTTCCAAGCCACTTTCTCCTTACTAGTGAGCTTCTTGGGGAATTCATTGCACTCCAGGATCTTCTTCATCTGTGGTCCGATGAAAACACCGGCTTTGACCTTTGCCTCAGACAGCTTAGGGAAGAAGTCTTGAAGGTACTTGAAGGCTGCCGACTCCTTATCTAGAGCTCTGACAAATTGTTTCATAAGGCCCAATTTGATGTGCAGTGGTGGCATCAGCACCTTCCGAGGGTCCACCAGTGGCTCCCACTTGACGTCGTTCCTCCCCACAGAGAACTCGGTCCGCTGTGGCCAGTCCCGCCTGTGGTAGTGCGCCTTGGTGTCCCTGCTGTCCCAAAGGCAAAGATAGCAGGGAAACTTGGTAAAACCGCCTTGGAGACCCATCAGGAATGCCACCATTGCAGCCTCTTGATGCCATCTCAGAAAAATGCAGATATGTATCCACTTAGGCAGCTGGAACTAAACTGAACTGGTGGGCTTAAGGCCCCTGTATTTATACTACTATTTATATTACTGGAAAGTTCTAGAAGTTACTCCAAGTTTACTCAGCACTGAATCTATCTGGAATGTTCTGGAAAATAGGTCAATTTCAAAATATCACTATCCTGGTCACAAAAGCAAAGTTTGTGGGGAATAATAGCCATTTTCTATACTTTTGAGGCATAAGCAATTAGGAAATAACACTTACTACCCAGGAACCAAAAAAAAAAAAAAAATGTTACACAGTGTTATTATATTGTAATATTTTATTATACTGTTTTCTCTTGTGTATTCTGTTTCTTTTTACAGAGACTACACGCAGGCTGGTCTGCAACGTGGTGCTTTGCACACATACAGTGAGAGCAGCTGACTGCAGCTCAACAGCACTACGCAGGACCAAGATACGCACTTCGGGTGTAGATTGCTTGCAATCCCATCCACAGTATCTTGATGCCGTTTTGTTGACTGCTTTTAGCATCACCATTATGAAGGCTGTTTGTATCATCTAACAAGCAGGCTGAGTGGTTTTGCCAGTGGCTTGTACAGGTGGGCATCCCTGTACATTGCTACCCGTGGTGACTGTGAATCGGTGGACCCGTACCGTACAGTATCAAGGTCACCGACCCGCTCCGCTCCCGACCCAGTACCGTAGCGGTACCAAACTGGGACCAAGGTTACTGCACCAGTACTGGACCAGTGCCAACCCAGTCACCGAACCGGTATCAAACCGAACCGGTTTCTACCCGGTCCTATACGGCCCGCTACCGACCGGTGCTCACATCCCCGATCCAGTACCAAACCGGTCTTGTTCTATTATTTATTTTATTTCAGAGCAGTAGTAGAATACGGCAAGGTATGGAGCAGTTTAGTGCAAGTACAAGCTGATGCATGTACTGGTACAATTGGGTGCCATATAGTCCAGTATAGTCGAGAGTTGTGAGGTTCACAGATGATGTCTGAACAGGTGTGTCTTGAGGAGGCACCGGAAGCACTGAAGGACTGAGCAGAAGGACTGAGCAGTCCTGATATCCGTGGGTAGGTCATTCCACCACTGAGGGGCAAGGGTGGAGAAGGAGCAGGCTCTGGAAGCGGGGGAACACGGGGGGAAGTGGGGGTACAGCTAATCTGCCGGTGGTGGAGGAGTGGAGGGGGCGTGAGGGGGGGTGTAGGAAGAAATGATAGTCTGGAGATAGGAGGGAGCAGAAAGGTCAGAACAGAAAATAGGAGGCACTTTTTTACAAAGAGAATTGTGAGGGTCTGGAACCAACTCCCCAGTAATGTTGTTGAAGCTGACACCCTGGGATCCTTCAAGAAGCTGCTTGATGAGATTCTGGGATCAATAAGCTACTAACAACCAAACGAGCAAGATGGGCTGAATGGCCTCCTCTCGTTTGTAAACTTTCTTATGTTCTTAATAGGCAAGTACAAGAACAAGAGTTTTGAATTGGATGCGGGCAGCGATAGGGAACCAGTGCAGAGAGCGTAGCAGAGGTGTAGTGTGGGAGAAACAAGAAAAGGAAAAGACAAGGCGGGCAGCAGAGTTTTGGATGAGCTGGAGCGGACGGATAGCAGAGGCAGGGAAGCCGGCCAGGAGAGAGTTGCAGTAGTCAAGACAGGACAGTACCAGGGACTGAACTAGGAGCTGCGTAGACTAGTCGGTGAGGAAGAGGCAAATTCTGCATATGTTGCTGAGGAAGAAGCGACAGGAGCGTGCCAGAGTAGAGATGTGCTGAGAGTAGCAGAAGGAGGGGTCGAAGGTGACACAGAGATTCTTGATGGATAAGGAGGGAGAGAGGGTGGTGGATTTAAGAATAGAGATCAGTGGTGGGGGAGGAAGAGGGGGGATGAAAAGGAGGTCTGATTTGGTCTAGTTGCTATCTATAAGCAGATTGAGGCAGCACCTGTACATCTGTATACTGTACACTGCATTGCTTGCTTCTTGCATCATGCCTGAGTTTCATCCCTGCGAGACATGTAAGGCCAGCCTGCTTGTTGAGGACAAGCATGACAGATGCTCTTCCTGCCTGGGGCCAGAGCACGCCAAGGAGGCACTGGTGAACCACAGTTTCTGCAAGTTTTGTGCACATCTCTCTAAGCACACGCTGGAGAAACATCTCTCCCGCAGCTCTACAGAGCGTGCTGTGTCCCTTACTCCTGCACTGCACTCTTCCCCATCACCCTCTGTTAGAAAGGTGGCTGTGTCTTCACCCCATTATTCTGTGCCAAGGTCAGAGTGAATGACGCACCCAGGAAAGTGGTCCACACAGGAAACCATCTTCACGGTCTTCCTCATCTTCTGCTTCTTCTTCTCCTCCCCTAAGACAGAAGAAGACGAGTCACCGTTCAATGGGTGGATTCAGAGCAGATAGAAAAGCTCTGGGCAGCTGTTTCCCACCAAGGAACAGTTCCAGCAGAACTACTGGATGAACATTCGGCACCACCTGCCCCGCCTGTCCCCTTGTGGCCCCAGGGGGCTACGGGCGCAGATTGGCCACAGGAGCATATACTATCCATCGCCACCTCTGATGAAGTGGGAGAACAGGAGCTGGTGTTCCCGTCCGAGGACGTGGAGTCCGATGGCACGTCCCCTGCAATTAAGCTCTCCCTTTCTGCAGAGCTTCTACCACTGATTAAAAGGGCCACTGCAGTCTTGCAAGTGCCCTGGCCTACAGAAGGTGAAACAAGGCAGTCCATCTTTGACGATGAGCCTACCATCTCTCACGTGACCCCCCAAGTCCACCTGGATTTTCTTTTTGAAATCCAGTCATTCTGGGATCATCTGGCTACAGCTCCTGCTGTTTCCTGGTCAATGGAAACCCTATATAGGGTGCATGATGCGGAGAAGCTGGGCATGGCTTATTTTCGGCCGGTGGCTTCAATTGCCGCCTTGGTACAGGTGCCTAATTTAGCGCTCCTGTCCAAGGACGCTACCTGCCCCAACAAGCAGTGCCGGGTCTCGGAGGTGATCCTCAAGCATGCCTTTTCAGCCTGTGCGTTCGTCGCACAGCTAGGCAATTATAATACTAGTCTGGTAGCTTACCAGTCCTATTTGCTGAGGTTCCTCTCTGACAGTCAAATTAGATTTCACTTGGACAGTAACTGTGATAGTTCAGCTCATGAAGCAAACCTGGATTACATACATGTACTGTTGCTGTACAAAACCAACATACCAGTGCTATTCAACATCCGAAGAATCCGACCCTTCCTCACCAACTATGCTACCCAGCTCCTGGTCCAGGCCCTGGTACTCTCCCGCCTAGACTACTGCAACTCCCTCCTGGCTGGCCTCCCTGTGTCCGCCACCCGTCCGCTCCAGCTCATCCAGAACTCTGCTGCCCGTCTGGTGTTCTCTCTGCCTCGCTTCACCCACGCTACTCCACTACTCCGCTCGCTCCACTGGCTCCCGATCACCGCTCGCATCCAGTTCAAGACTCTTGTACTAGCCTACAGATGCCTTGACCAGACTGCACACAGCTACCTCCAGACCCTTATCTCTCCCTACACCCCCACTCGACCTCTCCGCTCCGCCTGCACTAGAAGACTAGCTCTACCTCCGCTACGCTCCCCTGCCTCCAGAGCCCGCTCCTTCTCCACCCTTGCTCCGCAGTGGTGGAATGACCTTCCTACAGATGTCAGGACTGCCCAGTCCCTGACCACATTCCGGCGCCTCCTTAAGACTCACCTCTTCAAACAGCACCTGTAGAACTCCTCTGTTTGTATCCTGGGACACTATCACCCTTCATGTAAATGTGCTTTATTTTGCTCTTATCTGCCCCCTATTTTACTGCATTTAATCCTGTACTTCAGAATACTGTAATCTGCCAAGTGTTTAATCTGTAGTACTTTGTATTTAATCATATCCTGATGTAACTATCACTATTTAATCATATCCTGATGTAACTATCACTATTATCTGCTGTATTATTGAATTGTGGTTTGTCACACTTGTACTTTGCTTGAACAAAAGTTATTGTATTTCTTGCTCTTATTGGATTACTTGTATTGTCACATTTGAAATGTATTTGCTTACGATTCTAAGTCGCCCTGGATAAGGGCGTCTGCTAAGAAATAAATAATAATAATAATAATATTAGTCCAAATTCAGCTGTTCTTGTAAAACCTTATGTCCCATATCAGATTAAGAGTTCTCTTTTGAGATAAGAATTGTACTATGGGTCTTCCATTATTGAGACATGCCCAGCATAAACTCTGGAAAGATGTATAGGTCTGGCTGAAGTCCAATCGAGCACATTGGTCTGCCTGAGCAGAAACTGAAATATTAAAGCAGAAAAAGGAATAGTGTTGGCTTCTTTCTTCAGTTCTTGTGTTTTGACAGAAGCTGAGCACAATGAATAGGTACAGGACTGGCCAGGTATCAACAATTTCACGGTAACATATATTCATGATTTTTTAACTCCAAATACTATTTTTTGAGTAACTTTAATACATGTAAAACATACATAACATTTTAAAACAGCAGTCTTTATTAAAGTATACAAAATGAAGTCTGTATATACAACCAGCTCTTCCATAGATTGTCAAACAGTCACAATTTAGCATGTCCTAACTCCAACTGCCCCTTGTTAAATCAGCGATTGTAACATACTGATTAAATTATAGAGTATTAAAGAAATATTTAACCTATCTAGCCAACTTTAGAAAACTAACCAGTAATTAGCTGTACCAGCTACATTATGCATAAAACAAACAGTGAATTTTACCAAAGAAAATTGTATGAAACCCTGTACAGAAATACCATTTTATAAATGTTCTATATACATGTACATATAGGACTATTATTATTATTATTATTATTATTATTATTATTATTTAGGGCTGCAACGAAGGGTACGTTTTGACCTTCGAGGGTTCCAAACACATTACCGAAGGAAGGTTCGAACATACAATGATACTAATTTGCATAATTTACTGGTGACATCACCATAGCTAGTTGTTTATATTTGATTGAAAATCTTATTTTTATATAAATGGAATAAAACATTCACATGTAGTTTAAAAATACATTCTATAGAACAATAATCATGTTTTTATAATAATTGTTACAACATATCACATTATACATTATTTAACATTATACAGATATCACATTATTTTTACATACAATTACCCATTTATACAGTTGGGTTTTTACTGGAGCAATCTAGGTAAAGTACCTTGCTCAAGGGTACAGCAGCAGTGTCCCCCACTTGGGATTGAACCCACAACCCTCCGGTCAAGAGTCCAGAGCCCTAACCACTACTCTACACTGCTGCCAATTAAAAGAACTCCAGCGGACTTTGGCAAAACAAAGCTTTATTTAACAGTCACCGTTCCAAGCAGGTTAACGGTCACGGTCACGGTCACATTTTACTACTATTAAAAAGAATAATAATAATAATATGAACCTACGCTTGTCAAGTGACCCCGGAGATTGGTTGTGCCTCGATGATACACCAGCAGTTGCTTGCACAGTTTGCATTCAACTTTTTTTTTGGTCATCTGGGCATTTAACAAAAAATCCCAAACAGCAGAGGGGTTTCTTTCAATACAGCTTACGCTGTACAATGCTTTGCTGTCGGGATGGCGGATGAAGAAATTAAAGATCTTCCTCTGGATAACACGAGCAGGAAGGGGGAGGGGCGGACAGTGCTCATTTTTTTAAATTAAAATTATTAGTGTTAGCGTATATTTTGTATGTTTCAAACATATTCTACCATAGCACTTCTCTTACACTGTACTCTAGGTATTCAGTGTATATTTTACTGAAGCAATACACACACACAGTACTTTGACATATACCCTGATCCACACAAGGCAGCTGTGCCATATATGTATAACGATTTGGCACTTTTGTTGAAGAATTATACAATTCAAAAGATCGAATTTTGCACGTGAGCGGCATTTAATGTGTGATTTATAAATCACACATTCAATTTATAAATTTAATGTTTCACTCATTTAATATTTTTATATTTTACTTCCAATATTTTAAGTCATATTTTAACCTCGGTGTGTTATTCAAAGCGCGTACCATATAGATCCACTTAAACACAAACAATGGTAAACATAAAAGCATAACGTGTAAATTAGCACAAAAATATAATCTATTTTAATAGTATAAAAAAACAATCATAATCGATTACCATTTCTCCAGAAGCTCCATGAAAAGTGTGTGTATACAACATCTAAAAAACAATTCTATTTAAATTAACCTTAAAACACAGTGACAAGATTACATTTTTACTTTCATTCACTTGTATATTGTTGGCAGGAAACAAAACATGTCCAGAACCAAAAACCTTTATTTTTTTTATTAAAAATCAAAGCCGTTGTCTGATACAATACTAGTTCCCAGCGTCGCTCCCCTTCACAACGGCGCTTGTGCATTCACGTGAAAAAATAAAGACTTAATTTCCCAGTGAAAGCTATGTGTCTCTATATATACTGTTGTGCTGGGATTCAATTACTAATTAATTATTCACTTGAATCCCAGCACGTGAATTCATTACGTGCAACCCCGTGCTCATATATTACATTTAACCAGCACGTGAAGTGATTTGTGCCCTCCTCGTGCCTAAATATAAATCTACACTTTTAACTCACACGTGAAACACAGACCCGTTTATATCCCGTGTACCAATGACTATACACCAACATTAACACACGCAACATACAACACATAATATGCACACAGGGGCGGGGCACATTGCCACATAGCTACATGTTTTTCTTTTCCAATGCGTTACAGTGATTTACTGTGGTGTGAATTGAGCCGTGAAACAAACAGATAGGAATGTGTCATAACTTTTAGTTTTGAACTTGATCAATTCAGTACTACTGCTACGCCCATGGTTTCACTACCATAAATCTCTGTGTGATTAGGATCGTAATATTGTTCAACGTGACTGCTGTAATACTAATAGCAGTCTGTGTGAGGAGTACTTTTTGTGTTCTAATACAGACGTTAAAAATAGTCCTTAAAAAGATTTCTATTTATTTTCCATGATTGCATTTATTTAACAAACTCGAACAGTGAATTATTTTCACTGATTCAGCCCTTCTCATTGTTTATCCCTTACAGAATACCCCGCCTCATTTATAACCCAGCTACAGAAACCGTCCCCCCGCCACCCATTCCCCCACTTTTGAAACCAAAGTTACGCCACTGCCTGTACTGACAATTAGTTTCACATTTTCCCTTCAAATATGTAAATCTCAAGCTTAATGCTCTACTGCCAAATGCATTTTTTTCGTACAGCACTTAATTCCACGTTAATATTTTATAAGACCTGAAAAGAGATACACAACAATGCAGGAAGTTGGTCTGTCGTTAATTTATGCAAGACGTATTTAGAGTGATCACGTAGAAGAACAAGTCAGGTTTACTTAAAGGGGAAAACCATAGAAAGGGAAACATATCTTTGCGGAAAATATGCAAAAATAATTTGATAATATATTTTACTGTTAAGTTGCGTTTAAATGTATAATACAAATTTTAAACAAAAATATTTTTAATCCACGTTTACGGTTTAAATGTTTAAACCCTTACAGCCCTACAATATATGCTCCCATCTACGTTAATGTCTGCAAAATTCACTTGTTATATTGGGAAGAGTATAAGTATATAATGAAAAGTCTAAAATATATTTTGGTAACAGGTCTCCTAAAAGCTTCTGTGGTGTGTTACACAGGTAGTAATGCAGAGTTTGTTTGGTGATTGGTTTATACCATGTTTGTCTTTCTGGAAACTGAATGTGGGCAGGTGCCCCAATTTGCTGAAGAACATGCTGGGCATCCTGGTGAAGTCTTTCATAAGATCCGATAAAATCATATGTTACAGCACATGGCTGGCATAAATTGTAAATGGGCATCCAGTGCTCATTCATTTTCTCCACATCCTCATCGAGCAAGTAGTGTAGAAATTCAGCAAATGTAACATCATCTCCATTAGTTTTCCCAGGATTCTTTCTGTACCTTTTGACTATCTCTACACCATACCTCTTCTGGTAAGCTTCAATCTCTCCAAACTTGTTCCTGTAGGCTGACAAAAGGCGTTCCATGGGGTCTCTCACGAACATAAATTTAAAGTATGTTTTTAACCTGTACTTGATTTCCTCTGGTTTCAAGTCTGCAAGAAAGACCAAGTCATTCTTGTGATCCATCTTTATGTTTACACCCACATTCTCCAAAGCCCCATTAAGGACTTTCATAACTCGTTTCCAGTTGGAGCAGGCAACTTTGGGCACATAACAGTACAGGAACTTGTGCTTGTCGCTGACTAAAATATGCTGAAGAACAGTCCTCCTTTGTATTGGAGGAAGTGACCAAATGCTGTGGGGCATGTTCTTCTGACCGCACATGGTGCGGATAGTACGATTGCGTATTTCTTGAACAATCTGAAAGAAAATAAAGTAGGTTTAGTAACAGTAAAATACATGTAAACCTAAAAATAGTAGTATCTTGTTTCATACACATTCCATTCTGACACTATTGCTTTTAGCATTTGCCAATTTAAAAGACCCCAGATAAACATCCAAATTACTGTCCTGTATTTACAATTGAAGAAATATTTTGAACAGAAAAGCTCTTACAGCGTAAAACACCAAGGTTACACTGAGTCTAATCTTTAAAGTTTTAGCTTACTATGCGCACAGTTGGCAGTACCTGTATAGAAAATGAACAGGAACTTGTTAACCTCATTGAATAACGAGCAGGTAATTCTCACAATGACTACACCCATCAGCACCTCATATACGAAAGAAAATGCAATCACACGCAGCAAGCCTAGTACAACAAAAATACACATTATCAATAGACTTGACTGTAACAAAAAAACAGTGTCCTTTATATCCAATCGTAGAAAAAGTCCACAATCGAGTAATCAAAAAAAAAA
Source organism: Acipenser ruthenus (assembly GCF_902713425.1). Classification (NCBI taxonomy): domain Eukaryota; kingdom Metazoa; phylum Chordata; class Actinopteri; order Acipenseriformes; family Acipenseridae; genus Acipenser; species Acipenser ruthenus. The sequence goes on from NC_081190.1 coordinate 57,465,643, forward strand.
AGAAAAAAGAATGTCTCGAAATATGACGAAAAAAAACTCCAGCAAAAAATTATCCAAAAAAAACAAAAAACATTCCAAGACAAAAACCAAACCGCCTACGTTAATCCAGCCAGCAACTACAAATAAAAAATAAATCAGTTGGATCTCATCCAATGTTGAAGAAACAGGATGATTGTTTTTAAACCTCAGCAAGATCCCGCTGCTGCATAATCCCCAGAGCAGGATAAGGAGGTCAGTTCCTGAATCTCCACAGCCAGACGAGCTGCTTCACTGTAGCGTTAATGGTAGTACTGCTGAACTTAATTTAGAAGAAACACTTTGTCTACAAAACGACTACTAAAAGAACCAACCGCAGTTACATATAAAGCAAACTGGCTAAAAAGCTTTAAGTAACTTCCATATGACAAACAATGCGGTCAAGCCACAACACTGAGCTGGAAGATGACGTCCACAGGAACAGCCGACAGGTAGGGAAAGCAAGCCGGTCCCCTAAACCCCATCGCCCTCAGAATATACAGGCACGGAAAAGGGAGTGACACCTATACGTAGGGACCTACCTAAATCGCGATTTCGCGGATTTCGCGAAAAATCGTGAAATTGAGGGGTCACCGCAAAATTCACCTCTTAGGGGCCAATGCATACAAACAAGTACAGAGAGGAAAAAAAAGGTAAAAACACCTGTACCAATCAGCAGCTACACTGACATCTGTGTCATCCAATGGAAGCACCGAAAGTTTTTTTTGCTCTTGTTTGATTGGGTAATTCAGACGACTCTGTCCAACCCCTCACTCCCCCCCCCCCCCAAAAACAACTCAGAACTCGGGGGAAAAAACTGATGCCTGATGACTGACTCGAGGAGGGTTGAGGATTGACTAGAGGAAGAGGGTTAGGATTGACTCGAGGAGGGGTGACGATTGACTCGAGGAGGGGTGAGGTCTGAGGATGTCCTAAAATGGACACTGTTATGCCGTCATGTTCAATTAGGTGTACAATCAAACTTCTGCCGTTTTTTATTATGTTTTTATTATTATTATTATTATTATTATTATTATTATTATTATTATTATTATTATTATTATAACACTGGGTATAGAGCACTGAACTTAACGCCTGGCCAGGCTTTCTGTTGTACAATTAAGTACAGTAGGTGACAAGCTTATTGTGACACTTCTTTATGTGGGCACTACCACACTATATTTGAAGAAGATTCTGCTAAAACATTCTTGATTTGTTTTGTTTAGCTTTTACATAATTATTTATGTTCAGAACCTCCAGATCCTCATAAGACTGCACTTGCCTGTATTTTTCTTTCTGAGCAAATGTGCTATGAAGGACACTTTACAAGTGCTATCTTTAGCTGTAAGCACTTTAACGTAACACCACAATTTGCAGTAGCAAGAGAGAAGCACACAATCTAAATAAATAATGTAATATTATAATTTAAAAAAAAAACCCAACATGTGTTTTAATTAAGGTACTAATTTGGACGATTGTGCCATGACACCCTGTGTCCAAACCACAGAAGTCTGCACTTAGATTGAGCAACAGCTGAAAATAATTAACATTTAAATTGAATAGCTACAGACCTCAATTTATTATGCAAAGTTATGGGAGGGGTGACATTTGTTGCAAGATATACTTTAAAAACTATTGTGAAGCTGTGTCAATATAAACCCTGCCAGATATTTCGTCTTTTTGATCACGCTGCACATTCCCTGCCTTACCCAGACAGGAGAATACATGCGTACTGTATCAATGCATTGTACCACCACCACCATAGGATCACTGCTTTAGACCACAGCATCGTCTAAGTTCAAAACAAATATACTATTTGATTAAACGTATGCATATAGTTGGTACTGTCTATTTACAAAATAAAAACAGGACAAGGGGTTCTGAGGAATTTCCGAGGAGCACTTTGTACGTGCTGTAAAATTGTCGAACTCCCTCTTTTTTTGTTTGATTGAAAATCCAAACTGTAAAAAACGTCTATGTACTAGCCAAGCGTGTATTATAACATTTCATTTTTTGAATCTCTACTCACATTTGGCATGTTTAGTTTTAACATAAAAATGTATTTCTTGCAAAATGCTCACAATCGAGCAAAGTGATTTTGGAAAAAGACAGATATTTTCCTTGCTGACAGTTAGCAGAAGCGTGTCTGTACAGTTCTTACTGAAGAGAGGCAAAGATAGGCAGCTTGTGTGCCTGCAGATTAAACTTTGGAATGTAAAACAAACTGGTTTATTTGGGGTTTTGTTTGAGATGAAGCAAAGTTCGATGTATAACTACAGAAGACTATAATTAACAAGCAACCATCATTTAGTATGTCAATCATAAATGATGGTGAAACAACTGCAGATTTACTTTGGAGTTTTCACGAACGAGCGTGGTTACACGTAGTAGGTTACTATGTCAAATTTGTATCTTTTTTAGAACATTCTTGAGTCATAGCTGATCCGTTTTTTTTGTTTTTGTTTTTTCTAGTGATAAAGTGGTACAACGTAATGCATGATTGGCATATACAATAACATGCATTAAGTAGTTAACTATCTGAAAGTACAGAAACCAGAAAAGTTACGGTGTCGTGTTACAATAGAATTGCAATGAGGTGCCTATTACTTTCTTACCTGGTATTCTGTATCCACGATTGGATCTTGACCACTTGCGTTCCTTATGAAGTCAGATTTTACCCCAATACCCCGGGGTGGCGGGGTCTCCATGTGGTTGAGCATCCCCTTTTCAATCATCAAGAAGAGACCACCAGACGCTACAATCACGGCGAACGTCAGCACCGATGGTATAACTACTAAATGCCTTCTTAGGGAGACTGTATTTACAGGTGGCCTCAAATTAACCAAAGAACCGCTTCTTGCTATATTACTCTGTGCCATTCCAATGTCCAGCCTGCGAGGTAATATTGTAGTTAGTTATTTAATAGTACGGTACAAAAATAGTGTAACGTGCACTAAAACGTTTCTACTAATATAGCTCAGTCTCCAACTTCCAACAGCGTATGCTTGCAAGACGAATGTCACACGCCGCACACCGCAAGTCTGGTACCCTTATAACTCCGTCTAACTCCACCTCTACTGATCCCACCCATGTGAAGTCTTTTTTTTTGTCTACGGAATCTACTTTTCTCTGTATTGTCAATGTCGTTACATGTAACAGGCCCATTTTATTTATGTTTTTCAAATAATGAATACACCGGCATTGCGTTCTAAATAAACCATTTGATCATCATTACGTTTATAAAGGCAGTATTAATTAATGCGCTTAAGTTTCCATATAATATATACAAAAGCATTAATCGTTGTGGTATGTAATGTATGTAAAAAAAAGACAATCTGCAAGCATTGTTGGGAACTCATACGGAAAGAACATATATTAAAAGCAATATATGTTCAACTTTTTTATGTTGCTTTTGTATGTGTATTTATATATGTTCATAAATAAACCATATGTGGTTTTGGCACAAAATTGGCCCCTTTTTGTAGTATGTACAATATAAGGATTTTATGTGTTTGTATATGTAATATACATTGCTCCCCATATATGTTATTTGTTCTGCAAATATGTGTTTTTATAGTTTAAATATGCTTTTTTTAATCATTTAAATATGCTTTTATAATATAATTTAAATGGTTTTTTAAAATATAATTTTAATTGTTTTTTATACTTTAAATATGCTTTTTTACACGTTAAATATGCCTATTTTATACGTTAAATATGTGTTTCTTATACTTTGAATATGATTTGTTTTATAAGTTATTCAAGATGTTTTTTTATACTTTAATACTTTACATGTACTGTTTTTATAATGGAAATATACCCCTTCATTTTGTGAATGTTCTATACAAATCTACATATTTTCATATCCATGAACCAATGAAGAAAAACGTGAAAACATTAAAATACACGCAACATCTATAAATATAGTTGTCGTCAAAGGTTTACATATCCAGAGCCCGCTCCTTCTCCACCCTTGCTCCGCAGTGGTGGAATGACCTTCCTACAGATGTCAGGACTGCCCAGTCCCTGACCACATTCCGGCGCCTCCTTAAGACTCACCTCTTCAAACAGCACCTGTAGAACTCCTCTGTTTGTATCCTGGGACACTATCACCCTTCATGTAAATGTGCTTTATTTTGCTCTTATCTGCCCCCTATTTTACTGCATTTAATCCTGTACTTCAGAATACTGTAATCTGCCAAGTGTTTAATCTGTAGTACTTTGTATTTAATCATATCCTGATGTAACTATCACTATTTAATCATATCCTGATGTAACTATCACTATTATCTGCTGTATTATTGAATTGTGGTTTGTCACACTTGTACTTTGCTTGAACAAAAGTTATTGTATTTCTTGCTCTTATTGGATTACTTGTATTGTCACATTTGAAATGTATTTGCTTACGATTCTAAGTCGCCCTGGATAAGGGCGTCTGCTAAGAAATAAATAATAATAATAATAATATTAGTCCAAATTCAGCTGTTCTTGTAAAACCTTATGTCCCATATCAGATTAAGAGTTCTCTTTTGAGATAAGAATTGTACTATGGGTCTTCCATTATTGAGACATGCCCAGCATAAACTCTGGAAAGATGTATAGGTCTGGCTGAAGTCCAATCGAGCACATTGGTCTGCCTGAGCAGAAACTGAAATATTAAAGCAGAAAAAGGAATAGTGTTGGCTTCTTTCTTCAGTTCTTGTGTTTTGACAGAAGCTGAGCACAATGAATAGGTACAGGACTGGCCAGGTATCAACAATTTCACGGTAACATATATTCATGATTTTTTAACTCCAAATACTATTTTTTGAGTAACTTTAATACATGTAAAACATACATAACATTTTAAAACAGCAGTCTTTATTAAAGTATACAAAATGAAGTCTGTATATACAACCAGCTCTTCCATAGATTGTCAAACAGTCACAATTTAGCATGTCCTAACTCCAACTGCCCCTTGTTAAATCAGCGATTGTAACATACTGATTAAATTATAGAGTATTAAAGAAATATTTAACCTATCTAGCCAACTTTAGAAAACTAACCAGTAATTAGCTGTACCAGCTACATTATGCATAAAACAAACAGTGAATTTTACCAAAGAAAATTGTATGAAACCCTGTACAGAAATACCATTTTATAAATGTTCTATATACATGTACATATAGGACTATTATTATTATTATTATTATTATTATTATTATTATTTAGGGCTGCAACGAAGGGTACGTTTTGACCTTCGAGGGTTCCAAACACATTACCGAAGGAAGGTTCGAACATACAATGATACTAATTTGCATAATTTACTGGTGACATCACCATAGCTAGTTGTTTATATTTGATTGAAAATCTTATTTTTATATAAATGGAATAAAACATTCACATGTAGTTTAAAAATACATTCTATAGAACAATAATCATGTTTTTATAATAATTGTTACAACATATCACATTATACATTATTTAACATTATACAGATATCACATTATTTTTACATACAATTACCCATTTATACAGTTGGGTTTTTACTGGAGCAATCTAGGTAAAGTACCTTGCTCCAGGGTACAGCAGCAGTGTCCCCCACTTGGGATTGAACCCACAACCCTCCGGTCAAGAGTCCAGAGCCCTAACCACTACTCTACACTGCTGCCAATTAAAAGAACTCCAGCGGACTTTGGCAAAACAAAGCTTTATTTACAGTCACCGTTCCAAGCAGGTTAACGGTCACGGTCACGGTCACATTTTACTACTATTAAAAAGAATAATAATAATAATATGAACCTACGCTTGTCAAGTGACCCCGGAGATTGGTTGTGCCTCGATGATACACCAGCAGTTGCTTGCACAGTTTGCATTCAACTTTTTTTTTGGTCATCTGGGCATTTAACAAAAAATCCCAAACAGCAGAGGGGTTTCTTTCAATACAGCTTACGCTGTACAATGCTTTGCTGTCGGGATGGCGGATGAAGAAATTAAAGATCTTCCTCTGGATAACACGAGCAGGAAGGGGGAGGGGCGGACAGTGCTCATTTTTTTAAATTAAAATTATTAGTGTTAGCGTATATTTTGTATGTTTCAAACATATTCTACCATAGCACTTCTCTTACACTGTACTCTAGGTATTCAGTGTATATTTTACTGAAGCAATACACACACACAGTACTTTGACATATACCCTGATCCACACAAGGCAGCTGTGCCATATATGTATAACGATTTGGCACTTTTGTTGAAGAATTATACAATTCAAAAGATCGAATTTTGCACGTGAGCGGCATTTAATGTGTGATTTATAAATCACACATTCAATTTATAAATTTAATGTTTCACTCATTTAATATTTTTATATTTTACTTCCAATATTTTAAGTCATATTTTAACCTCGGTGTGTTATTCAAAGCGCGTACCATATAGATCCACTTAAACACAAACAATGGTAAACATAAAAGCATAACGTGTAAATTAGCACAAAAATATAATCTATTTTAATAGTATAAAAAAACAATCATAATCGATTACCATTTCTCCAGAAGCTCCATGAAAAGTGTGTGTATACAACATCTAAAAAACAATTCTATTTAAATTAACCTTAAAACACAGTGACAAGATTACATTTTTACTTTCATTCACTTGTATATTGTTGGCAGGAAACAAAACATGTCCAGAACCAAAAACCTTTATTTTTTTTATTAAAAATCAAAGCCGTTGTCTGATACAATACTAGTTCCCAGCGTCGCTCCCCTTCACAACGGCGCTTGTGCATTCACGTGAAAAAATAAAGACTTAATTTCCCAGTGAAAGCTATGTGTCTCTATATATACTGTTGTGCTGGGATTCAATTACTAATTAATTATTCACTTGAATCCCAGCACGTGAATTCATTACGTGCAACCCCGTGCTCATATATTACATTTAACCAGCACGTGAAGTGATTTGTGCCCTCCTCGTGCCTAAATATAAATCTACACTTTTAACTCACACGTGAAACACAGACCCGTTTATATCCCGTGTACCAATGACTATACACCAACATTAACACACGCAACATACAACACATAATATGCACACAGGGGCGGGGCACATTGCCACATAGCTACATGTTTTTCTTTTCCAATGCGTTACAGTGATTTACTGTGGTGTGAATTGAGCCGTGAAACAAACAGATAGGAATGTGTCATAACTTTTAGTTTTGAACTTGATCAATTCAGTACTACTGCTACGCCCATGGTTTCACTACCATAAATCTCTGTGTGATTAGGATCGTATTGTTCAACGTGACTGCTGTAATACTAATAGCAGTCTGTGTGAGGAGTACTTTTTGTGTTCTAATACAGACGTTAAAAATAGTCCTTAAAAAGATTTCTATTTATTTTCCATGATTGCATTTATTTAACAAACTCGAACAGTGAATTATTTTCACTGATTCAGCCCTTCTCATTGTTTATCCCTTACAGAATACCCCGCCTCATTTATAACCCAGCTACAGAAACCGTCCCCCCGCAACCCATTCCCCCACTTTTGAAACCAAAGTTACGCCACTGCCTGTACTGACAATTAGTTTCACATTTTCCCTTCAAATATGTAAATCTCAAGCTTAATGCTCTACTGCCAAATGCATTTTTTTCGTACAGCACTTAATTCCACGTTAATATTTTATAAGACCTGAAAAGAGATACACAACAATGCAGGAAGTTGGTCTGTCGTTAATTTATGCAAGACGTATTTAGAGTGATCACGTAGAAGAACAAGTCAGGTTTACTTAAAGGGGAAAACCATAGAAAGGGAAACATATCTTTGCGGAAAATATGCAAAAATAATTTGATAATATATTTTACTGTTAAGTTGCGTTTAAATGTATAATACAAATTTTAAACAAAAATATTTTTAATCCACGTTTACGGTTTAAATGTTTAAACCCTTACAGCCCTACAATATATGCTCCCATCTACGTTAATGTCTGCAAAATTCACTTGTTATATTGGGAAGAGTATAAGTATATAATGAAAAGTCTAAAATATATTTTGGTAACAGGTCTCCTAAAAGCTTCTGTGGTGTGTTACACAGGTAGTAATGCAGAGTTTGTTTGGTGATTGGTTTATACCATGTTTGTCTTTCTGGAAACTGAATGTGGGCAGGTGCCCCAATTTGCTGAAGAACATGCTGGGCATCCTGGTGAAGTCTTTCATAAGATCCGATAAAATCATATGTTACAGCACATGGCTGGCATAAATTGTAAATGGGCATCCAGTGCTCATTCATTTTCTCCACATCCTCATCGAGCAAGTAGTGTAGAAATTCAGCAAATGTAACATCATCTCCATTAGTTTTCCCAGGATTCTTTCTGTACCTTTTGACTATCTCTACACCATACCTCTTCTGGTAAGCTTCAATCTCTCCAAACTTGTTCCTGTAGGCTGACAAAAGGCGTTCCATGGGGTCTCTCACGAACATAAATTTAAAGTATGTTTTTAACCTGTACTTGATTTCCTCTGGTTTCAAGTCTGCAAGAAAGACCAAGTCATTCTTGTGATCCATCTTTATGTTTACACCCACATTCTCCAAAGCCCCATTAAGGACTTTCATAACTCGTTTCCAGTTGGAGCAGGCAACTTTGGGCACATAACAGTACAGGAACTTGTGCTTGTCGCTGACTAAAATATGCTGAAGAACAGTCCTCCTTTGTATTGGAGGAAGTGACCAAATGCTGTGGGGCATGTTCTTCTGACCGCACATGGTGCGGATAGTACGATTGCGTATTTCTTGAACAATCTGAAAGAAAATAAAGTAGGTTTAGTAACAGTAAAATACATGTAAACCTAAAAATAGTAGTATCTTGTTTCATACACATTCCATTCTGACACTATTGCTTTTAGCATTTGCCAATTTAAAAGACCCCAGATAAACATCCAAATTACTGTCCTGTATTTACAATTGAAGAAATATTTTGAACAGAAAAGCTCTTACAGCGTAAAACACCAAGGTTACACTGAGTCTAATCTTTAAAGTTTTAGCTTACTATGCGCACAGTTGGCAGTACCTGTATAGAAAATGAACAGGAACTTGTTAACCTCATTGAATAACGAGCAGGTAATTCTCACAATGACTACACCCATCAGCACCTCATATACGAAAGAAAATGCAATCACACGCAGCAAGCCTAGTACAACAAAAATACACATTATCAATAGACTTGACTAACAAAAAAACAGTGTCCTTTATATCCAATCGTAGAAAAAGTCCACAATCGAGTAATCAAAAAAAAAAAGAAAAAAGAATGTCTCGAAATATGACGAAAAAAAACTCCAGCAAAAAATTATCCAAAAAAAACAAAAAACATTCCAAGACAAAAACCAAACCGCCTACGTTAATCCAGCCAGCAACTACAAATAAAAAATAAATCAGTTGGATCTCATCCAATGTTGAAGAAACAGGATGATTGTTTTTAAACCTCAGCAAGATCCCGCTGCTGCATAATCCCCAGAGCAGGATAAGGAGGTCAGTTCCTGAATCTCCACAGCCAGACGAGCTGCTTCACTGTAGCGTTAATGGTAGTACTGCTGAACTTAATTTAGAAGAAACACTTTGTCTACAAAACGACTACTAAAAGAACCAACCGCAGTTACATATAAAGCAAACTGGCTAAAAAGCTTTAAGTAACTTCCATATGACAAACAATGCGGTCAAGCCACAACACTGAGCTGGAAGATGACGTCCACAGGAACAGCCGACAGGTAGGGAAAGCAAGCCGGTCGCCTAAACCCCATCGCCCTCAGAATATACAGGCACGGAAAAGGGAGTGACACCTATACGTAGGGACCTACCTAAATCGCGATTTCGCGGATTTCGCGAAAAATCGTGAAATTGAGGGGTCACCGCAAAATTCACCTCTTAGGGGCCAATGCATACAAACAAGTACAGAGAGGAAAAAAAAGGTAAAAACACCTGTACCAATCAGCAGCTACACTGACATCTGTGTCATCCAATGGAAGCACCGAAAGTTTTTTTTGCTCTTGTTTGATTGGGTAATTCAGACGACTCTGTCCAACCCCTCACTCCCCCCCCCCCCCCCCCCCCAAAAAACAACTCAGAACTCGGGGGAAAAAACTGATGCCTGATGACTGACTCGAGGAGGGTTGAGGATTGACTAGAGGAAGAGGGTTAGGATTGACTCGAGGAGGGGTGACGATTGACTCGAGGAGGGGTGAGGTCTGAGGATGTCCTAAAATGGACACTGTTATGCCGTCATGTTCAATTAGGTGTACAATCAAACTTCTGCCGTTTTTTATTATGTTTTTATTATTATTATTATTATTATTATTATTATTATTATTATTATTATTATTATTATTATTATTATTATAACACTGGGTATAGAGCACTGAACTTAACGCCTGGCCAGGCTTTCTGTTGTACAATTAAGTACAGTAGGTGACAAGCTTATTGTGACACTTCTTTATGTGGGCACTACCACACTATATTTGAAGAAGATTCTGCTAAAACATTCTTGATTTGTTTTGTTTAGCTTTTACATAATTATTTATGTTCAGAACCTCCAGATCCTCATAAGACTGCACTTGCCTGTATTTTTCTTTCTGAGCAAATGTGCTATGAAGGACACTTTACAAGTGCTATCTTTAGCTGTAAGCACTTAACGTAACACCACAATTTGCAGTAGCAAGAGAGAAGCACACAATCTAAATAAATAATGTAATATTATAATTTTAAAAAAAAACCCAACATGTGTTTTAATTAAGGTACTAATTTGGACGATTGTGCCATGACACCCTGTGTCCAAACCACAGAAGTCTGCACTTAGATTGAGCAACAGCTGAAAATAATTAACATTTAAATTGAATAGCTACAGACCTCAATTTATTATGCAAAGTTATGGGAGGGGTGACATTTGTTGCAAGATATACTTTAAAAACTATTGTGAAGCTGTGTCAATATAAACCCTGCCAGATATTTCGTCTTTTTGATCACGCTGCACATTCCCTGCCTTACCCAGACAGGAGAATACATGCGTACTGTATCAATGCATTGTACCACCACCACCATAGGATCACTGCTTTAGACCACAGCATCGTCTAAGTTCAAAACAAATATACTATTTGATTAAACGTATGCATATAGTTGGTACTGTCTATTTACAAAATAAAAACAGGACAAGGGGTTCTGAGGAATTTCCGAGGAGCACTTTGTACGTGCTGTAAAATTGTCGAACTCCCTCTTTTTTTGTTTGATTGAAAATCCAAACTGTAAAAAACGTCTATGTACTAGCCAAGCGTGTATTATAACATTTCATTTTTTGAATCTCTACTCACATTTGGCATGTTTAGTTTTAACATAAAAATGTATTTCTTGCAAAATGCTCACAATCGAGCAAAGTGATTTTGGAAAAAGACAGATATTTTCCTTGCTGACAGTTAGCAGAAGCGTGTCTGTACAGTTCTTACTGAAGAGAGGCAAAGATAGGCAGCTTGTGTGCCTGCAGATTAAACTTTGGAATGTAAAACAAACTGGTTTATTTGGGGTTTTGTTTGAGATGAAGCAAAGTTCGATGTATAACTACAGAAGACTATAATTAACAAGCAACCATCATTTAGTATGTCAATCATAAATGATGGTGAAACAACTGCAGATTTACTTTGGAGTTTTCACGAACGAGCGTGGTTACACGTAGTAGGTTACTATGTCAAATTTGTATCTTTTTTAGAACATTCTTGAGTCATAGCTGATCCGTTTTTTTTGTTTTTGTTTTTTCTAGTGATAAAGTGGTACAACGTAATGCATGATTGGCATATACAATAACATGCATTAAGGAGTTAACTATCTGAAAGTACAGAAACCAGAAAAGTTACGGTGTCGTGTTACAATAGAATTGCAATGAGGTGCCTATTACTTTCTTACCTGGTATTCTGTATCCACGATTGGATCTTGACCACTTGCGTTCCTTATGAAGTCAGATTTTACCCCAATACCCCGGGGTGGCGGGGTCTCCATGTGGTTGAGCATCCCCTTTTCAATCATCAAGAAGAGACCACCAGACGCTACAATCACGGCGAACGTCAGCACCGATGGTATAACTACTAAATGCCTTCTTAGGGAGACTGTATTTACAGGTGGCCTCAAATTAACCAAAGAACCGCTTCTTGCTATATTACTCTGTGCCATTCCAATGTCCAACCTGCGAGGTAATATTGTAGTTAGTTATTTAATAGTACGGTACAAAAATAGTGTAACGTGCACTAAAACGTTTCTACTAATATAGCTCAGTCTCCAACTTCCAACAGCGTATGCTTGCAAGACGAATGTCACACGCCGCACACCGCAAGTCTGGTACTCTTATAACTCCGTCTAACTCCACCTCTACTGATCCCACCCATGTGAAGTCTTTTTTTTTGTCTACGGAATCTACTTTTCTCTGTATTGTCAATGTCGTTACATGTAACAGGCCCATTTTATTTATGTTTTTCAAATAATGAATACACCGGCATTGCGTTCTAAATAAACCATTTGATCATCATTACGTTTATAAAGGCAGTATTAATTAATGCGCTTAAGTTTCCATATAATATATACAAAAGCATTAATCGTTGTGGTATGTAATGTATGTAAAAAAAAGACAATCTGCAAGCATTGTTGGGAACTCATACGGAAAGAACATATATTAAAAGCAATATATGTTCAACTTTTTTATGTTGCTTTTGTATGTGTATTTATATATGTTCATAAATAAACCATATGTGGTTTTGGCACAAAATTGGCCCCTTTTTGTAGTATGTACAATATAAGGATTTTATGTGTTTGTATATGTAATATACATTGCTCCCCATATATGTTATTTGTTCTGCAAATATGTGTTTTTATAGTTTAAATATGCTTTTTTTAATCATTTAAATATGCTTTTATAATATAATTTAAATGGTTTTTTAAAATATAATTTTAATTGTTTTTTATACTTTAAATATGCTTTTTTACACGTTAAATATGCCTATTTTATACGTTAAATATGTGTTTCTTATACTTTGAATATGATTTGTTTTATAAGTTATTCAAGATGTTTTTTTATACTTTAATACTTTACATGTACTGTTTTTATAATGGAAATATACCCCTTCATTTTGTGAATGTTCTATACAAATCTACATATTTTCATATCCATGAACCAATGAAGAAAAACGTGAAAACATTAAAATACACGCAACATCTATAAATATAGTTGTCGTCAAAGGTTTACATATCCAGAGCCCGCTCCTTCTCCACCCTTGCTCCGCAGTGGTGGAATGACCTTCCTACAGATGTCAGGACTGCCCAGTCCCTGACCACATTCCGGCGCCTCCTTAAGACTCACCTCTTCAAACAGCACCTGTAGAACTCCTCTGTTTGTATCCTGGGACACTATCACCCTTCATGTAAATGTGCTTTATTTTGCTCTTATCTGCCCCCTATTTTACTGCATTTAATCCTGTACTTCAGAATACTGTAATCTGCCAAGTGTTTAATCTGTAGTACTTTGTATTTAATCATATCCTGATGTAACTATCACTATTTAATCATATCCTGATGTAACTATCACTATTATCTGCTGTATTATTGAATTGTGGTTTGTCACACTTGTACTTTGCTTGAACAAAAGTTATTGTATTTCTTGCTCTTATTGGATTACTTGTATTGTCACATTTGAAATGTATTTGCTTACGATTCTAAGTCGCCCTGGATAAGGGCGTCTGCTAAGAAATAAATAATAATAATAATAATATTAGTCCAAATTCAGCTGTTCTTGTAAAACCTTATGTCCCATATCAGATTAAGAGTTCTCTTTTGAGATAAGAATTGTACTATGGGTCTTCCATTATTGAGACATGCCCAGCATAAACTCTGGAAAGATGTATAGGTCTGGCTGAAGTCCAATCGAGCACATTGGTCTGCCTGAGCAGAAACTGAAATATTAAAGCAGAAAAAGGAATAGTGTTGGCTTCTTTCTTCAGTTCTTGTGTTTTGACAGAAGCTGAGCACAATGAATAGGTACAGGACTGGCCAGGTATCAACAATTTCACGGTAACATATATTCATGATTTTTTAACTCCAAATACTATTTTTTGAGTAACTTTAATACATGTAAAACATACATAACATTTTAAAACAGCAGTCTTTATTAAAGTATACAAAATGAAGTCTGTATATACAACCAGCTCTTCCATAGATTGTCAAACAGTCACAATTTAGCATGTCCTAACTCCAACTGCCCCTTGTTAAATCAGCGATTGTAACATACTGATTAAATTATAGAGTATTAAAGAAATATTTAACCTATCTAGCCAACTTTAGAAAACTAACCAGTAATTAGCTGTACCAGCTACATTATGCATAAAACAAACAGTGAATTTTACCAAAGAAAATTGTATGAAACCCTGTACAGAAATACCATTTTATAAATGTTCTATATACATGTACATATAGGACTATTATTATTATTATTATTATTATTATTATTATTATTATTATTTAGGGCTGCAACGAAGGGTACGTTTTGACCTTCGAGGGTTCCAAACACATTACCGAAGGAAGGTTCGAACATACAATGATACTAATTTGCATAATTTACTGGTGACATCACCATAGCTAGTTGTTTATATTTGATTGAAAATCTTATTTTTATATAAATGGAATAAAACATTCACATGTAGTTTAAAAATACATTCTATAGAACAATAATCATGTTTTTATAATAATTGTTACAACATATCACATTATACATTATTTAACATTATACAGATATCACATTATTTTTACATACAATTACCCATTTATACAGTTGGGTTTTTACTGGAGCAATCTAGGTAAAGTACCTTGCTCCAGGGTACAGCAGCAGTGTCCCCCACTTGGGATTGAACCCACAACCCTCCGGTCAAGAGTCCAGAGCCCTAACCACTACTCTACACTGCTGCCAATTAAAAGAACTCCAGCGGACTTTGGCAAAACAAAGCTTTATTTAACAGTCACCGTTCCAAGCAGGTTAACGGTCACGGTCACGGTCACATTTTACTACTATTAAAAAGAATAATAATAATAATATGAACCTACGCTTGTCAAGTGACCCCGGAGATTGGTTGTGCCTCGATGATACACCAGCAGTTGCTTGCACAGTTTGCATTCAACTTTTTTTTTGGTCATCTGGGCATTTAACAAAAAATCCCAAACAGCAGAGGGGTTTCTTTCAATACAGCTTACGCTGTACAATGCTTTGCTGTCGGGATGGCGGATGAAGAAATTAAAGATCTTCCTCTGGATAACACGAGCAGGAAGGGGGAGGGGCGGACAGTGCTCATTTTTTTAAATTAAAATTATTAGTGTTAGCGTATATTTTGTATGTTTCAAACATATTCTACCATAGCACTTCTCTTACACTGTACTCTAGGTATTCAGTGTATATTTTACTGAAGCAATACACACACACAGTACTTTGACATATACCCTGATCCACACAAGGCAGCTGTGCCATATATGTATAACGATTTGGCACTTTTGTTGAAGAATTATACAATTCAAAAGATCGAATTTTGCACGTGAGCGGCATTTAATGTGTGATTTATAAATCACACATTCAATTTATAAATTTAATGTTTCACTCATTTAATATTTTTATATTTTACTTCCAATATTTTAAGTCATATTTTAACCTCGGTGTGTTATTCAAAGCGCGTACCATATAGATCCACTTAAACACAAACAATGGTAAACATAAAAGCATAACGTGTAAATTAGCACAAAAATATAATCTATTTTAATAGTATAAAAAAACAATCATAATCGATTACCATTTCTCCAGAAGCTCCATGAAAAGTGTGTGTATACAACATCTAAAAAACAATTCTATTTAAATTAACCTTAAAACACAGTGACAAGATTACATTTTTACTTTCATTCACTTGTATATTGTTGGCAGGAAACAAAACATGTCCAGAACCAAAAACCTTTATTTTTTTTATTAAAAATCAAAGCCGTTGTCTGATACAATACTAGTTCCCAGCGTCGCTCCCCTTCACAACGGCGCTTGTGCATTCACGTGAAAAAATAAAGACTTAATTTCCCAGTGAAAGCTATGTGTCTCTATATATACTGTTGTGCTGGGATTCAATTACTAATTAATTATTCACTTGAATCCCAGCACGTGAATTCATTACGTGCAACCCCGTGCTCATATATTACATTTAACCAGCACGTGAAGTGATTTGTGCCCTCCTCGTGCCTAAATATAAATCTACACTTTTAACTCACACGTGAAACACAGACCCGTTTATATCCCGTGTACCAATGACTATACACCAACATTAACACACGCAACATACAACACATAATATGCACACAGGGGCGGGGCACATTGCCACATAGCTACATGTTTTTCTTTTCCAATGCGTTACAGTGATTTACTGTGGTGTGAATTGAGCCGTGAAACAAACAGATAGGAATGTGTCATAACTTTTAGTTTTGAACTTGATCAATTCAGTACTACTGCTACGCCCATGGTTTCACTACCATAAATCTCTGTGTGATTAGGATCGTATTGTTCAACGTGACTGCTGTAATACTAATAGCAGTCTGTGTGAGGAGTACTTTTTGTGTTCTAATACAGACGTTAAAAATAGTCCTTAAAAAGATTTCTATTTATTTTCCATGATTGCATTTATTTAACAAACTCGAACAGTGAATTATTTTCACTGATTCAGCCCTTCTCATTGTTTATCCCTTACAGAATACCCCGCCTCATTTATAACCCAGCTACAGAAACCGTCCCCCCGCCACCCATTCCCCCACTTTTGAAACCAAAGCTACGCCACTGCCTGTACTGACAATTAGTTTCACATTTTCCCTTCAAATATGTAAATCTCAAGCTTAATGCTCTACTGCCAAATGCATTTTTTTCGTACAGCACTTAATTCCACGTTAATATTTTATAAGACCTGAAAAGAGATACACAACAATGCAGGAAGTTGGTCTGTCGTTAATTTATGCAAGACGTATTTAGAGTGATCACGTAGAAGAACAAGTCAGGTTTACTTAAAGGGGAAAACCATAGAAAGGGAAACATATCTTTGCGGAAAATATGCAAAAATAATTTGATAATATATTTTACTGTTAAGTTGCGTTTAAATGTATAATACAAATTTTAAACAAAAATATTTTTAATCCACGTTTACGGTTTAAATGTTTAAACCCTTACAGCCCTACAATATATGCTCCCATCTACGTTAATGTCTGCAAAATTCACTTGTTATATTGGGAAGAGTATAAGTATATAATGAAAAGTCTAAAATATATTTTGGCAACAGGTCTCCTAAAAGCTTCTGTGGTGTGTTACACAGGTAGTAATGCAGAGTTTGTTTGGTGATTGGTTTATACCATGTTTGTCTTTCTGGAAACTGAATGTGGGCAGGTGCCCCAATTTGCTGAAGAACATGCTGGGCATCCTGGTGAAGTCTTTCATAAGATCCGATAAAATCATATGTTACAGCACATGGCTGGCATAAATTGTAAATGGGCATCCAGTGCTCATTCATTTTCTCCACATCCTCATCGAGCAAGTAGTGTAGAAATTCAGCAAATGTAACATCATCTCCATTAGTTTTCCCAGGATTCTTTCTGTACCTTTTGACTATCTCTACACCATACCTCTTCTGGTAAGCTTCAATCTCTCCAAACTTGTTCCTGTAGGCTGACAAAAGGCGTTCCATGGGGTCTCTCACGAACATAAATTTAAAGTATGTTTTTAACCTGTACTTGATTTCCTCTGGTTTCAAGTCTGCAAGAAAGACCAAGTCATTCTTGTGATCCATCTTTATGTTTACACCCACATTCTCCAAAGCCCCATTAAGGACTTTCATAACTCGTTTCCAGTTGGAGCAGGCAACTTTGGGCACATAACAGTACAGGAACTTGTGCTTGTCGCTGACTAAAATATGCTGAAGAACAGTCCTCCTTTGTATTGGAGGAAGTGACCAAATGCTGTGGGGCATGTTCTTCTGACCGCACATGGTGCGGATAGTACGATTGCGTATTTCTTGAACAATCTGAAAGAAAATAAAGTAGGTTTAGTAACAGTAAAATACATGTAAACCTAAAAATAGTAGTATCTTGTTTCATACACATTCCATTCTGACACTATTGCTTTTAGCATTTGCCAATTTAAAAGACCCCAGATAAACATCCAAATTACTGTCCTGTATTTACAATTGAAGAAATATTTTGAACCCCCCCCCAAAAAACAACTCAGAACTCGGGGGAAAAAACTGATGCCTGATGACTGACTCGAGGAGGGTTGAGGATTGACTAGAGGAAGAGGGTTAGGATTGACTCGAGGAGGGGTGACGATTGACTCGAGGAGGGGTGAGGTCTGAGGATGTCCTAAAATGGACACTGTTATGCCGTCATGTTCAATTAGGTGTACAATCAAACTTCTGCCGTTTTTTATTATGTTTTTATTATTATTATTATTATTATTATTATTATTATTATTATTATTATTATTATTATTATTATTATTATTATAACACTGGGTATAGAGCACTGAACTTAACGCCTGGCCAGGCTTTCTGTTGTACAATTAAGTACAGTAGGTGACAAGCTTATTGTGACACTTCTTTATGTGGGCACTACCACACTATATTTGAAGAAGATTCTGCTAAAACATTCTTGATTTGTTTTGTTTAGCTTTTACATAATTATTTATGTTCAGAACCTCCAGATCCTCATAAGACTGCACTTGCCTGTATTTTTCTTTCTGAGCAAATGTGCTATGAAGGACACTTTACAAGTGCTATCTTTAGCTGTAAGCACTTTAACGT
Organism: Acipenser ruthenus; assembly: GCF_902713425.1. Taxonomy (NCBI): domain Eukaryota; kingdom Metazoa; phylum Chordata; class Actinopteri; order Acipenseriformes; family Acipenseridae; genus Acipenser; species Acipenser ruthenus. The sequence goes on from NC_081190.1 coordinate 57,484,503, forward strand.
AACACCACAATTTGCAGTAGCAAGAGAGAAGCACACAATCTAAATAAATAATGTAATATTATAATTTTTAAAAAAAACCCAACATGTGTTTTAATTAAGGTACTAATTTGGACGATTGTGCCATGACACCCTGTGTCCAAACCACAGAAGTCTGCACTTAGATTGAGCAACAGCTGAAAATAATTAACATTTAAATTGAATAGCTACAGACCTCAATTTATTATGCAAAGTTATGGGAGGGGTGACATTTGTTGCAAGATATACTTTAAAAACTATTGTGAAGCTGTGTCAATATAAACCCTGCCAGATATTTCGTCTTTTTGATCACGCTGCACATTCCCTGCCTTACCCAGACAGGAGAATACATGCGTACTGTATCAATGCATTGTACCACCACCACCATAGGATCACTGCTTTAGACCACAGCATCGTCTAAGTTCAAAACAAATATACTATTTGATTAAACGTATGCATATAGTTGGTACTGTCTATTTACAAAATAAAAACAGGACAAGGGGTTCTGAGGAATTTCCGAGGAGCACTTTGTACGTGCTGTAAAATTGTCGAACTCCCTCTTTTTTTGTTTGATTGAAAATCCAAACTGTAAAAAACGTCTATGTACTAGCCAAGCGTGTATTATAACATTTCATTTTTTGAATCTCTACTCACATTTGGCATGTTTAGTTTTAACATAAAAATGTATTTCTTGCAAAATGCTCACAATCGAGCAAAGTGATTTTGGAAAAAGACAGATATTTTCCTTGCTGACAGTTAGCAGAAGCGTGTCTGTACAGTTCTTACTGAAGAGAGGCAAAGATAGGCAGCTTGTGTGCCTGCAGATTAAATTTTGGAATGTAAAACAAACTGGTTTATTTGGGGTTTTGTTTGAGATGAAGCAAAGTTCGATGTATAACTACAGAAGACTATAATTAACAAGCAACCATCATTTAGTATGTCAATCATAAATGATGGTGAAACAACTGCAGATTTACTTTGGAGTTTTCACGAACGAGCGTGGTTACACGTAGTAGGTTACTATGTCAAATTTGTATCTTTTTTAGAACATTCTTGAGTCATAGCTGATCCGTTTTTTTTGTTTTTGTTTTTTCTAGTGATAAAGTGGTACAACGTAATGCATGATTGGCATATACAATAACATGCATTAAGTAGTTAACTATCTGAAAGTACAGAAACCAGAAAAGTTACGGTGTCGTGTTACAATAGAATTGCAATGAGGTGCCTATTACTTTCTTACCTGGTATTCTGTATCCACGATTGGATCTTGACCACTTGCGTTCCTTATGAAGTCAGATTTTACCCCAATACCCCGGGGTGGCGGGGTCTCCATGTGGTTGAGCATCCCCTTTTCAATCATCAAGAAGAGACCACCAGACGCTACAATCACGGCGAACGTCAGCACCGATGGTATAACTACTAAATGCCTTCTTAGGGAGACTGTATTTACAGGTGGCCTCAAATTAACCAAAGAACCGCTTCTTGCTATATTACTCTGTGCCATTCCAATGTCCAGCCTGCGAGGTAATATTGTAGTTAGTTATTTAATAGTACGGTACAAAAATAGTGTAACGTGCACTAAAACGTTTCTACTAATATAGCTCAGTCTCCAACTTCCAACAGCGTATGCTTGCAAGACGAATGTCACACGCCGCACACCGCAAGTCTGGTACCCTTATAACTCCGTCTAACTCCACCTCTACTGATCCCACCCATGTGAAGTCTTTTTTTTTGTCTACGGAATCTACTTTTCTCTGTATTGTCAATGTCGTTACATGTAACAGGCCCATTTTATTTATGTTTTTCAAATAATGAATACACCGGCATTGCGTTCTAAATAAACCATTTGATCATCATTACGTTTATAAAGGCAGTATTAATTAATGCGCTTAAGTTTCCATATAATATATACAAAAGCATTAATCGTTGTGGTATGTAATGTATGTAAAAAAAAGACAATCTGCAAGCATTGTTGGGAACTCATACGGAAAGAACATATATTAAAAGCAATATATGTTCAACTTTTTTATGTTGCTTTTGTATGTGTATTTATATATGTTCATAAATAAACCATATGTGGTTTTGCCACAAAATTGGCCCCTTTTTGTAGTATGTACAATATAAGGATTTTATGTGTTTGTATATGTAATATACATTGCTCCCCATATATGTTATTTGTTCTGCAAATATGTGTTTTTATAGTTTAAATATGCTTTTTTTAATCATTTAAATATGCTTTTATAATATAATTTAAATGGTTTTTTAAAATATAATTTTAATTGTTTTTTATACTTTAAATATGCTTTTTTACACGTTAAATATGCCTATTTTATACGTTAAATATGTGTTTCTTATACTTTGAATATGATTTGTTTTATAAGTTATTCAAGATGTTTTTTTATACTTTAATACTTTACATGTACTGTTTTTATAATGGAAATATACCCCTTCATTTTGTGAATGTTCTATACAAATCTACATATTTTCATATCCATGAACCAATGAAGAAAAACGTGAAAACATTAAAATACACGCAACATCTATAAATATAGTTGTCGTCAAAGGTTTACATACCCCACACTGTAACCAGAAAATAGAATGCTACACTGACACTTCATATAAATATAATTCCTGATATTTCTCCTCCATAGAAAAGATAACACAAGATTTATACACAAAATGTTTGTTTATTTTCAACATTTATTGAAAAATAAGTAACATTTACATTACATTATGTAATGAGCTCATATGTAATATACTTAGTTTAGAACTACTATTACATTACATATGACTCATATCACTCGGCAAACTTTTTTTTTTTAAAGGATAAACAGTTTTTTTGAAGAAGAACAATTTTAAAAGAAAACAGTTTTTGAGAGTTCGGACCTTTACTCTTAAGGTCCTTCAAATCTTCACTCTGGTTTCATTCTGTGTCGTAGTTCATTTATTTTGCTGTTAATTGCACCACCAATTACACTCTTTGGGGTACAGGGAAACTTTTTCAAGGTAGCCCCTAAAAAACATTTATCACATAGATTTAATGACTTGCACATAGATATATAAAAATCTTTTTAAAAACGTACCACATATCTTTGAAAGACTGAACATATTAATGGCTTCCTTGTGGTTTGGGAAGTGCAAGCCTGACATGAATGTGTATTTAGAGCCTTTTGTAGAAGAGTGTCGTAGTTTCTGGTCAGATGAGTTCAATGGGTAGATCCACTTAGTGGTAATGACCGTATATCAAAGATATACACAACTTGTGCAGTCTGTGATTCTGTAGCTCGACCTCTAATGCAAAATATGATGCAGTTTAATGGGTACCAGGGGTGTGGATTTTGCAAAAATCCTGGTGTCACTGTTTCAAAAGGTAGAGGATTTGTCCGTGTATATCCTTATTGGAGAGAATCTACTTTGAGGAACTACATAGAAACAGTTGAATGTGCTGAACAAGCACTAGACTCTCAACAGCCAATCTGTGGTGTGAAAGGTCCAAGTGTTCTGTACAACATTCCAAAATTTGATATTGTGGAGAACTTTGCACCAGACTACATGCATTGTGTGCTACTAGGTGTAGTGAGACAAATGATGACCCTATGGTTGGATTCACAGTATCACACAGAAAGATATTACTTGGCAGCTCACATAGACAACCTAGATTTTAGACTTCTATCTATTAAACCTCCTTGTAACATATATCGGTTGCCATGTTCAGTAACATTGCGTAAATATTGGAAAGCCCATGAATGGTATGCATGGTTGATTTTTTATAGTGTTCCAGTACTTAAAGGAATTCAACCTCAAAAGTACTTTAATCATTGGTGTTTACTAATAGAGGCAGTTTCAGTTATGCTTGGTGAAGGCATTTTTATGAACCAGCTTGACTACTGTAGTGATGTACTAGTTTGGTTTGTTGTTTTACTCGAAAAACTCTATGGAGTTCAGCATGTGAGCTACAATGTACATTTACTGTTATCTGGTGAAAAGTGTCAGAGACTGGGGTCCATTATGGGCACATTCAGCTTTTTTATATGAATCCTACAATGGCTGTTTACTCAAGATGATTAAAGGAACACAGTGAGTGCCTTTGCAAATTTGTAAGAAATTTCTGATTGAAAAGGCTTTGCCTTTGCATGCTGCTGAAATGGCTGGGACACCTAAAGGGGAGTTACTCAACTACTTCATAGGCACAAACAGAAAGATTAAGTTTGCTGAGGAAATAGAAGGTGGAGCTGCTTTGGGACGATCTTGTCAGAGAGTTCTTAAAAGGGAGCATTATCTTGCACTGCACAGCTTTGTTAACGAAGTGGATCCAACAATAATTGCAACTTATTATGACAGAATTGTTATTGGAAAAGAAACACACAAAACTATACAGAAAGGCAAAGAAGAGAAACAGATATATTGTTATATTGAAAGATTTTTCTTTTTTCTCAATAGAAACATTTGTAATTTTGGATCTTGGCTGTGGCAGAAAATGTTATGCATTAGGAAGGTTCTTTCAGAACAGGAATTTTAAAATATGTTCTGATAATGCATTGAACATAGGATTAAGTCACATTTTCCCAGTTTCTCCTGAGTTGGGCCATCTTGTTGCAGTGGACAGTTGTGTTATACAGCAGAAATGTGCTTTTGTACATATACCTGGCCAAACTGTTGCTTTTGTTTGCAAACAGCTGAACCGTTTTGAACTGTGCAGATAGGTTGCTGCTAATTTCAATTTGTGTCATTTCATGAAAATATGTTCAAACTGGACATATAATAAAATATAATTATACATCTGATCAGGGGTGGAAATAAGACCCCTAATGCATACCTGTTTGGTCCATTTTAGGTTTTACTAACTGCAGGTCCTTGTATAAACTGTAGTGAAGAAGCAGAAAAAACAAGAGTCTGCAGCTCATAAAACACAAAATGGCTCCAACTGCTGTGCAGTGGGAGTCTTATTTCCATCTTTGTCATCTAGATTAATGAAACAGTAACAATCCAAAAAACAGTAACTGTTCACAATGCATAACCCAGGTATTTCTGCCACACCTGACAGGGTTACTATTTTTGTTGGGGTATAGAATTTTCTTTTTTTGCAAATGTGTTGCAGTAAATTATGTGCAGCATTTTTTATTCTCAAGGATTACTGTTATGTAACAATTGCAATGGGGGGGATGCAGTCTGAGGTGAAAGCAGCAGGTAGTATCTGATGAAAATGTGAGTTACAAAAAGTCAGGTTTGAAAAAGTACTTGCTCTGTAAACATGCCTAAAAATGGACAAATTAAAGAATAAACCAAATAACGTATTTGAACAAAAGACAATTGAAACAGTTTACATAATTAAGTACAATTAGCTGTATTTTCAAAGCATTATCTTGAGTCTTTAATTAACTTATTTTTCAGAAAAATAAATATGTACATGGTTGACAATGAGAAACAATTGCTTAAAAGAACCTGGATTATATTAGGTGGTTTTAGTTTAGATAAATTAGCAGACATTTGTAATTACAGTTAAAGACTGGAGTAAACAGGTTGAAAATATGCCCCAAGGATTGGAGCAACTGATAGAAAATCTCATAGTTATTCAGGATTGATCTTTAGTAAAATATTCAAATTAAATTATGTTGGTGTTAATGTAGCTTTAATTGTGTCTTGTGTAACTAAGGTATCTTGTATCTTATGTAACCTGTATGTATTTGATATATGCTTTTTAGATTAGCAGATGTGATTTTACACGAGTTATGAAAATGTGGTGTGTGATAAAAATACGGATACTTTTATTTTCATAATAAACATCAAAAATATTGTAATTTTCTTATTTTCATTGTTTTTATTTGGAATAAGTGCACACATTTTTGTAAATAAATGTGTAGAATATATTTATGGCATACAAATCAAGTATAGTCAAGAATATGTTCACAGTTTGCTTTTTTTACATTAGGAATATATGTACATAAATATACGGATATGTGCTGCATATAGGTAACATATAAAACAGGCCCAACATGGATCTGTGTGGCACATATGCCAATGGAGTTTGTATGTCATAGCTAAATATCTCTGTGCCATGTATTTACATATCCTAAATGAAATACAAACTGAAATTAGAATTTCAATGTAGATGTAAAATAAAAAATACAGGCCTGCGTAAACCATTGTGCAATCAGTTTATATATATATATATATATATATATATATATATTCTATAACTGTTAATTTGCAGCATGCACAAAGTGAATTAGATATAGGGTATATTCACCCCAGGACATGTTTACATAGATATACCAGCATGTGGATTAGTGTTTAGGCCTCTGGACTCTTTACCGAAGGGTTGAGGGTTCAAACCCAGGTGGGGCACTGCTGCTGTACCCTTGAGCAAGCAGGTACTTCACAGATTGCTCCAGTAAAATACCCAGCTCTATAAATGGGCACAAATACAAGTCACTTTGAATAAAAGCATCAGCTAAAAAATTATCTACAGCAATTTAAGTCCATATGTGAAAAACACACACACACAAAATACAGCAATTTATCATGTAGTCACATAGATGTGGTGATTAAATGGGTCTCTTTTAGCAAGGTGCAGTGGTATTGAAGTGAAAGTGGTTGCTTATAGGTACAGTTGGTGGCTAAAAGTGGAATTGAAGACAAACCAACCCTAACCCCAAACCCTAAATAACAAGCTGTGATGCAAATAAAAATCCAACTACAGCCTCTTATTAAAGATTATAATCATTGAACATATCTGTGATGTTTGTTGGTATAGAAATTAATTAGTAGAAAGGGAGGGGATGTTATCTGTTCCTATTAAAATGGGAAGATTTTTTGATTACATACACAACATACACATAGGGTAGCAGTGTGGAGTAGTGGTTAGGGCTCTGGACTCCTGACCGGAGGGTCATGGGGGACACTGCTGCTGTACCCTTGAGCAAGGTACTTTACCTAGATTGCTCCAGTAAAACCCCAACTGTATAAATGGATAATTGCATGTAAAAAATAATGTGATATCTTGTAACAATTGTAAGTCACCCTGGATAAGGGCGTCTGCTAAGAAAGAAATAATAATAATAATAATAATAATAAGGAGTTCTGTAACCACTGGGGGTCTTAACGAAGAACTTGATTACAATCTTTGCTCTTATGATTTATCATGTATATTAGGTTATAGTTTGTGGCATGGTGGTGTGGTGTTTAGCGCTGCTGCCTCACAGCTCCAGGGTCCCAGGTTTGATTCCATCCTGGGTGTAGTCCTGCCTTGCACCGTGTCTGCCGGGTTAAGCTCCAGCTCACTGTGACCCTGTATTGGATGAAGTGGTTATTGATGATGGATGGATGGTTAATATTTGTAATAATGCATTTATTGACATCCACATGTTCTCCGATTAATAAACATTTGGACTGAACATGTTTAATTTTCCCACACAAATTGTCAAAATCCCACATCAAGTATAATATATATATATTTAGTGGTGCACAGTTCTGCTCCTCTAGAGTCGTAGTCAGTCAAGCAGGTTTTTGTAGCTGTCTGTAAATCTCCAATTGCTTAAGAGCAAATAAAAGGGTAAACTTGTCCAATTAAGCAAATTAATTCAAATCAGGTAATGAAGGCATCAAGGGGATCAAAAAATGAAAACCTTCTTGCCCCAGAGTTATGCACCCCTGACAAAGTAGATGTTAACAGTTCACAGTTTTCTGAAGGTTTCTTTTTTATTTCAAAATATGTATTTATCTGTTTTGATTGAAGTCCTGCTTTCCTGTCAAAAGTACTATGAAAACAAACAAGGAGATCAAAATTGCAAACAAAGAACTTTATTACAAATATATAATGCAGTTTGGATATAGTATTTACTTTTGGTTTCAAATTAAAACATTGAAACTATTTTTATTTTCAATGAACTATATTTGTCCCAGGTCAGTTGGGGAGTCACCCTGGCTCTTTCCTATATCTTCATACTGCATGCCACAGTCCTGCGAGCATTACCCAATGAAAGACTGGTCATTATAGAAACCCCTGAGGATTCCTCTTTTACCATTACCTACATAACCTGGTGGACTGTCTTTAAATGTAGTGCTGCAATGCAGGCATTCAGAAATAAAAAAAATCCTTGTAATACATAGCTTTTTTTTCCAAATCTGTCCAATCGGAAATGCCTGCAAGTAGGAAATATATACATATTAAATTGTTCATGTTAGGCAAGAGTCATCATTAGGCATCAATAAATATGTGTTCATGAATCATTACCAACACATAGCCATTACCCAAACTGTGGTAATTCCCTAGTACACCTGTAAGACCCAAAACAATCCTCGCTTAAATTCGCTAATACATAAAGCTGATTTTCACTTTTAAACAACTTGTAAAGGAACAGACCTTTAATCAGAGGCATCATAATAACATAAGACATTCATGAATAGACCATGCAGCCCATCTGGCTTGCTCGGTTTCTATGGCTAAATTAAAGCAGCATAAAACATATTCTACTTAACAGGAATATATTTTTACTCAATGGAAGTATTGAAAAGTATTATCAATCTAATCTTACTGTCAAGCCATGCAAAGTGGCACAGTCTTCTAAACCGCTGTGTCCCTACAACAGCTCTGAATCTTTCACATATTAAGGACAGATTCAAATATGCAGGATCACCCTCCTCCTCCATACAGTAGGACATATTAACCATAACCTGCTAGTATACAAATAACAGCTTATAAACAATTTACTAGCCAAGCCAAAAACTGCTTTTTTATGGAGATCCATAACAACCGTATGAGGATGGTATCCACAATTGTAACAAAAAAATGAATAATCAAGATTTGTTAATGCCTCAAAATGACAATAAACGTGGAGTAGCTTGTCTTTTGGAGGCAACTTCACTTGCAGGTGTTTCTCTAGTGTCAAACACTCTGCCAACAGCTATGTGATTCTCGAGAGAAAAATAAAGGTTAGCCAAAGTTGTTGCTAACAGGCTTTATACAAGTTAGTTTTGGCTTCTTATGCATTAAAGATATAAAACAATAAAATACAACAAGTTAGTAGACAATGTTAATAAAAACATGGTAATTTCATTACCTGGAGTGATTGTTGTATAAAATCACACAGCTTTAAGGTCAGCACCATGTGATCATCAAAGTTGTGCAAACCATTCTTCCATTCTTGGTAACGGTTCACCATAGAGCATTGAGGGCATTGTCGGCAGTAGGTCTTCACATCTGAGAAATGCAAGTTTGTTACTAATAAGACTCCAAATATCTGCTGCAGTGTTTTAAATGAAAACATACATTATATAATTTATGCATCCTGGGAGTCCACTGGCTATTGTTAGATGTAGCAGGAAATCTTTCAAACTGTGAAAGAAATGAATAACACACACTAGGCAAAAGTAAATAGATAAACATTTTTGCAATATATTTCAATAAAATTGTATTTTTACTAAGAACATTGCAGGACATCATTTGAGGAAAACTTACTTTCTTTAACACCACGTAAGGTGATGATTCTAGCTGTGTTACTGATCAGGGCAGGTAGACCAAGTGGAACACCAGCTGAGCAAGTAACACATATGTTCTCATCTGGGACAAGCTCATCTGGAAAGTCATCTGTACCAGTTACTGTGCTGTCCACTGGGAGACTGGCTGGTATCTGTTTATGTGTCTGGATGTATGTTACCATCCTCACAAGAGCTTGCCCCTCTGGTGGGTATTTAACTCCACTGCAAGAATCCACATGACCCATTTCCAATTCTTCTTCTGCGGTAGGCAATTTTGTACTTTTCACAGTTCTGAAGAGTTATTTTTGGGTTTGGAAAATGTGCCATTTAGCAGCACACTTGTGTGGACAAGACATGAGTGGCCTTGCTCAAGGGCAGTGCTAGGAATTGGTTTGGGAATCGTAGGTTACAAGAACTCTCCCCAACTGACTGTAATGCTTTACAAAAGGCTCACATATAGATAAATAGTATTTTGTTGTCTGGTCTCCAAGTTTCACGTGACCAGAGAGAGGGATATTTTCATTCATAGCTGCTCTTTGCCTTGCCAAGCAGTCTTTTTTCTTTTCTTCACCAAACCATTTTCTATTAACCATTTCAATAAGAATATCTTCCTGTAGACATTCTGGTATTTGTTCAGAAGAGCAGAACTGTACAGATTTTAAGTGGCTGCACTGAAAGGATTGTGATCCACTTCGAAACTGGAACGACTGGATGTTCTGGCAACCTTTACTTTCACAAACAACCCTATGTGTTTTGCCCCACGTTTTTATTATGATTTTTTTTTTAACGTGCAATGGTACACATGGTCCTTTAAATGACTTGGCCACTGCAAATATGCCATTAACTGCATCTACACACTGGGAAGCAAGTTGTGAGGCACTTGTAATGTCTCTCACAATTTGTTTGTGTTTTCAACTGATGTGTCTTGCAAAGTTTGTCTTATTTATTGTCAGCTGACAATGTGGACATTGCACACTAACTATTTTTCTTTTAAAAACAGAACCTTCATGTTGTACAGTAATAGAAGGTTCAGTTGCAGCTAATGGAGTGACTGTACAGTGTACCAAGGCGAGGGAGGGGCACAAAGGAACCGGAGGCAGAGTTGGACATGTCTGATGAAATTCCTTTGTTTCTATGAGTATTTTTGAACAATTGATGCAGTGAAAATGAGACGTTTGCCTGCAAGGTAGCTGACGCTTACAGATTGCATATTCTGAAAAGACGGGGTGAGAACAGAAAATTAAGATCATTGACAGTTAACTTATTCAGCAAGGATAAAGGTCATAATTTTGGTATTTCAAACAGATAATAATGTAAATATATAGTAGGCTCCCTTCATTCAATGTCATTAATTTTAGCTAACACAATGCAAGTGTACATTTAGTATTTGTTGCATAAATAACTTAAAACATGAAATTTCTAAGACTATCAGTATTAGATATCGAAAAGACATCCGTCCTAACTAATTCAATATTTATCTAAAAAACTAGTTCAAATGAATTCACAATTCACACCCTGTAAATTAAAATGCAGTTATTTTTGACAGATATGTTTTTACGATATAGCAAGAATTAATGAATGTACACTTGCTTTTTGTTGTTATTGCTAAAAGCAACTTTGGGGGGGATTAAATCAACATTTAGACCCATCCACTAAAACCAAATTAGAAATATGTACTTAATAGCAGTTTGATTTATCATAAGTGGGCACTTTCTTCTACTAATAAAAACAACCACCATTAAATTCTGACTTTGCGATTAGCTGGTGGGTCAAGTTTTAATTTAATTCCCCCATTTCATTTACACTGAATAAAGGGTATCAATAATTATGGAGCCTATTGTGTTTGCAAGTGAGTATTCCTGAGCATTCTCTATAAACATTTAAATAAACATACGTAAACAATAAGTATTAATGACTTTATGCACAATATTTTACTTGAAATGCATATTGTTCACTAAATATATTAAACAACCTTCAACAATGTTACAACAAACCATCACACTACACTGCACCCTTTAGATGGACATCCAAGTGCTTTTTTAAATGGTGGCATTTATTGGGTTTATATTTGCTTGGCTGGCAAACTGGACAGTGGTACAAAGTGCAGCATTGGGTACACCGTTTCACCTCAGGCAACACTGCTGTTATATGTAACTGAAATACAAAGAGCAAATTACAACATGATTAATAACCTACAATTAATATACATCAGTGTATCTACATTGAGATTGGATGATCTGTAGCTAATGTGAAATTTAGAAAACACTGATGTATATTGGTACAGTGAGGTATATTGAAGAACTACTGAAAATGGCAGATACAGATATCTCTAAATATTTCAAGATATCTTAAAATGCAATTTGAGATATGACTAAATGATAATTTGGCTTGCCATAGGGGAGTGATGTGCTATGCAAGACGATTCACGTTGCGAGTAGGAATGAGGATCTGCCACATGAAAGACATTCCAGGTTACTGTAACCTTTACCAGAGACATTCCAGTACAAGTATAACCTGTATCAAGACACGGAACTATGAGAGTTTTCATATCTTAAATTGTTCACAGTGCAGTGTGTTATTGAAAAGAAAGGTATAGAACTGGTTTCGTTTATTAGTGCACATAATAGCATAATTATCTGCATTCAATCTGTTTTCATTGTTAAATAAAAGCAATTTTGTTTTATTGCTCATAAACAAGTCCAAGTATAGCATTTATTATGTAAATAAATAAGTTAAACTACAATTTCGGAGTAGGGACATCTCCCGGGGTCTGGAAGTGGAAGGGCGGAAGATTCACCTTGCTAGTTATATATATATATATATATATATATATATATATATATATATATATATATATATATATATAAGGGAGATAAATGGTGTTCTGAGAAAAGAAAAACGATTAGAGGCAAGGCCAGTACTGTGGCCACTGCGGATTCAGTCAACGTAAACCTTTCACAACATATTTTTGTGTGCAAATAAGAGACACGTCCTGCCTTTCTGAGGAGATCACTAAGGTTTTATATCCAGCTATTTTTTATTTATTTATTACGCGTGTGTATCCTTGCTGTGTCTGGTTGTTATGCTATTCAATCGGCATGCTCTGTATTTCAGAGCCCTTCTAATCCAACCTGTGATCTAATAAATCTAATTAACAATTGTTTAGCTATCCCACATACTATCTGCGTGTAATAGCTGGTAGATACATTAACTATTTGAGTTTTATGGTGGTTGGGGTAGTAATCCCATACTAAAAAATATATATTTTAAATATATTTTTGTAAACATATTATTCATATAAAAGTCATAGTCATTGGGAATGATAAAATATATGGAAAAATATATGTATTATGTATGTAATGTTATATAAAATATATTTAACATATTACAAAATTGGCCCGTTTTCGTCATATGGAAAATATATTTACAATGTATTTGCTTAAACGTATGTTAAATATATTTAAAATATAATTTCAGGTAACAATATATCAATTATATTGTCCCATGTATTTTTTAGAAATGTATTATTCAATATATTTACTAAACATGTATTATATAATGTATTCACAATATATTACATAATGTAAAGTGCCTGGACACACACCATATTTTGCATGTGTTCCACCAAACAGATATGAAGCAAATAAATAAGAAAGGAATGGAATTCCGCAATTTCACTTAAAAATAACTACTATCTTTAAACAGAACGGAATACATCAACATTTTGTAAAAATTCAGTGTATATAAAACACTCAAGTACAAAAATGAAAAGCTTTCTACATATGCTATAAGGCTGTTTGCATTACAACAGGTGTTTGGGCTGCTTCTCTGTAGACCTGCTAACATTGTTCTTCTGAAACTATGAGACATTACAAAAAACTGCTGCTTCCAATTAAAAATTCATTAATAGCTATGGAATTGTTGCTGAAAATAGAGCTATGAAAGTAAAAAATAAAAAAAAACACTAATAAACTGGAAATACATTTTTACAATTTCATTCTTTTTTTCATATTGGTGGGCATACAGTTTAAATATAAGGTGACTTAAAATATGAACAGCCTATTGTGTCCTTGATTTTTATTGACCTCTCTTTTTTTTCTTCTGCTAAATATTAGGCTTAGCCCAGTTATTTTTTATGAGGTATCTGTAACACATCGGTATCTGCAGAAAGATTGATTAACGACCACATTTGTTCCATCAAGAATAGACTTATTTACCGAATTAAAATCACAGTGTCTGTGGTTTTATCTGCTGTACATGGATAAACTTATGAAGCCTTCTTGTTTTATATTTAGTGCTGCCTGACCGTCGCAGTCTCCCATTATATGCAATATATAAATATATTGTTTGAAAACATTGCATACACTTTAAATATATTAATGTGAATATATTTATTTACAACATATTTTACAATGTATTTTGAATATAATTTAGAAAAATAAAATGTATAAATGTGAATATGTTGATTTACAAAATACATTTATAGTATATTGTAAATATATTTAAGCAACATGTCATGTTTAAGAAAATATATTATAAATATATTTCAGGTTTAAAAAATATATAATTCCATATATTAAAAATATATTTATTTTCCGTATGGGATTGTTTACAGCCTAGGCCCTGAGCAAAACCTTCATATACAAGGGGAGATATAGAGGGGGATAGGGGGTGAAAGTGGCGTTGGGAGCAGGGACCCAGATCCTTTTGCTGCTCGACCTAGCCAGAGCTGTGGTAGTTCTTTCCCTACAAACGTTATTCCTGTTACAATTTGAAGCACCCTCTTTTTTCTTCATAACTTGTGGCAGTTCATGTTTGCCATTTTTCATTTAAAACTAATCTTCGCTAGTATTTTTTACACAGTTATTTGTTTGACCATAGACTAATGGCATGAGTTATATAATTAAAAAAAAAAGTATCTACAAAACATTTTATTATAAAAAAAAGTGTTTTGTATTTACAGATAGAAAAAATGCCTTTCCTTTTTGCATACGCAGCACAAATTTATGTGATATTCAAATAATCGCTGTAATAGTTTTTACTAATTACGCATGATTTGTGCACTACAGCCTATTGCTTGTTACGTCCCACTGTGGCCTTATGCCCTGCATGAAGCCAGCAGTTTTAGTTGCTCCTTCCCAGGGATCCAGCAACGTAAGTCGTGCTCTCCCTCCAGGCTGCACAGTTCCGGCTGGAGTTATTATTTCTCGTTTTTTTATTACCGGACATTTTATTCTCGTTTTATTATGAGACATTATTATATTGTAATATTTTATTATACTGTTTTCTCTTGTGTATTCTGTTTCATTTTACAGAGACTACACGCAGGCTGGTCTGCAACATGGTGCTTTGCACACGTACAGTGAGACAGCTGGCTGCAGCTCAGCAGCACTGCGCAGGACCAAGATACACACTTTGGGTGTTGATTGCTTGCAGTCTCATCCACAGTATCTTGATGACGTGATTGAGCTACAGGCAGCCATTGCGCAGAAGCCCCCTGTAATCTATGTCCCGAGAGAGAAGAAAATTACCGACTTCAGTGGATGCCCGAACAAACCAGGGGACCTGAACATCAAAGAATGGATAGCATCAGCTAGATCAGCACTCAAAGTTTTGAAGGTGCCTGAAGTAGACAAAGTTGACTTTATCAAAGAACATGTTAAAGGACAAGTATTATACACGGTGAAGTTTATGCCGAAAGAAAAGGCGAATGACCCAGAGGAAGTTTTCAGTGCATTACTCGATGCATGTGGAGACAAGGCACCGATTGGCACGAGGCTGAAGGAGTTTTACGAGAAGAAGCAGGCTGCTAGTGAAACTATTTGGTCATTTGCGTATAGTCTTCAAGAGAAACTGGGCCAAGTTCAGAGAAGAGCGCCAGGAAGAGTGCCTGATGCAGACCTCAGTGTGAAAGAACAATTTGTGATAGGGTTACAGGATGATTTCCGCCGAAAAGAAATGAAGAGGAAATTTTAAGAAAAGCCAGATTTGACGTTTAACAATTTGTTACAGGAGGCTATTGCTATGTCTGAAGAGGAGGAGACCCCAGTGCAAGACACCCCAAAAAAATAGCAATCGAAGTAGAGGCAGAGGTAAGGTTCACACCACAACTGCTGAAAAGGCGCCCTCATCTGTAGCGTTACAGAACTTACAGAAAACAGTACAGCAATTGGCCACGCGTCGAGAAGAAATTTACCAGGCTGTGTTTGCTGCCACTAACAGGCTGCAATCAAGACGAACCGAACCCCACTGAAAGACAGTCAGGGGAGATACATTTGTTATACATGCTCAGAGCCTGGTCATGTGAGTAAAAGGGCTAGTCTAGGAGCGAATGCCACACAGGAGCCTCAAGTAGAAGCTGGTACTTCAGAGGAAGGGCACACGGACCATTCTAAGAGGGTTCCGGGTCCATCTGTGATAGGGAGCCAGGCAGCAGATTGTTTGACCAGCTCTGACAATACTAGTGTGAGTGGAGGATGGGGCCACAAAGCATTTGGAGTTTGCTGGAAGATTGAAGTGTCTGTTGTCGATGTGAAGACCAAATGTTTGCTAGACACAGGCTCAGAAGTCACTTATCTAGGGCGACTTCCTGTTCATTTAGCGATAGCTCTAAAACATTTGAAGATATCTTCAAATGAACAGGAAGCTATTTCGAGATATCTGGAAATGACTTCCTGTGAAAATGCTCTATGTTTTCAATGGACTTCCTGTCTATTTAAAGATATCTTCAAATGAACAGGAAGATATTTAGAGATATCTCTAAATGAACAGGAAGCTATTTGAAGATATCTACAAATGATTTGCAGATATCCTTAAATGAACAGGACATTATTTGAAGATATCTAAATTATTTGAAGATATCTTTAAATTAATAGGAAGTTATTTAGGGATATCTTTAACTGATTTAGAGATATCTTCAACACCCTCATTTTAAGATCTCTAAATGACAGTTTGGTGTGCCATGCTAGCACAATCCATATGGTTTCCATAGTATTTAAAGATAAATGTAAATCAATTTGAGATATCTTTATTTCATCTTAGATATCTCAAATTGATTTACAGATATATTTAAATTAATTATAGATATCTTAAAAACTGCACAATTAAAGATATCTGGAATTCAATTTGAGATATCTGGAAATGTTTTACAGATATCTCTAAATATTTAAAGATACCTTAAAATACAATTTGAGATATCTCTAAATGATAATTTGGCTTGCCATAGGGGAGTGCTGTGCCATGCAAGACAGAGGAGAGAAACTCGGTGCGTGTCGATTCACGTTGCGACTGAGGATCTGCCACGTGAAAGACAGGTTACTGTAACTTTTACCAGAGACATTCCAGTACAAGTATAACCTGTATCAAGACACGGAACTATGAGAGTTTTCATATCTTAAATTGTTCACAGTGCAGTGTGTTATTGAAAAGAAAGGTATAGAACTGAAGTTTAGTTTATTACTACAGACAATAGCATAATTATCTGCATTTAATCTGTTTAAATTGTTAAATAAAAGCAATTTTGTTTTATTGCTTATAAACAAGTCCAAGTATAGCATTTATTATGTAAATAAATAAGTTAAACTACAATTTCGGAGTAGGGACATCTTCCGGGGTCTGGAAGTGGAAGGGCGGAAGATTCACCTTGCTAGTTTTATATATATATATATATATATATATATATATATATATAAGGGGGATAAATAGTGTTCTGAGAAAAGAAAAACGATTAGAGGCAAGGCCAGTACTGTGGCCACAGCAGATTCAGTCAACGTAAACCTTTCACAACATATTTTTGTGTGCAAATAAGAGACACGTCCTGCCTTTCTGAGGAGATCACTAAGATTTTATATCCCGCTATTTTTTATTTATTTATTACGCGTGTGTGTCCTTGCTGTGTCTGGTTGTGATGCTATTCAATCGGCATGCTCTGTATTTCAGAGCCCTTCTAATCCAACCTGTGATCTAATAAATCTAATTAACAATTGTTTAGCTATCCCACATACTATCTGCGTGTAATAGCTGGTAGATACATTAACTATTTGAGTTTTATGGTGGTTGGAGTAGTAATTGTTTACAGCCTAGGCCCTGAGCAAAACCTTCATATACAAGGGGAGGTGTAGAGGGGGATAGGGGGTGAAAGTGGCGTTGGGAGCAGGGACCCAGATCCTTTTGCTGCTTGACCTAGCCAGAGTTGTGGTAGTTGCAGCATATTGCATACGTTCTTTCCCTACAAACGTTATTCCCGTTACACTTTGAAGCACCCTGTTTTTTCTTCATAACTTGTGGCAGATCATGTTTGCCATTTTTCATTTAAAACTAATCTTCGCTGGTATTTTTTACACAGTTATTTGTTTGACCATAGACTAATGGCATGAGTTATATAATTCAAAAAAAGTATCTACAAAACATTTTATTATAAAGAAGTGTTTCGTATTTATAGATAGAAAAAATACCTTTCCTTTTAGCATACGCAGCACAAATTTATGTGATATTCAAATAATCGCTGTAATAGTTTTTACTAATTACGCATGATTTGTGCACTACAGCCTATTGCTTGTTACGTCCCACTGCGGCCTTGTGCCCTGCATGAAGCCAGCAGTTTGAGTTGCTCCTTCCCAGGGATCCAGCAACGTAAGTCGTGCTCTCCCTCCAGGCTGCACAGCTCCGGCTGGAGTTATTGTTTCTCGTTTTTTATTACCGGACATTATTATATTGTAATATTTTATTATACTGTTTTCTCTTGTGTATTCTGTTTCTTTTTACAGAGACTACACGCAGGCTGGTCTGCAACATGGTGCTTTGCACACGTACAGTGAGACAGCTGACTGCAGCTCAGCAGCACTGCGCAGGACCAAGATACACACTTTGGGTGTTGATTGCTTGCAGTCTCATCCACAGTATCTTGATGCCGTGATTGAGCTACAGGCAGCCACTGTGCAGAAGCCCCCTGTAATCTACTGTATGTCCCGAGAGAAAAGAAAATTACCGACTTCAGTGGATGCCCGAACAAACCAGGGGACCTGAACATCGAAGAATGGATAGCATCAGCTAGATCAGCACTCAAAGTTTTGAAGGTGCCTGAAGTAGACAAAGTTGACTTTATGAAGGATTATACACGGTGAAGTTTATGCCGAAAGAAAAGGCGAATGACCCAGAGGAAGTTTTCAGTGCATTACTCGATGCATATGGAGACAAGGCACCGATTGGCACGAGGCTGAAGGAGTTTTACGAGAAGAAGCAGGCTGCTAGTGAAACTATTTGGTCATTTGCGTATAGTCTTCAAGAGAAACTGGGCCAAGTTCAGAGAAGAGCGCCAGGAAGAGTGCCTGATGCAGACCTCAATGTGAAAGAACAATTTGTGATAGGGTTACAGGATGATTTCCGCCGAAAAGAAATGAAGAGGAAATTTAAAGAAAAGCCAGATTTGACGTTTAACAATTTGTTACAGGAGGCTATTGCTGTGTCTGAAGAGGAGGAGACCCCAGTGCAAGACACCCCAAACAAATAGCAATCGAAGTAGAGGCGGAGGTAAGGTTCACACCACAACTGCTGAAAAGGCGCCCTCATCCGTAGCGTTAGAGAACTTACAGAAAACAGTACAGCAATTGGCCACGCGTCGAGAAGAAATTTACCAGGCTGTGTTTGCTGCCACTAACAACAAGGAGGCTGCAATCAAGATGAACCGAACCCCACTGAAAGACAGTCAGGGGAGATACATTTGTTATACATGCTCAGAGCCTGGTCATGTGAGTAGGAAATGTCCCCTGAAGAGAAGGGCTAGTCTAGGAGCGAATGCCACACAGGAGCTTCAAGTAGAAGCTGGTACTTCAGAGGAAGGGCACATGGACCATTCTAAGAGGGTTCCGGGTCCATCTGTGATAGGGAGCCAGTCAGCAGATTGTTTAACCTGCTCTGACAATACTAGTGTGAGTGGAGGATGGGGCCACAAAGCATTTGGAATTTGCTGGAAGATTGAAGTGTCTGTTGCCGGTGTGAAGACCAAATGTTTGCTAGACACAGGCTCAGAAGTCACTACGATTACAGAGTCTCATTTCAGGCAGTATCTTGAGGATGAACAGTCATTATTGAACGCCAACTGGATGCGTGTGACTGCAGCCAATAGATTAGACATTCTAGTATTGGGTTGCCTTGAAGCTGATATTGAGTGTTTGGGAAAGGTTTTGAATGGAAATGTGTTTTTGTGTTGAAAGACACCCTACCTACAACAGAAGAAGCAATAGGAGTCCCGGGAATCATTGGAATGAGAGACATTGTTTCTGAGGGGAGATGCTGCAAGGATGGGCCGACACAATCCGTCTAAGGAAAGCATCATGCTGCAGAGGGTGTTTGCCCAAGTAGATAACCAGGAATGCTACTCGAACACCAATGGAAGAGTAGGGTATGTGAAGATAGCAAGTAAACATGCAGTTCTCATACCGCCTATGAGTGAGAAGGTCATCATGGGTGGTCATTGTCGAATGCCGGTAAGAGATGGAATCCCAGTCCTAGTGGGGCCCACTGCCAGTTCCAGCTTGCCCAGTGGACTCTGGGTAGCCATTGTTCTTGCTCAGCCTGAAAAAGGAAGAGTGCCTGTGAGAGTGATGAACTCTAGGGAAAAAGCAAGTGGTTCTTAAAGAGCTGGTTGCTTTTGAAAAACGAGGAAATGTCTTGCACGTCCGAAAGGCGGAGCGCAGTGAAGTTCCTGCTATTGAGGAAGAAGAAATTCAAGAAATGCCATGTCCAGTGCATGTCTCCCTCTCTGTCACCCCCTTGGACCTCTATGATCACTATTTCATTTATTTTCCTCTGTCTCTCCCCTCTCTCCCTGTTCCTCCTACCCCCACTGTCACCTCTCGCCGTAACCTCTGCTCTCTCTTGTCACGAAATCCGCGTGTTCAGATTCCTTTACGTACTCTTTTGTATTGCTTAGCACACACTCATATCTCAGGGGAGACGATAGGAGGACAGATATGTTATTACTCCTAGTGGGATATAGTTCGTGCTCTGGACCCGCAGTATATCCAGATGACTAATATAGAACTCAAGAAATTGACTCATGTATTTAAAGTTTTTTACGAAATCGGAGTATTATTAGTACTCGTTCGGTTTATTAACGGTTAAATATTGGATAGAGTAGCTACAGGCTACGTCGTATCCCCAGCTGACAGACACACTGGGCAGTCCAGTGTCTTAACAGATATCAACGTTAACACTTTAATACATGTATATATGTGTTAATCAAGGCCGACAAGCAGGCCAAGAACACGTCACCTAAAGTACCCAATGGTCTATTTCAGCACATTCAACAAATCTCTCTCTTATTTCTAAAACATAGTGTGAGTCCCTTATAGCAATACATACAATACATGTGAGATAAAATAATAATAATTGCTTAATGCTTACCCTTTAATATAAATTGTAAAAGGATATGGCTATCTTCACCAGGCAAATGAAACTGAAATCAATCAGCTCAACTGTGTCGGTTTGCAAAAGATGGACCACCTTACCCTGTCTGGGATGAGTGTGGTACCCACTGAAATTTACTCAGGAGTTTTATAGGTTTTTCGTTTCATTGGAATACATGGGACGCCTCAATTAAATCCAATCATTAATCAGGTGAGACAGCTCTTTATCCCTTTTACAAATAATAGTTTTCAAAAGATCCGGGCTAACTTTTCAGAATTAATAGGTGTCATGTACTCAATAAATTCAAAACTTCACATCTGATTCAACTCTTATGATCTCATTTCTTTGCTTTCCTCTGAGCCCCTCCTTTATCTGAAAAGTTAAGTGAACCAAGGTTCCCAGGATCTTGGTTTATAATATAATATAAAAACACTACTGCATGCAAAACACTATTTTTATATGTGTTATATATGAGAGATGTTCTTAATATGTGACATCATCTTCTAAGTGATTATATTATGCTAAATTAAAGGTATGTGTTTCTTTTAACTTCATATTGTTTCATCATTTTGTTAATGAGTCAGTTTTGATTCCATATACCATTGTCTAACAGAGTATTTGACAAAAGTTTGTCTCATACAATATTCAAGTCATTTAGTTTCACTAAGTTTAAGTGGTAATAGTTTTCATTACAATTATTTATCCATTAAGAGATGCACTGACCAGGCTCTGACCTGTACCTCTCTGGGAATATGTTACTGCTAGCAGTTTCCACAGTCTCTTGTTTTTTTTCCAAGGTCAGAGTCTGTGCAAAGCACTTTATTAGATATATGACCTGTCCATTAAGCCATGATTTGTGCATATTATTCAAGACATTTACTTATCAGTACTAAACCACTAACTCCATAAACCTTAACACTACAAGTCTATGAGATTTGCAATTTTGCTGAAGTGGAATGTAAGATGACCCCCTCCTTTCTCTACAGCCCATATGAGGCCCTTTTTCACTGCAGCAGTTTCAAATAACCACATTATAAGGATTCCATCTACCATCATTAGACAATAGTATAGTGGATTAATAACAAGGTACATTATAGTATATTATTACAAACTTAACACAAAAACATAACACAACACCTTTTAACTTCTATATTTCAATGGATATCATAATGTCTAGAGGTCTTGTTGTTCAATAGAAGGATCAATAAACTGTATCATTCTCCCATTTAATTAAATCGAATACTGCTCCAGCTTTTAATCTTCTTATCACTACAGCAAAGTCGTGAACAAGCAATAATACTTGTCAGTTTTAAATAATATGTTTTCACATTAATACTTAAAACATATTATTAATCTTATGAAATAACTGTTATGAACTATAAACAGTGTCAATTAGCACTGAACCTGTTTCATTATAAGATAATCTTTCAATTAATTTACCTCTGTTTATCAGTTGCTATAATATTACTTTGGTGAATCCCTCTTAAGATTTAAATCCAAATATAGGCCAGTATAACTTTGTTCATACAAAATCCAGCCGAGACAGGAGTTTTTTCTCAAGACCTCTGGCTTGTTAGTTAATCTTTTGGTCATAAAGAGTCTCTTCTTATCCTGTGTTTTTAGGACATACATTTGTAGATTAACGTTCACTTTTAGCCGGAATGGTGCTTTTTATCAAGCGTTATACTTTCTGAAGATAAGATATACTAGTGGTAAATCGTTCATTATATAATATATTTAAAAATTCTCAGATTACTAAATGTTCAATTAGAACCATATGTAGACTGACCTATTTCATGGAGCAAGAGAGCCATCCACTGGTGGTACAAGGATACTCTTTCTTTATCCTTCCTAATATCTTTGACACTTCATTTTATAATACATTCCATATTTAAAATCGCCTAGTACATATTCAGCATATCCATATGTTCTCAGCAGGATTCAGCTTCTGTACCAGGTTTCGCTCTTAGTTGTTTTCACAAGAAGTCCCTTGATCCAATGTTTCCATCACAGGTGTGGATTTCCATGGCCTGTGTTCATTCCTATAAGATACTTGGACACGTTTAGCTGTAAATATTATTTCTATATACAGACGTGCTCAAATTTGTTGGTACCCTTACAGCTCATTGAAATAATGCTTCATTCCTCCTGAAAAGTGATGAAATTAAAAGCTATTTTATCATGTATACTTGCATGCCTTTGGTATGTCATAGAATAAAGCAAAGAAGCTGTGAAAAGAGATGAATTATTGCTTATTCTACAAAGATATTCTAAAATGGCCTGGACACATTTGTTGGTACCCCTTAGAAAAGATAATAAATAATTGGATTATAGTGATATTTCAAACTAATTAGTTTCTTTAATTAGTATCACACGTCTCCAATCTTGTAATCAGTCATTCAGCCTATTTAAATGGAGAAAAGTAGTCATTGTGCTGTTTGGTATCATTGTGTGCACCACACTGAACATGGACCAGAGAACGCAAAGGAGAGAGTTGTCTGAGGAAATCAGAAAGAAAATAATAGACAAGCATGGTAAAGGTAAAGGCTACAAGACCATCTCCAAGCAGCATGATGTTCCTGTGACAACAGTTGCAAATATTATTAAGAAGTTTAAGGTCCATGGAACTGTAGCCAACCTCCCTGGGCGCGGCCGCAAGAGGAAAATCGACCCCAGAGTGAACAGAAGGATAGTGCGAATGGTAGAAAAAGAACCAAGGATAACTGCCAAAGAGATACAAGCTGAACTCCAAGGTGAAGGTACGTCAGTTTCTGATCGCACCATCCGTCGCTTTTTGAGCGAAAGTGGGCTCCATGGAAGAAGACCCAGGAGGACTCAACTTTTGAAAGAAAAACATAAAAAAGCCAGACTGGAATTTGCTAAAATGCATATTGACAAGCCACAATCCTTCTGGGAGAATGTCCTTTGGACAGATGAGTCAAAACTGGAGCTTTTTGGCAAGTCACATCAGCTCTATGTTCACAGACGAAAAAATGAAGCTTTCAAAGAAAAGAACACCATACCTACAGTGAAACATGGAGGAGGCTCGGTTATGTTTTGGGGCTGCTTTGCTGCGCCCGGCACAGGGTGCCTTGAATCTGTGCAGGGCACAATGAAATCTCAAGACTATCAAGGCATTCTGGAGCGAAACGTACTGCCCAGTGTCAGAAAGATCTGTCTCAGTCGCAGATCATGGGTCCTCCAACAGGATAATGACCCAAAACATACAGCTAAAAGCACCCAAGAATGGATAAGAACAAAACATTGGACTATTCTGAAGTGGCCTTCTATGAGTCCTGATCTGAATCCTATTGAACATCTATGGAAAGAGCTGAAACTTGCAGTCTGGAGAAGGCACCCATCAAACCTGAGACAGCTGGAGCAGTTTGCTCAGGAAGAGTGGACCAAACAGGTGCAGAAGTCTCATTGAGAGCTACAGAAAACGTTTGATTGCAGTGATTGCCTCTAAAGGTTGTGCAACAAAATATTAGGTTAGCGGTCCCATCATTTTTGTCCATGCCATTTTCATTTGTTTTCTTATTTACAATATTATGTTGAATAAAAAATCAAAAGCAAAGTCTGATTTCTGTTAAATATGGAATAAACAATGGTGGATGCCAATTACTTTGGTCAGTTTCAAGTTATTTCAGAGAGAATTGTGCATTCTTCGTTTTTGGTGGAGGGGTACCAAGAAATTTGAGCACGTATGTATTTCCTTTTGTTCGCACAGAGTCACTTTGCGAGGTACGCCTTCCATCCACTTTCGACACTCTCCCCGTCCTTGCCTCCACCGCTCTCTCTCACCTCCCTCCTATCGACTCCTTCTCCCAACCCTCTGTAGACTCTGCTCCCTCCACCCTCTTCTCCTCCCTCGACTCCCTCTGTCCCCTCACCTCCTGACCTGCTCGCCCCTCCCCTCCCCAACCCTGGCTGTCCTCTGTGCTCCGCTCAGCAAGAACCACACTTCGATCTGCTGAAAAGAAATGGAAGAGAACCAAACTCCCTGCTGCCCTAGACCTCTACCGCTCTCTCCTCTCCTCCTTCTCCTCTACACTCTCCTCTGCTAAATGTTCTTATTTCCAAGCTATAATCCAAGCCTCCACTAACAACCCACGTAAACTATTCTCTACCTTCTCCTCCCTCCTAAACCCTCCCCCTCCTCCTCTATCTCCTCTGATGACTTAGCCTCTTTCTTCTCTTCTAAAATCTCAGATATCCGCAAACTCTTTAACACCTCCCGCTCCAACCCCTATACTAACTCACACTTCTTCTCCACCTTCTCTCCCCTCTCAGACTCTGACCTCTCCTCCCTGCTCCATTTATTATTTTATTTATTTATTTCTTAGCAGACGCCCTTATCCAGGGCGACTTACAATCGTAAGCAAAAACATTTCAAGCGTTACAATACAAGTAATACAATAAGAGCAAGAAATACAATAACTTTTGTTCAAGCAAAGTACAAGTTTGACAAACCACAATTCAATAATACAGCAGGTAATAGTGATAGTTACATCAGGATATGATTAAATAGTGATAGTTACATCAGGATGTGATTAAATACAAAGTACTACAGGTTAAAAACTTGGCAGATTACAGTATTCTGAAGTACAGGATTAAATGCAGTAAAATAGGGGGCTGATAAGAGCAAAATAAAGCACATTTACATGAAGGGTGATAGTGTCCCAGGATACAAACAGAGGAGTTCATGGTCACAAACCCACCACTTGTGCCCTGGACCCCCTCCCCACTCACCTCTTTCAAGCTGCTGCTCCTGCTCTACTTCCCTTCATCTCCTCCCTTCTCAACACCTCTCTCCTCTCTGGTCTCTTTCCCTCGGCCTTCAAACAAGCCTCTATCACTTCCCTCCTCAAAAAACCTACCCTCGACCCCACCTCCCTCCAGAGCTACCGTCCTGTCTCCCTCCTACCCTTCCTCTCCAAAACCCTTGAGCGGGCTGTACACTGCCAGCTCTGCTTTCCTGTCCAAGCACTCTCTGCTCGACCCTCTCCAATCTGACTTCCGCTGTGCTCACTCCACTGAAACCGCCCTTCTGTCTGTCACCAACTCACTAAACTCTGCCTGAGCTGCCTCTCTCCTCTGTCCTAATTCTCCTCGACCTCTCTGCTGCCTTTGACAC
Organism: Acipenser ruthenus; assembly: GCF_902713425.1. Classification (NCBI taxonomy): domain Eukaryota; kingdom Metazoa; phylum Chordata; class Actinopteri; order Acipenseriformes; family Acipenseridae; genus Acipenser; species Acipenser ruthenus. Next base: position 57,510,538 of record NC_081190.1, read on the forward strand.
TGTCAATCACTCTATTCTACTATCCTCTCTTGCTGACCTGGGAATCTCTGGCACTGCTCTGGCCTGGTTCTCCTCCTACCTCTCCAACCACACTTACCAGGTAACCTGGCGTGGAGCAACCTCCACACCTCGCCCTCTCTCAACAGGAGTCCCCCAAGGGTCAGTCTTGGGTCCTCTCCTGTTCTCTCTCCACACCCGCTCCCTGGGCCCCCTCATCGCATCCTATGGTTGCTCATATCATTTCTATGCTGATGATGCTCAGATTTTCCTCTCCTTCCCCACCTCTGACTCCACCATCCCCTCCTGTATCTCTACCTGTCTGTCTGCTATCTCCTCCTGGATGCACTTGCATCACCTCAAACTCAACCTCTCTAAATCTGACCTCCTTTTCTTTCCCTCCTCCTCCTCCCCCTCCTCTGATCTCTCTATCTCCATTCCTCTGGAATCTACCACACTCTCTCCCTACTCCTCAGCTAAGAACCTCGGAGTCACCCTGGACCCCTGCCTCTCTTATTCCCAGCACACCTCCACTCTGGCACGCACTTGCCGATTCTTCCTGAACAACATACGAAGAATCCGACCCTTCCTCACCAACTACGCCACCCAGCTCCTGGTCCAGGTACTCTCCCGCCTAGACTACTGCAACTCCCTCCTGGCTGGCCTCCCTGCGTCCGCCACCCGTCCACTCCAGCTCATCCAGAACTCCGCTGCTCGCCTGGTGTTCTCTCTGCCCCGCTTCTCCCATGCAACTCCACTGCTCCGCTCACTCCACTGGCTCCCGATAACCACTCGCATCCAGTTCAAGTCTCTTGTACTAGCCTACAGATGCCTTGACCAGACTGCACCCAGCTACCTCCAGACCCTCATCTCTCCCTACACCCCCACTTGAACTCTCTTCTCCTCCTGCACTAGAAGACTGGCTCTACCTCCTCTATGCTCCCCTGCCTCCAGAGCCCGCTCCTTATCCACCCTCGCCCCGCAGTGGTGGAATGACCTTCCTACGGGTGTCAGGACTGCCCAGTCCCTGACCACCTTCTGGCGCCTCCTCAAAACTCACCTCTTCAGACAGCACCTGTAGAACTCCTCTTTTCCCTCTGGACACTTATCACTCTTCCGTAAATGCGCTTTACTTGCTCTTATCTGCCCCCTATTGTACTGCATTTAATCCTGTACTTTAGAGTACTGTAATCTGGCACAAGTGTTATTTAATCTGTAGTATTTTGTTTTTAAGAATATACTGATGTAACTATCACTGACATTGTTATCTGCTCCTTTATTGAATCGTATTTTGTCATATACTTGTACTTGCTAGAACCAAAGTCAATTGTATTTTTATCTTGCTCTTAATTGTATTATTACTTGTACTGTGATTCTTGAAATGTATTTTTGTTTACGACTGTAAGTCGCCCTGGATAAGGGCACAGAAGAGTCCCACCACAGGTGTTCCAAGAGTTTAAGTGGCATATACAGGATCTAGTGTCGAGGGGGATGCTGAAAGAAAGCCACAGCCCATGGGCTTCGCCGGCTGTTGTTGTTAAGAAGGATGGAGGGATGCGCTCCTGTTGTGACTATAGAAAGCTGAATCAGGCTACGTGTAAGGACGTCTATCCGTTACCAAGAGTGGAAGAGTTGCTGGATGCTTTGGGAAATGAGAAACCAGCAGTTACTACCCCGTTTGGACTGTATGAGTGGACACGAATGCCCTTCGGGCTCTGTAACGCGCCCGCTACTTTCCAATGCCTAATGGAAAGCGTACTTGGAGATTTCATCTTTGACGCATTGCTCATCTATCTAGATGACATCATTGTGTTCTCTAGAGATTTTTAGAGCCATCTAGAGAAGCTGCATTTAGTGTTTACCCGGTTAAAACAGCATGGGCTGAAGTTGAAGCCTTGTAAGTGTTTCCTGTTGAAGGCCGAAGTCAAGTTTTTGGGACATGTGATTTCGAGTGAAGGTGTACGAGTGGATGAAGACAAGACCAGAGTCCTTGTAGACTGGCCCGTTCCATGGAACCCCAGAGAGGTTAGACTAGTGCTCGGTTTTAGGAGTTTTTACCGACGATATGTCCCTGAGTTCGCCCACCTGGCTCGTCCACTACACCGGCTGGTTGGGAAGCCGGGTAAGAACAAGGTAAGGAAGCCAGCTGTACCATTCGTCTGGGATGAGATGTGTCAAAGTGCCTTTGATCAACTGAAGGAGTGTTTGCTAGTGGTGCCAGTCCTGGCATATCCCGACTTTAGTGTTCCCTTTATAGTAACTACTGATGAGAGTCTCCGTGGATTGGGAGCTGTACTCAGCCAAAAGCAAGGGGGAGTTGAGCGCGTCATTGCTTACGCAAGTCGTGGCCTGAGGGGATTCGAGAAGAATGATGGGAACTACAGTGCGTTCAAGTTGGCTCTTAAGTGGGCCATTACAGAAAAATTCAAGGAATATCTTCTGTACTCCCATTTTATTGTGGTGACGGATCACAATCCCCTGAGATACCTGGAAAGTGCCAACTTGGGAACCGTAGAACAAAGGTGGGTTGCCCAACTCGCTGAGTTTAACTTTCATGTGCGCTACAAGCCAGGCCGAGAGAACACAAATGCCAACGTCCTGTCCCGGCTGCCTTCAGAATAAGAACCAGAACGCGAAGACAGTGAAAAGGACTTCTTGATGATCACAGAGGAAGGAGTAAAAGCCTGCCTATGGCCTCAAGCTAAGTCAGAAAGTGAGCGGGCAGGAGACCAACAGTTAACACAAGCTCAAATACGAGGAAGAATGGCAGGATATTCATTGGAGGAGATTAGGGGATTGCAACTAGAAGTAGTACCTAGGGAACTAGATGTAGAAGTAGTTGAATCCCAAGACGATCCACCAGAAGATGAGTCACAAGTAATTAGGTGCTCGCAACGAGAAAATAGGGGTGAACTTCCGAGAAGGTTAAGAGAGGATTATATTTGCTTTTAGACGTTACGATTGTAAAAAAAAAAAATTGTAAAAATGTGAACCAGTAAATTGTTATGTTGCTTGCATATTATGTTTTTTACAGGTCCAGGGAATGTCTTTGGATGTGGCAGAATTACAGCAAGGGGGAATATAAAGGGATGCAGCCCTTTACAGTTTCAGCTGTGTTAAATTTAATAAGTCAGACATGTAAGTGACAGATAGTGCGTAGTATTATGATGTAATTGCGTAGGCTAGGCAAAGCGTTAGTGCACGGGTGTTGTAAGAGTGCAGTATGGGAAGGAGGGCAGTCAGATAAAAAAAGTGTTTTTTGAAGAGACGTATGCGACACAGTGGCACACAGGCGTGGTGAGAAAGAGCAACAGAAACGTGTCCTCTATCATTAATGTGAAATCGGTTGATGTTATTTTCTTGATCAACTTAGAGAAAATAGGGTTTTGGTTGTTTTTTTGGTCCGGAAGAAAAGACAGGTTTGTTTTCTTTTAATAAGTCAGTGTGTAGATGAGAGAAAACAGGCTACCGCCATTTCAGTATCGTGGAAGGTAACGTTGCAAACTCAAGTATCTCTGTGCAGAGGAAGGCTACATAGAATTAAGTTCAGTTTGGCTTGATTAGTAGGGATCCAAAACGAGAGTGAGAGGAATGCAAGAAGATAAGATGAACAAATAAAATAGAACCAAGTATCGGTCTGTGTTATGATTGTCATTATGCAATGGCGGTTCAGTGTACCAAGCCCTGATGAAGAAAACTGAAACACGGAGCAGTGAAAAGATTATAGTCACCCGATATAAAGTGATTGCTAAATATAATACTATATAAACTGGGCTATTTATATTTGAACAGTACCTAATGTTACTTTGACTGTGAAAACTAATAAAAATGAACTACAGCGCCAGAAGGCAATAGCTGGAGCGGTAGTGTTGCTGCTGTGTTCAAAGTAGTAGACGCCATTTTAGAGCGAGTGTAGATAGACGAGCAGCACCAGTCAAGATTTGAGCCGTGAGTGGGGGAGTGCTGCGCCATGCAAGACAGAGGAGAGAAACTCGGTGTGTGTCGATTCACGTTGCGAATAGGACTGAGGATCTGCCACGTGAAAGACATTCCAGGTTACTGTAACCCTTACCAGAGACATTCCAGTACAAGTATAACCTGTATCAAGACATGGAACGATGAGAGTTTTCATGTTTTAAATTGTTGAAATTGTAAACATTGCAGTGTGTTATTGAAAAGAAAGGTATAGAACTGAAGTTTAGTTTATTAGTACAGATAATAGCATAATTATTTGCATTTAATCGGTTTTCATTGTTATATAAAAGCAATTTTGTTTTATTGTTTATAAACAAGTCTAAGTATAGCATTTATTATGGTAAATAAATAAGTTAAACTACAATTTCGGAGTAGGGACATCTCCCGGGGTCTGGAAGTGGAAGGGGGGAAGATTCACCTTTCTAGTTATATATATATATATATATATATATATATATATATATATATATATATATATATATATATATATATGGGGGATAAATGGTGTTCTGAGAAAAGAAAAACGATCAGAGGCAAGGCCAGTGCTGTGGCCACTGCGGATTCAGTCAACGTAAACCTTTCACAACATATTTTTGTGTGCAAATAAGAGACACGTCCTGCCTTTCTGAGGAGATCACTAAGGTTTTATATCCCGCTATTTTTTATTTATTTATTACGCGTGTGTGTCCTTGCTGTGTCTGGTTGTGATGCTATTCAATCGGCATGCTCTGTATTTCAGAGCCCTTCTAATCCAACCTGTGATCTAATAAATCTAATTAACAATTGTTTAGCTATCCCACATACTATCTGCGTGTAATAGCTGGTAGATACATTAACTATTTGAGTTTTATGGTGGTTGGGGTAGTAATTGTTTACAGCCTAGGCACTGAGCAAAACCTTCATATACAAGGGGAGGTATAGAGGGGGATAGGGGGTGAAAGTGGCGTTGGGAGCAGGGACCCAGATCCTCTTGCTGCTCGACCTAGCCAGAGTTGTGGTAGTTGCAGCATATTGCATACGTTCTTTCCCTACAAACGTTATTCCCGTTACATTTTGAAGCACCGTCTTTTTTCTTCATAACTTGTGGCAGTTCATGTTTGCCATTTTTCATTTAAAACTAATCTTCGCTGGTATTTTTTACACAGTTATTTGTTTGACCATAGACTAATGGCATGAGTTATATAATTAAAAAAAAGTACCTACAAAACATTTTACTATAAAAAAGTGTTTTGTATTTACAGATAGAAAATATACCTTTCCTTTTTGCATACGCAGCATGAATTTATGTGATATTCAAATAATCGCTGCAATAGTTTTTATTAATTACGCATGATTTGTGCACTACAGCCTATTGCTTGTTACGTCGCACTGCGGCCTTATGCCCTGCATGAAGCCAGCAGTTTGAGTTGCTCCTTCCCAGGGATCCAGCAACGTAAGTCGTGCTCTCCCTCCAGGCTGCACAGTTCCGGCTGGAGTTATTATTTCTCGTTTTTTTTATTACCGGACATTTTATTCTTGTTTTATTATGAGACATTATTATATTGTAATATTTTATTATACTGTTTTCTCTTGTGTATTCTGTTTCTTTTTACAGAGACTACACGCAGGCTGGTCTGCAACGTGGTGCTTTGCACATGTACAGTGAGAGCAGCTGACTGCAGCTCAACAGCACTATGCAGGACCAAGATACGCACTTCGGGTGTTGATTGCTTGCAATCCCATCCACAGTATCTTGATGCCGTTTTGTTGACTGCTTTTAGCATCACCATTATGAAGGCTGTTTGTATCATCTAACAAGCAACTAACAAGTGGTTTTGCCAGTGGCTTGTACAGGTGGGCATCCCTGTACGTTGCTACCCGCGGTGACTGCGAACCATTGGACCCGTACCGTACGGTACCAAGGTCACCGACCCGCTCCGTTCCCGACCCAGTACTGTAGCGGTATCAAACTGGAATCAAGACTACTGCACCAGTACCACACCGGTGCCAACCCGGTCACCGAACCGGTATCGAACCGACCCGGTTTCTATCCGGTCCTACACGGCCCGCTACCGACCGGTGCTCCAGGAGAGTAACAGGGACTGAACTAGGAGCTGCGTAGACTAGTCGGTGAGGAAGAGGCAAATTCTGCGTATGTTGCTGAGGAAGAAGCGACAGGAGCGTGCCAGAGTAGAGATGTGCTGAGAGTAGCAGAGGGAGGGGTTGAGGGTGACACAGAGGTTCTTGATGGATGAGGAGGGAAAGAGGGTGGTGGATTCAAGAATAGAGATAGACAGATCAGCGGTGGGGGAGGAAGAGGGGGGAAGAAAAGGAGGTCTGATTTGGTCTAGTTGCTAACTATAAGCAGATTGAGGCAGCACCTGTACATCTGTATACTGTACACTGCATTGCTTGCTTCTTGCATCATGCCTGGGTTTTATCCCTGCAAGACATGTAAGGCCAGCCTGCCTGTTGAGGACAAGCATGACAGATGCTCTTCCTGCCTGGGGCCAGAGCACACCAAGGAGACACTGGTGAACCACAGTTTCTGCAAGTTTTGTGCACATCTCTCTAAGCGCACGCTGGAGAAACATCTCTCCCGCAGCTCTACAGAGCGTGCTGTGTCCCTTACTCCTGCACTGCACTCTTCCCCATCACCCTCTGTTAGAAAGGTGGCTGTGTCTTCACCCCATTGCTCTGTGCCAAGGATAGAGTGACTGACGCACCCAGGAAAGTGGTCCACACAGGAAACCATCTTCACGGTCTTCTTTGTCTTCTGCTTCTCCTTCTCCTCTCCTAAGACAGAAGAAGAAGAGTCACCGTTCAATGGGCGGATTCAGAGCAGATAGAAAAGCTCTGGGTAGCTGTTTCCCACCAAGGAACGGTTCTAGCAGAACTACTGGATGAACATTCGGCGCCACCTGCTGGGTATGGCTTATTTTCGGCCGGTGGCTTCAATTGCCACCTTGGTACAGGTGCCTAATTTAGTGCTCCTGTCCAAGGACGCTACCTACCCCAGCAAGCAGTGCCGGGTCTCGGAGGTGATCCTCAAGCATGCCTTTTCAGCCTGTGTGTTCGTCACACAGCTAGGCAATTATAATTTTATTCTGGTAGCTTACCAGATCTATTTGCTGAGGTCCCTCTCTGACAGTCAAAGACCCTCATCACAACAGGTGGATGAGCTGCTCCTGGTTAATAAGAACCTGCTCTGTGTGTCAAAACTCCACGGGCAGTCTGTAGGCAGGAACCTATATCTGAGTTGAAGGAGGTTCAAAATGTTGACAATGCAACAGCTGTTGCAGTCAATCAGGCCAGGTAACTGGTTCACCACAGTGGACCTCAAAGACGCCTATTTCCACATCCCCATAACCAGCGTGTGGCCGGGGTTTGACATGGGTGACCAATAAAATGTAGCCGACTACACAAATTAGGGGATTACACCCTGAGAAATAGTTTAGAGCTCTATATAGTTCAATGACCCTGTGTTAGGTTCTTTAATTTGGGAGAACAACACACTAGATCCGTAAACACCCCAGGAGGAATTGCACCAACTTAATGGTTACATTCAAATAGTTTATTTTGTGCAAATTGTCCAGGATAACATTTACAAAATGAAAAGCTCTAATATGTAGAATGAGGCATAAAAAATAAAACAAATCCTATCTAGTCCCCCTCTACCGTCTGGTTTGTTGGTGGTACAGTCAGTGTCAATTTTAGAAAGTCTTACCTCTGGGCTCCCTTTTTTTCCGGAAAAGTAAATTGCTCTCCTCCAGTAGAGGTCACTACTGACAGCACCAGACAACCACCAGCACTAGGGACACCAACTATCTGATGTTAAAACAGCTTTGCTAAAATATTAAACTATTAAAGGAGGCTCCTTGCCGGGATGTAGTCGTGTCTCTAGAAACAGGTCAGGATTTTCCTATCCACGCTTCTTTACTTGGCCCCGTGGACAGCAAACCCTTTCAAACATGATCGGAGTTGTGGAGTAGTGGTTAGGGCTCTGGACTCTTTACCGGAGGGTCGTGGGTTCAATCCCAGGTGGGGGACACTGCTGCTGTATCCTTGAGCAAGGTACTTTACCTAGATTGCTCCAGTAAAAACCCAACTGTATAAATGGGTAATTGTATCTAAAAATAATGTGATATCTTGTAACAATTTTAAGTCGCCCTGGATAAGGGTGTCTGCTAAGAAATAAATAATAATAAAAGAAAACCTTGCAAACAGCACCTCCCAAACAAAAGGAAAAACCATGATCAATTGTCTCCCCACATAAAATACGAGGGAACCACAATAAAAAGAAAGTTAAAAGAACTATAGCTAAAAGATTTTTTTTAAAAAACCATGTCTCAAAGCAAGGAAGAAGGAATTAAAATTCACTATACAGCTGAAAACAACATTGGCCAATCAAGCTATCTTCTACACCAAGTTACTCCACAAGTCCTCCTCCGTTTGTCTGTGGCTTCCTGGAACTGATCACTGTTTAGGAACTGGCTTGCCATCTTCCAATCTCTATTATTGCCAGTTCTTGCTGCTGTTGCTATTGTTGCTGCTACTGTCTCCCGTCTGCTTGTCTACTTCCGCCTTTGTCTCTCTCTCTCTCTCTCTCTCTCTCTCTCTCTCTCTCTCTCTCTCTCTCTCTCTCTCTCTCGCGGAGGATTGTGGGATTATGGGAGGTGCTGGAGGAAGCGTTTGGGTAGGAGTGCGTTTGTGGATTATTTATTATTTTACTGTTTTAGTTTTATAGTAAATAGTCTATTTATTTATTTGTTTGTTTGTTTGTTTGTTTGTTTGTTTTGTTTTTTGTCCATAGCTGTGTTTGTGCTGACTTTGGGTCAGCTCAGACTCAGCTATGGCGACGGCAGGTTTGACTCGCCGGCACGGCTGTCGTTGTGATCCTGACAGCGCAGTGTCGGTGGAGGAATGCCTGCTCGCTATCAGTGAGGTGGTAGGAGAAGGTCAAATTAAATCAGCGTCACGCATGAATAAAGGGTTAGTTATTTTTTTCAGTGAAACACAAGCTGTAGATGTGCTGGTGCAGGAAGGTTTTGTGGTCAAAGGAAGTTTGGTGATGGTGTCTCCGCTAGCTACACCTGTAACTAAGGTGATTCTGTCAAATGTGCCCCCTTTCCTTAAAAATGAGTTGCTGGAAAGGGAGCTTTCAAGGTACGGAAAATTAACATCCCCGATTAGATCGATACCGTTAGGATGCAAAGATCCCAAACTAAAGCATGTCATGTCATTTAGAAGGCAGGTATTCATTTTATTAAATAATCCTAATGTAGATATTGATGTAGCTTGGACGTTTACTGTGGAAGGAAGCAAATGTGTTGTCTTTGCTAGCACTAACACAATGCGCTGTTTTAAATGTGGAGCGCAGGGGCATCAGCGCAAAAACTGTCCGAGACTGGAGCCTGAGGAAGAACAGGGTGAAACTGGTGGGGAGGAAGTCAGGGATGATTGGGGAGAGCGGGAGGAAGATCCGCGCCAGCCAGAGCCACTGGCAGGGCCAGGAGAACCAACTGAGCTAATAGAACAGACAGCTGAGACAGCTGGAAATCATGAATTCACTGTGGTGGAAAGAAAAAGGAAAAAAAGTATAAAAACATTAGTGTGACAGAGATCGAATGAGTCTTAGTGTTAGATCTCCCTCTCGACCTGTGAGAGCACGGTATACGAGGAACAGAGTACCCTTAATGAAATGGCACGACAATTTATTCCGTAGGGTAGATGGAAGTCGGTCAGTTCGGAAGGGGGCGGAGCCATGGCACCCGAGCTCAGTGACCCAGACGGTAAGCAGCGTGGCATCCGAGGACTGGAGGAGCGGATGCGCTCGTTAACCTCGGGGTCATGGGCGAGGGTATAAATAGGGGGCATGGCTTGAGTGATCTGTTCCTTTGCATATGGTTAAGTTTAATAACCGAGAAGGAGCCCGTACTGTGAGGAAACCGTGAGTGTTCTGTGTCTGTGTATTAACACTGTGTGTCTTGTGTGTTATTTGTCACAGAGGATTACTGAGCACGATCCGGAGCTGCAGCCGCAGGCCAGCGAAAAACCCGGACTTCACCACTCACCTTTCACTACCAACTGTCTTTGTGTTTGCACCTTTTAGCACTTGAATCACGCACTGTCTTTTGTGTTCGTGTTTAGTGTGGGTGTCGGAACGGGACTTTGGGGTTGCGGGTCAAACCCGCGGGATTATAAATTAGAAGTGATACACGCCGCTGTATCACTTCCAGCACTATTATCATTTACAGGTTTTGCCTTGAGGCTCTGGACATTTACAAAAATAAATAAACACCCTTGCACCTGTACCAACGTCTGTCTGTGTGATTCTTCTGCACTGCACTCACCTGCACGTCATTACCACTTTGCCACACGTGGTCGTCAGAAGTAAGAGATGGACTACGCCACACTGTCGGCGCTGCTGGAGCAGCTGGACAGCAGACGGGAGGGGGAGGAAAGACGGAGAGAGGAGAGGTACACCGCGCTGATTGAGAGGGTCGGGCTGGCAATACCTCCCACAGCATCAGCGGAGCGCGGCTTCATAGCGCCCAAAGCCAGGACGCATAAAATGACGGCGGATGATGATCCAGAGGCATACCTGGTGGCATTTGAGCGGCTGGCTACCACCGCGTCATGGCCCCGACAGTTCTGGGCAAGCCAGCTGGGACCCTGCCTGATTGGGGAAGCGCAGGCAGCATACCAGGCAATGGGGGATGACGACGCCGCTCAATATGACCTGGTAAAGCTGGCTATTCTCCGCCGTCTGAATATTATGCAGGAAACGCACCGAGTGAGGTTCAGGGAGTACAGGAGGTCCCCGAACGTACGCCCCAGGGTGGTCGCGCAGAAGCTCTGTGACCACATGATACACTGGCTCACCCCGGCGCTAAAAACAACTGCCCAGATGGGGGAGGCCATCGTTATTGAGCAGTTTTGTCATGTGGTCGGCGCCGAGACCCAAGGATGGATACGGCGCCACAACCCCGACACCCTGGAACAGGCAGTCAAGCTCGCTGAGGACTTCGAGGACTCCCTGGTATCCGCCCAGACCGGGCTACTCACCCCACCTCAACGGAGCGGCCGAGCCCCACCTCCTCTCTCTGCTCCATCAGCCCCACCACCAGGACCGGTTCAACGACCTCCAAGAGCACCAACCCCAATGGGCGACCTTGCCTCCTCTTCATGGAGACCAAGGTTGGCCCCCAGCGGGGGTAGAGGTGCTGCCCCTGCCCCGTTGCCATACCAGCAGCGGGACAGACCATTTAATACTGTGCCCTCCTTTCCCCCTACCTGTTTTAGGTGCCGCCAGCCGGGACATCAGGCTAGGTCATGCCCATCTGCGATGGAGTGTGACGTGGCCGTCTGTAATCTGGCATCTGAAGCGGGTAAGCGAGGGAAAAATGGTCGGGAGGGGCCTTGTATTGTTAAGGTGATTTTTGGAAATGTGAAGACCCATGCATTAGTGGACACAGGGTGTGGTCAGACCTTAATTAGAGCATCTCTCTTGGGCGGTATGGTGTGGCAGCCACAAGGTCAGGTGGCGATCTCCTGTATCCATGGAGACACGGCAACATACCCCACAGTAAAAGCATATTTATCGGTCGGTCCGATGAAACGTTCCCTGGTAGTTGGGGTAGCGGAAAGGTTACCACATCCCATTATTCTGGGTCGGGACTGGCCCAACTATAAAGATTTATTGAAATTAAGGGCAGTCCCGGCCATACACGCAAATGTGGCAGAAAAAGTAGAAGGGGAAATAATTGGTAATGTTTTTCCCTTTCAAGCGGAAATGTTCTCTTCCCTGTTCCGGCCGAAAAAAACAAACAAAGAGGTATGGGACATGCTCGAACTTGGGGTGATTGAGCCTTCCAGGAGCGAGTGGTGCAGTCCAATTGTGATAGTGGCCAAAAAGGACGGCACCAACCGCTTCTGCGTTGATTTCCGCAAGGTAAACGCTATTGCCAAGTTTGATGCGTATTCCATGCCTCGGGTCGACGAACTCCTAGATAGACTGGGGACGGCGAGGTTCATCTCCACTCTGGATCTGACGAAAGGATATTGGCAGATCCCGTTAACTCGTAGGTCTAGAGAGAAAACCGCATTTTCAACACCAGAGGGGCTGTTTCATTTTACAACCATGCCGTTTGGGTTACATGGTGCGCCTGCTGCCTTCCAGAGACTGATGGACCAGGTTTTACACCCACATCGTGAATATGCGGCAGCATATATTGATGATGTGGTCATTTACAGCTCCACCTGGCGAGAGCATTTGGCTAGGATCACAGCCGTCCTTCAGTCTCTAAGGGCAGCCCGGCTGACAGCTAACTTGCGAAAATGTGCGTTTGCCAAAAGAGAAACACAATATTTGGGATTTGTAATGGGGAATGGCAGGGTGAAACCCGTTGTCTCCAAGGTCCAGGCCTTGGTAGACGCGGCAATCCCCAAAACCAAGGCTCAGGTGCGGTCGCTACTGGGGTTAGCCGGTTATTACCGCCGCTTTATCCCCGAGTATGCCACAGTGGTTAATCCCTTAGTTGACCTCACCAAAAAGAGCGCACCAAATTTAATTAAATGGTCAGAAGAATGTCAGGGGGCGTTTAATACTGTTAAGCAGAGACTTTGCCAGGCCCCTGCTCTCATCACTCCAGACTTCACTAAGAGATTCATCCTCCACACCGATGCTTCGGATGTCGGTTTGGGTGCAGTCCTGTCTCAAATGGTAGGCGGAGTAGAACACCCTGTTCTGTACATAAGTAAAAAAATGCTCCCTCGGGAGCGCAACTACTCCGTCGTCGAAAAAGAGTGTTTGGCCATGAAATGGGCTACTCACTCTTTAAGATACTACCTGCTGGGACACTCATTTGATCTTGTCACTGACCACGCCCCACTCAAGTGGTTAAGCACAATGAAGGACAGCAATGCCCGGATAACTCGGTGGTATCTGGCATTGCAGCCCTTCATGTACCATATGGTACACCGTGCAGGGAAAGACCACCAAAATGCGGATTATTTTTCCCGGGAGGGGGGAGTAATGGGAAAGGTAGGTTTAGCCGAGTGTTCCTTCGGCTCCACTCTGAGCGGTGGGATATGTGACAGAGATCGAATGAGTCTTAGTGTTAGATCTCCCTCTCGACCTGTGAGAGCACGGTATACGAGGAACAGAGTACCCTTAATGAAATGGCACGACAATTTATTCCGTAGGGTAGATGGAAGTCGGTCAGTTCGGAAGGGGGCGGAGCCATGGCACCCGAGCTCAGTGACCCAGACGGTAAGCGGCGTGGCATCCGAGGACTGGAGGAGCGGATGCGCTCGTTAACCTCGGGGTCATGGGCGAGGGTATAAATAGGGGGCATGGCTTGAGTGATCTGTTCCTTTGCATATGGTTAAGTTTAATAACCGAGAAGGAGCCCGTACTGTGAGGAAACCGTGAGTGTTCTGTGTCTTTGTATTAACACTGTGTGTCTTGTGTGTTATTTGTCACAGAGGATTACTGAGCACGATCCGGAGCTGCAGCCGCAGGCCAGCGAAAAACCCGGACTTCACCACTCACCTTTCACTACCAACTGTCTTTGTGTTTGCACCTTTTAGCACTTGAATCACGCACTGTCTTTTGTGTTCGTGTTTAGTGTGGGTGTCGGAACGGGACTTTGGGGTTGCGGGTCAAACCCGCGGGATTATAAATTAGAAGTGATACACGCCGCTGTATCACTTCCAGCACTATTATCATTTACAGGTTTTGCCTTGAGGCTCTGGACATTTACAAAAATAAATAAACACCCTTGCACCTGTACCAACGTCTGTCTGTGTGATTCTTCTGCACTGCACTCACCTGCACGTCATTACCACTTTGCCACAATTAGCTACAGACCTTAAGGAAAATGAAAGTGTGTCGGAACGGAGCTCTGGAGCGGTCTCATTGGACCAGGGGCTCTCTCAGCCCGTCAGCTCTGAAGGAGCGGATGGTGAAGGGATTGGGCTCAGGTCTGATAAGAGACTGAGGTTCGAGTCTGGGAGCCACGGCACTGTGGGAGTGGAATCTCGTGCCGCGGGGGCTCCTGACTTGAACCCGGGGAGGAGTGACGGTGGCTCTGGGTCTCTACCTGGAGCTGCCGTGCTTCCCTGTTCAGAGGGAGAGGAGCGCAGCGCTGAGTCTCTACTTGGCGCTACTGTGAATCCATCTCTGTCTGACTCGCAACAGGTAGTAACAGAGCTAAAGGGAGAGGAGCAGCTGAAAATATCAGCGGCGGCGGTCAATGACAGCGATGAGGAGTATGAGGAGGGGGAGATGGGAGGTGTAGACGACGGCGAGGTTTCGGACTCTTCGCTGTTCTCCGACATTACATTACTGACAGCCAAACTACCAGGAAAAAACTGTATTCAGTCAACATATAGCCCTTAAGAAAGCTACAACACAAGAATTAGATCAACCAAAACGGTACAGACTGAAGAAATTCATGCAAACAGTTAGGAAAACGTTACATCAGAAAACCAAAGTATAAATATTTATTTATTTATTTATTTATTTATTTATTTATTTATTTATTGAAAAAATGGATAGGTTTTATAGGAATTTTACATCTTTTACTGTTTGCTTTTTCTTAGTCTTTTTAAACTTTTTAGCCATCATAGATAGAATTAATTTTATCTCTTTTAATGTCAATGGTTGTAGGCAGGATTTTAAGAGAGCACAGTTATTTGAATTTTTAGAACAGAAGAGGGTGGGAGTGGCTTTTTTACAGGAGACACACACAGACAGAGAGAATGAGGCAGGATGGCTTGCTGAATGGAGAGGGCAGTGTGTGCTGAGCCACGGAACAAATAACAGCACAGGGGTGGCTGTGCTTTTTCAACCAGGGTTGGAAGTTGACATTTTAGATTTTAAAGAGATAATTAGAGGGAGGCTTGTAAAAGTGAGGACTAAGATAGGACAGATAGTTTATGATTGTATTAATGTTTATGATCCAAATATAGGAAGGGATAGAATTGTATTCCTGAATGTTTTAAAGCAGACTCTTTTAACAGTACATGATGATGATATATTAATAGTGGGAGGGGATTTTAACTGTACAGTAGATTTTAATAAGGATAGGAATAGTATTGAACCTCATCCTCCTTCAGCGAGAGAATTGGCTGCTATTTTAAAGTTCAGTGGCTTGGTTGATGTTTGGAGGTGTCTGCATCCCACCACTCGCCAGTATACCTGGTCACACCGCCTTTCTCAGTATACAGTTAGAGCAAGATTGGATAGGATATATGCACTCAAACACCACCTCAATAAATTCACACAAGCAACAGTAATACCGAACAGCTTGTCTGACCATCATTGCACTCTGATCACAGCAATTACAGGTAAAGAAATACACAGGGTATCTCAGTGGTATTTTAACACCAAATTATTGCAAAATACTAATTTTACAAAACAGTTTAAGGATTTTTGGTTAAAATGGCAAGAACAAAAAAGCCAATTTAAGAATCTGAGGCAGTGGTGGGATATAGGAAAAACGCAAATTAAATTATTTTGTCAGCAGTACACTTTAGACATAACCAAGTCACTGAACTCAGTCATAAGAGAGCTAGAGAGAGAGATCCTACAGTTAGAGACTGAGCAGAGCACAGCTGCAAAGGAGACCCTGGTGGAGCGGAGACAAGCTTTGGGCAGCATGCTGGAGGAGAAGGTGCGGGGGGCACAAGTGCGATCTCGATTTATTGAGCTGAGAGATATGGATGCTCCTACAAGCTTCTTCTTTGGTTTAGAGAAGAAGAGAGCAAATAGGAAGCGGCTGCCCTGCGGTAGAGAGTTGACTAGTCAGGAGGAGATTAATGATGCGGCGGTGCAATTCTACACTGACCTGTATTGCAGTGAGTCATGTAACCAGACTGATATCAATACACTACTGGAGGGACTGCCCAGTCTGAGCTTGGAGGAGCAGCAGAGTCTGGAAATGGGACTGTCTCTTCAAGAGTTGACCACTGCTGTCAAGCAGCTGGCCAGAGGGAAAGCACCAGGGATCGATGGACTGTCAGTAGAGTTTTATCAGCACTTCTGGAAGGAGCTGGGGCCAGACTTGCTGTTGGTGCTGCAAGAGAGCCTGGAGGCGGGGGAGCTGCCTCTAAGCTGCCGCAGGGCCGTCATCACACTGCTGCCCAAGAAAGGGGACTTGTGCATGCTTAAAAACTGGAGACCTGTCTCAATGTTATGTACCGATTTAAAAATATTTTCTAGAAGTTTGGCGATGAAACTGAGGAACTGTTTGGATAAAATAATTCACCCTGATCAGACTTATTGTGTACCTGGGAGAACAATATTCGATAATATTTTTTTAATCCGGCTTTATTGATAGCTAAGAAGGGTGATTTTAATGTGGGACTGGTCTCTTTGGATCAAGAGAAAGCTTTTGATCGCGTCGACCACCACTACCTTTTTGAGACCTTGGAAGCCTTTGGGTTCGGCCCTCAGTTTATTAAATTTATTAAACTTTTATATAGTAATGTTTTTAGCGTTTTAAAAATAAACGGTGGGCTGAGTCAACCCTTCTCAGTGTGCAGGGGAATCAGGCAGGGCTGACCCCTGTCTGGGATGCTGTACTCCATCTCCATTGAGCCCCTGCTGGCTCTGTTGAGAAGCAAGCTGGCGGGCTGGACGGTGCCTTTCTCAGCCCCTCCTGCTATAGTGAGGGTGTCAGCATATGCTGATGATATCACTGTTTTTATTAGTAATAAAAGAGACGTCCAGGAACTGCATCAGAGTTTAAGTATGTTTCAGAGAGCATCATCTGCAAGAATTAACTGGGCCAAGAGTGACACCTTCCTGTCAGGGAGCTGGCAGGAGGGTGGCCCTCCTGTTTTGCCCCAGGTTTTGAGGTGGGGTAGGATAGAGATGAAGGTGCTGGGCGTGTTCCTTGGTACTGATACTTACATGGAGCAGAATTGGGAGGGGTTGATTGAGAAGGTGAAAGGCCGACTGGGTCAGTGGCGGGGGCTGCTGGCTCAGCTGTCCTATAGAGGGAGGGTCCTGGTCATTAATAATCTTGTGGCCTCAATGCTATGGCATAGGTTGGTTTGTCTGGATCCGCCTAGAGACTTGGTGACCAGCCTGCAGAGGCTCCTTGTAGAGTTTTTCTGGGGTGGGAATCACTAGCTGAAGCCGGCTGTGCTCTATCTCCCCCGGGATGAAGAGGGGCAGGGGTTGGTCAGTATCGCAGGCAGGGTGGCAGCTTTTCGTTTATTAACAGTACAGAGACTCTTGTACACTGGGGAGGGGGCTCACTGGAAGCAGCTTGCCTGTTTTTTTTTAAGTAAAGTTGGAGGGCTGGGGTTTAAATATGACCTGTTTTTAATTGACCACGGTGCTCTGGACAGTTCTGACCTGCCGTCTTTTTATCAAAGTGTTTTACAGACTTGGAGAACAGTGAGGGTTGGAAGAGAGGAAGCTTCAATGACAGCCCAGAGGCTGCTAGAGGAGCCCATTCTTTTCAATCCCATCTTCTCAGTGCAGTGCCTTCATTCACAGGCTCTGCAGACCAGCTTTTTGAGGGCTGGAATAGTCAGGCTGGCTCACCTGATGACCCCTGAACTCTCTCGCTGGCTCAGTGCGGCTGAGCTGGCTGCCAGGCTGGGCTGGCGCAGCGAGAGGCAGGTGGAAAGGATGGTGAGTCAGGTTAGGAGCTGTCTCTCCCCGGAGCTCAGTGAGGCTCTGAGAGAGGAGATGGCTCAAGAACAGGGGGATCAGAGACAGGGTGCTGCTTTTCCTGTGTTATTGGTAACTCCAGTAGAGATTAAAGAAGATGAGGGGGAGGAGGAAGAGAAAGGAAAGCTCTTAAAACTACAAAAACTCAAAAATATAGATTTTGTAAATTTAAATAGTAAAGAGATGTATAAACTGTGTATTAAGGCAACTCATTGCAGCAAACTGAGAGGGATGGTTGATACCAAATGGAGGACTCATCTGTCTCTGGGAGATGAGGGGACCCCAGAATGGAGGGTGCTGTACAAACCCCCCTTAGACAAGAGAGCAGGAGATCTCCAGTGGAGGCTCCTGCATGGTATCCTGGCCACAGGCCGGTTCCTGCACAGAATCAACTATGAAATCAGCTCGGTCTGTGACTTCTGTCAGCAGGAAGACACCATTTTCCATATGTACAGCGAGTGTAGGAGACTGAAGCCCCTCTTCAGCCTCCTGCAAGAGAGACTGCAACAGCTGGGAGCAGTTTTTACTCTGACACTTTTTATTTTTGGGGTCCCCTATAGGCAAAAACACAAGTATACTTGTGTGCTGATAAATTTCCTTTTAGGTTTGGCAAAGTTGGCCATTTTAATATCCAGAAGGAATAAGCGGACAGGCATAGGGCAGACAGATGTGGTCAAATTCTTCAGAGTACTAGTGGTTAGCAGGTTAAAGGTTGATTTTGCCTATTTTAAACTTTTTAATGACCTACAGAGCTTCCAGGAGAGGTGGTGTGTGGGAGAGGCTGTCTGCTCGCTCAGTGAGGAGGGAGAGCTCAATGTGATTTTATAAAAACAAATAATTTATTTATTACTTATTTATTTATTTTTTAATCATAGTCTGCTTTTTAATAGTTTTTTAGACTTTCTTTTAATCCTTTAGCATTCTAACGAAAATGTAGTATTGTTATATTATTTAATAAAGGATTGTTAAAAGTCTAAAAGTCTCTCTCTCTCTCTCTCTCTCTCTCTCTCTCTCTCTCTCTCTCTCTCTCTCTCTCTCTCTCTCTCTCTCTCTCTCTCTCTCTCTCCTGCACACCCCTGTCGCTCTCTCTCCTCTCTGGCACTTATATTGTCCAGCAGGGCAACAGGGTTCACTCACCAACCAATCATAACTGGGCCCGCTTTCCTCTCGCTCACCTGTTAGAGATTTCTGCTACTCATAAAATTTAGACTATTACAAGTTCTGGTCCTTACTGGTTGTTAAAGTTTCCAAGGGATGCCAATCCAAGTGTAAACAAACCACATGTTTTCAAACAAAAACACACCACAAGCAATCAAATAATTCTAAAATAAAAGGTGTAATCAAAGTGCCAAACAAAGCTAAAGTTAAATCATAATGTGATCAACATAATTGCAAATTATTCACAATTTTAACAAAAAAGAAAATACACATCTTGTCACCTGCGGTTCGCTTTTCAGGGAACAGCGTACAAGTTCCCTAGCTCCCCGTGCCTTCTCGAAGTTCATGGAAGCTATCCTGGTGGAAACAATGTTCCTATCTATGCCTCGGCGCAGCGCTGGGCAGTGTCACCAGAAGGGAGGTCACCACAACGGATGTGTCCAGCCTGGGCTGGGGCACTGTGTGGAACGGCAGGGGTGTGCAAGGTGTGCGGAACCCCCCTTGCAGGGCCTCCACATCAATGTTTTGGAACTGCAGGCAGCCTCAGGTCGCCCAGTCTCCATCGCATGGCCCGCAAACTTTTGCTCTGGGCACACGAGAACCACCTGGACAAACTGGCCGATGGACCTCCTCTCAAGGAGAGTTCCCAGCGCCTCAGAGTGGGGGCTTCACCCCGAGTTGGTGAGCCTCATTTGGGAGACGTTCAGGAGAGCAGAGATAGATCTTTTTGCCTCCCAGGAATCAACCCACTGTCCCCTGGTTCTCCATAATAGAAGGTGGGGACCCGCTTGCAGTAGATGCCTTGGCACACAAGTGGCCGAGGCAACTGTTATATCCCTTCCCACCTCTCGCCCTGCTCCCACTGAATCTGGTGAAAATTAGGCAGGACCAGGCCAAGGTGCTTCTAGTATCCCCTTATTGGCCCAGGAGACTCTGGTTTTCAACCCTGGTGCAGTTCCTGTGCGGCCAGCTGTGGAGACTGCCCAAGTGCTGTGACCTGTTAAGTCAGGCATGGGGGACTTCATGGCAGTGCGGTCCAGTGGTTAAAGTCCAGGAATTGTAAGCAAAAGGTCACTGGTTCAAATCCCACCTGACTGACTCACTGTGTGACCCTGAGCAAGTCACTTAACCTCCTTGTGCTCCATCCTGCGGATGAGATGTTAAATGTCCTATTGTAAGTGACTCTGCATATAATGCACAGTTCACAGCCTACCTCTGTAAAGTACTTTGTAATGGTGGTCTACTATGAAAGGCGCTATATAAAAATAAAGATATTATTATTATCCAGACCCATCGTGCCTGCAGCTCTGGGTCTGGCCCCTGAACGGCTGCATTTGAGCTGTCTGGGTCTGTCCAATAGGGTTATTGGCACCCTACAAAATGCCAGAGCAGCATCCACGCATTCCCAGTATGGGTACAAGTTGGTGATCTTTCAGACGTGGCGCCTGCCTTGTGGGTTTTGACCTCACTACCTGTTCCATGGCAGTTATACTGCAGTTTTTGCAGGACTTTTTTGACGTGGGGAAATTCCCCTGCCTGTTAAAGGTCTATCTGGCAGCCATTTCGGCTTGCCATGTCAATATTAACTCGTCTCCCCAGGAGCTCACTTCCTGGTGAGGCAATTTTTGAAAGGGGATAGCAGACATGGTCAGGACTACCTATGAGCTGGCCAACTTGTCCCCTCCAGAAAAGCTCACTGCCCATTCCACCAGGGTCATGGCAACTTCGTGGGCTTTATTCCAGGGTACATCTGTCAAGCACATTTGCAATGCAGCGGTGTGGGCTACTCCCCATACCTTTACGAGGTTCTAACCCTGGCTTTGGAACTAGAGTGTTAAGGGTGGCATCTCAGCCGACCCTTACAACACAGGCATAGAGGTTTTTTAGCCATAGATACATGTTACTGGGGTTGCATATGGTAATGCACAAGACAACCTCTTGGCTTAATCTTGCAATCTTGCCCTTGCGACGGCTCTGGTACCATACGGTAATGGTTACATTTTGTACTTGAAAGGAAACTTTATCATAACCCTGGTTCCCTGAAATAGAAATGTAACAATTAATCTTCAAGGCTGTTGCGTCCATGATTGCAGCAGGCTTGAAGGAAAAATGACACCAAGATCTATGAACACAGTGCTTTTGTGCCCTCTGGGACAGGCCACGACTGCATCACAGGCTCTGCGAGCAGCTTTGTTATATCTTATTCAGGTTTGAAGGTCTTTAAGAGGTAAATACCCATACGATAATGATTACATTTATATTTCAGGGAACAAGGGTTATGATAATAACCTAATGTTCTCTGCAGTTGTTGGGTTTAATTAAATACTGGAATCAATATGCTTGCCTAACTTAAAGCATTATCGTTGATAATATCTCTTACCATATGTAGCAGGGCGATTGCCCTGCATGTGTGTAAATTTAGTGTTGGTATAATTTGTATGGGGAAATGGGTTTATTGTGTATTGTTTGGAGTTGGTTTGTTTGATTGAATTATTGTATACAGACGGGCGCTCGACGAGACCTGCTGCCTGCTAGGCTTGGTTGAGAGGAAGGGCAGCAAGTGATTGGCTGTGCCGGTTCTCAATCAGCAGGTGGGCGGGTCTTGACCGAGTGTCCGTCGGTTTAAAAACATCCGCGGGATATGGCTCGGGGTGACTGCAACGCCATGCCAGAGGGGAGCGGTGTATACTCTGGAGGAGAGGGTCCGCTCTGCAGGAACAACAGCTACACAACCCTGAGACTGCAAGCGGTGCTTGTGAAGGCAATGCCCAGCCAAGACCGTATGAAGCAGCAGGAGTCGTTGTATGAATACCGGCTCATGAGTAGGTTAGTTTAGGGGATAGTGATCCCATGTGATGTATAGCGAGGGTTACGTAGTGTAGCCGGTTCCTGGAGCGGGACGCCTCGTTTTATAAGGCTAGCGCTCGCCCTCTGGGGCACCTTTTATTTGTAGTTTTTGTACTGTGTTTTATTTTGTATTTTTGTACAGCTTGCTGTATATGTGTCCTCTGTGTGTTACCATGGCTGGTAGCGTCACATGACCACCTTTATTTACTTTCACTTTCTGTTTTGTTAATAAATCCTGTGTGCCTGTGCTGGCGTTTCAACTCCACCCCCCAGTTGTCTCTCTGTATTGCTTAACCAGCGGCTACCCACACACATGACACGAGCGAGACCCGGTCACACCATAGCACATCAATTTAATTATTTCTTGGCAGTTGTAATCTTTAGTTGATTTCACAAAGTGTCGTTTCACAACACATTTGCATCACAGAAGGCCATTTTCATTACACTTGTGACAAAGTAGAAATCATTCTAAATTACATCCTCCAAATGGACAGGATGCATTTCAAGAGACTGTTTACAATAACATGATCTCATCGCGGTTGACAGCATAGGAATCTGGCTCGGCTGCCTCTGCTCGGGACCGACCCGACCCCAAGCTGGAAGCCATGTGGGCTGATTCTTTAGCTCGTTCCTGTGACTTCCGACTCGAGCAAGCGCGTGACGAACGGTGTGGGGAGTGTCAAAAAGCTAGCCCTAGAGCCGTCCCACGAGCACCATTGGTGCCTTTGCCCCAAGTGAAAGCTCCGTTTGAGCGTTTTGGGATGGACATAGTTGGGCCATTCGAAAGGAGTGCGGCGGGATACACACACCTATTGGTTATTTTGGATTACGCAACGCGTTATCCAGAGGCCATACCCCTCGGATCTATGTCCGCTAAGTCTATTGCCAACAAACTTGTGAAGGTTTTCTCCTGGGTGGGGATCCCCAGGGAGATACTGACTGACCAAGGCACCAACTTTTTGTCCCGGCTAATCCGTGGAACATGTAAGCTTTTGGGGATTAAGACCATTAGGACCTCGGTGTTTCATCCTCAGACCGATGGTCTTGTGGAGAGCTTTAATAAGACCCTTAAGAACATGTTGAGCAGATTTATTAGTAGTGATGCGTTACTGGGACCAGCTGATTCCTCCCCTTCTCTTTGCGATCAGAGAGGTACCCCAGGCTTCCACAGGGTTTTCACCATTTGAGCTGTTGTATGGGCGGAGACCCCGGGGTGTGCTCGATCTGGTCAGAGAGATGTGGGAGGAACAGCAGGACAATTCGACCAATACGGTCCGGTATGTGTTGGACCTGCGCAAACGTCTTGAGTCTGTAGGAAAATGGGCGATGACAATTTGCAGCAGGCTCAGCACAGACAGGAGACACAGTACAACTGATGAGCCCGGTTATTCACATTTCAGCCAGGGGATAAAGTACTTCTATTATTACCCAGTTCTGAGTCGAAACTTTTGGCTAAGTGGCAAGGACCCTTTGAGGTTACACGCTGGGTTGGGAAGGTGGACTATGAGATCTGCCAGCCGGAGCAACAGAGAGAGAAACACATTTATCATATAAACCTCTTTAAGCCCTGGTTGCAACCAGATGCATTGGCAGCAGCGCAAGCAGTCCCGGGGCAGACTCGAGTAGCCCATCATCACATTGACATTGAGCCGCGGGCACCAGTTCGCCAGACGCCATACCGTATACCTGAACGCAAAAGACAGGTAATAAAGACGGAAATTGATTAAATGCTTAGACTAGGGGTAATAGAAGAGTCCTAAAGTGACTGGAACAGTCCTGTTGTTTTAGTGGATAAGCCAGACGGATCAACTCGATTTTGCATTGACTTCAGGCGAGTTAATGAGAAATCGAAGTTTGATGCTTATCCCATGCCCAGGGTAGATGAGTTGCTGGAGCGTCTGGGCATGGCTCATTTTATGACGACACTGGATTTGACAAAAGGGTACTGGCAGATACCCCTGACCCCGGAATCCAGAGAGAGGACGGTGTTTTCGACTCCCTTTGGTTTGTACCAATTTAGGACCATGCTCTTTGGGTTGCACGGAGCACCAGCCACTTTCCAGCGGATGATGGATCGCATTTTGCGGCCCCATCAGCAGTACGCTGCTGCTTACATAGATGACTTGGTTATCCACAGTGAGGATTGGCCGAGTCATCTGTGTAAGGTAGCGGCTGTCCTGCAATCCTTGCGGGAGGCTGGGCTCACTGCTAACCCAAAGAAATGTGCCATTGGGAAGAGTGAGTCGGAGTATTTGGGGTATCGAGTAGGGGGTGGCCAGATCAGACCG
The DNA here is from genome assembly GCF_902713425.1 of Acipenser ruthenus. Classification (NCBI taxonomy): domain Eukaryota; kingdom Metazoa; phylum Chordata; class Actinopteri; order Acipenseriformes; family Acipenseridae; genus Acipenser; species Acipenser ruthenus. The sequence continues at coordinate 57,534,475 of NC_081190.1, forward strand.
CTGATTGCTAAGGTGAAAGCCTTGGCTGACTGGCCAGTCCCTATGACCAAAACCCAGGTGCGCTCTTTCTTGGGACTAGCGAGCTATTATAGGAAGTTCATCCCGAGCTTCGCCACGCTTGCTGCTCCCTTGACAGACCTCACCAGGAAGGCTGCCCCAAATACAGTTCAGTGGACGGAGTCGTGCCAGAGGGCATTTCTCGTTCTGAAGCGTAGACTGTGTAGTAAGCCAGTGCTGTGCAGTCCGAATTTTAGTAAGAGGTTCACCCTGCAGACGGATGCGTCGGAGACAGGTCTCGGGGCAGTGTTGTCTCAGGAGGTCCAGGGAAGCGAGCACCCGATCCTGTATATCAGCAGGAAGCTCCTTTCCCATCGAGAAAAACTATAGTACCATCGAGAAGGATTGTCTCTCAGTAAAATGGGCAGTCGAGTCACTCTGGTACTACCTCCTGGGGTGACACTTCACCCTAGTTACGGATCATGCCCTCTTAGCATGGCTTCACCGGATGAAGGATAGCAATGCCAGAATCACGCGGTGGTACTTGGCCCTGCAGCCCTATGCCTACAGGGTTGTCCACTGGGCAGGAAAGCTGCATCAAAACGCAGATTTTTTCTCTCGGGAAGGCATGGGGGTGTAGGATTTTCGAATGGACCGGTGTTGCCATTCTGAGGGGGAGGATGTGTAACAGGGGGAGACCTGTACTGACTCTCCTGATGTATTCGAAGTGCAGCAGGAAGAGGACAGCAGTCGTTCAATATCCGCCTGTTGGTCATGGCAGTGACACAGAGAGGTGGGAGAGAGGCTATGTGGGCTTTCCTTCTCTCTGAGTGGCTGAGAGGCAGGTCTTGGGGGGATTGCTGGCCCTATAAAATAACATTCTGCTGTTCCCTCAGGGCTGCCCTCTGAGACGTACTGAGCGTATGGAAGCTCTGGTCCAGGACTGAGAACGACTGGGAAAGAAATCCAACAGAAAAGAAAACAAAACAAAAGCCACTTGGGAGCTCTGCCTACTCTTAACAGGATTAATTATTCAATAAACATTTACACCTGGAATGATTTTATACAAAAATAAACTATTATTTAACAATCATACTTTTACAATAAACCTTCATATATTCTACTTTAAACACGTTTCTTCTCCTTTATACATATTTGTTTAACCTGCATGAATACCATCTTTGTCTCCAAACAATCGTTAAACTATTCTATTGTTTAATCATTATCATCATCATTGTCATTATTATGATCTAGTCCCTAACTATTACCAGTAAAGACTGAAAATCAGCATTACCCTTCTCTTGGAAGACCACCGAACACGTCTACAACAATCCTTTGACCCACCTGTATAGCCATGGCAACTTCATTAAAGGAAGCACCCGAATCCTAAATACAGCAATACACCATCATATATAAAATACACTTGCCCAACAGCATGCACAATATATAACAAACCACAGCTCTATCGCCAGTAGAACAACATTATCAATAACATGCATTTGAATACAGTGAGGGTCTCACCAACACATTACACATGCAGGGTTCATATTAACCTGAAAATATGACATTACTACTGAAATAGTTTCTGAGAATTTGACCTAGAGCAATGGTCTCCAATCCTGGTCCTGCAGGGTCAGTGTCCCTCCTGGTTTTTGTTCCAACTGTAACTTAATTACTTAATTGGACCAATTAAGTGCTTATTAGAAGCTCAATTGGTCCAATTAATTAATTTAGTGTACAGTTAGAACAAAAACTAGGAGGGACACCGGCCCTTCAGGACCAGGACTGGAGACCCCTGACCTAGAGTATCACAAAATATGTACTCTATGTGTATAAAGCCAATATCTCAAAGCGTTGGGCACCATCAGGAAACTAAAAAGTCACATGACCTAAATATGTTGGCTGGAGGCGGGTTTGGTCTCTTGTATACTCATGGTGCTCAAACTAGCTGTACCATCAAATAAACATGATGCAGCTGCCATATGGGCACACCTTGACCCTGTTCTTAAATTATTACAGGAAAATGATCCAGATATCCCTAAGCTCTACATTAGATTCACTGGTGGCGAAAGCAGTAGATATCCTTAATGCAAGGACTCTTTATGATTCTGTACACCCTCATACTTCATTGATGCTGTTTTGTCACAAAAACACATTAAGAAAGTAGAGAATATCTTGCCGAGAACTTCCAACAGTATGTGGTCCTCTTAAGCTGTACCAGGATTTAAGCGCATATTATAGTAAATTAAAGTGTAGACCTGTAAACTAATCTGTCAAAAAACAATGTGCGCCCATGCGACGGCCCGTATGCATTTCAAATGCTTGTGCTGGAAGAGAATGACCCTACTTGTCCAACAACAGGTGTCCCATCACAGAGAAGATCTACAAAAGGTCCAGAACAAAACAGAAGTTAAGGTGATGCACAGAGTTGATAGGAACCAATTATTTTGGCTACTTCTTGAAGACAAAATCTGGTACACCTTGGATAAGCTCATGACTTTGATTTGCCCACCTAAACAAGTCACACAGCGTCACTTGTCAAAGTGTATTAACATAAATTGCGTTTTTTTTCTCTTGTTATGCATAATTATTAACACATGCGACAAATATTTTAAAAAATAATAATAGCTATAATTATAAAAAATAACCTCTGATTATTAGCGCTCATGACAATATTAATCCCTTCTTTTTACAGATCAGCCCCATATCTAAGCATTGGTAGCCTATGCCCCTCAACAGCTTTGGCAGGTTGCAACACAGTGGTGTTGTGTTATTTACAGTGAAGGGATATCCTAATCCCATGTAGCTCTAGATGTTTTCTAAAGCCCACTTTGATTAATTACATCAAGTTAGTAGTTCATAAAACCCTTTTTGAGCTATTTTAGAGAGGGTCACGTTTATGTTTATCATTTAAAGCACTGTTTAATTTAAGAGATGATTTATAAACCCTCTTCAAAAAACATTCCTTAAAACTGACATTAAAATTGTGTGAATGTGTTTGCAATATATTAGTAAAATGTGGAACACACAAACATACATCATACATACATACATGTTTGAAGAAAATGCAAGGGCACGTTTGTTACAAGACTTTTTTTTTTTTTTTTTTTTTTAACATACCATACTAGGAATGTAGCTCAGTGTACTCTACTTTTTGTCACTGTAGCAATCATCTGCATGGCTGAGCTTCTGAAAGCTGTATAATGTACATATTTTTCTTGTATGATTTAAAAATAATAATACTGTAATAATAATAATAATAATAATAATAATAATAATAATAATAATAATAATTATTATTTTTATTATTATTATTATTATTATTATTATTATTATTATTATTATTATTATTATTATTGATCACGTGCCTTAAATAAGATGTGGTGGTTTTTGTGAAACAAAATGTATAATGTTACTGTCATACATCATTATCATTATCATTATTATTTATATAATGTCATTCGCATATCATACATTGAGGGTAGGCTTTCACTTTTTATTTATTTATTTATTTATTTTATGTATTTCATTGTATCGAGATTCAAGCATACCATTGGTTAATTTTCACTGCTCCAAATATGGTCACTCCTACAAAAGTACCCATTTGTAAGCCGCTGTAGCGTGTTTCCTCTACTTGAGAAAGCAAGCCAGTCAGACCAGTCGCTACCTTCGTTCGTGTGCAGCTGTGCTGGCTGGGCACGGTCTCTATCCGGTGAAGTTGATGCTTTTTGGAAGCTTGATCTTGCTTGGCCATCCTGTGGAAACAAACAGTCGCAGCATCAGCAGCAGAAAGGACAATGGAGGCTGAATAGAGCATGCCGATTGAATAGCATCACAACCAAACACAGCAAGGACACACACGCGTAATAAATAAATAAAAAATAGCGGGATATAAAACCTTAGTGATCTCTTCTGAAAGGTAGGATGTGTCTCTTATTTGCACACAAAAATATGTTGTGAAAGGTTTACGTTGACTGAATCCGCAGTGGCCATAGTACTGGCCTTGCCTCTAATCGTTTTTCTTTTCTGAGAACACCATTTATCCCCCATATATATATATATATATATATATATATATATATATATATATATATATATATATATATAATGGGTATATTTGAGAATAAGGAGTATGCTGTTGAGAAAATAATCAATGTATTGTAAAATGAAGCCAACATATGTTTTTTTTTCTTTCCATTTGTATTTGTGTAATCAGTTTTAGTTTAATATCATTGTTTAAAGGTATATGAGTGTAAAATCCAAACACTTAATCTAACCAGCTGATTCAGCAATGTGAAATTTAACTTGAAACCATCCCACCCGATACTGTAGCAATGTTCATATTGCATTCTGGTTGCTGCACCGTCCAGGGATTATTATGTGTGCTATATTTGTTACAAAACGATTGGGTCACCGTCCATACATTATTGTTTGAGCATTACTTTCCAATGCATTATCAATGAAATACAAACCGCAGGCAATAGTAACGTGTATTGTTTTCATGGTGCTCGGGAGAGAGAGACAGAGAAAGAGAGAGAGAGAGATGTCAAAAATCGAGGATAAAGAAAACCAAGAAAACTAGTAGCTTTGTAAAAGTTTAATATATTTGTAAATAGTACTGAACAATTGGACATCTTGCAGGGCGATAGGGTGATGGGTAGGTGGAAGAAAGATTAATACTAATTTAAAGCAAACCGCTTTTTCATGAATATTCCCATGCTGATTATGTCGATTCATTAAGATGTCAGAGAGGCCAGTGGTGGCTGCAGAAATACCATTAGTTGTTTAACTGCATTTGACATGGATTGCTGGAGGCTTCACATTGTGTAGTTTCAAACTGCATGATACTTCTTGGGTCAGGTTATTTGCTGTGCACCTCTAGTGTGTAGATCAGTTACAGGAGGTAACTCCACAGTAATGTGTGTTGTAATATAAAGGCTATTCAAGATGTCATATTCCAGTTTATTTTAGATTTTTTCCTTTTGGTACTTAAACAGTAAAATATATGTCTATCTCAGCCTTTAGACTTTAATGTCCCCCTTACCATTGTGACATTATTGCATTAAAAAAAAATGTGTATGCATCCAAAATGCATAAAACATGAACACAAAATATGTGACAACAGCTAAGACATTCTTTTGTACCACATGCAGGGTAAAGTTAAAAGACTGGTGTCAGTCGGCAGTGGCAGTATTCTGTGTAAAGCACCATAGCCATCATTGATTGAACTGTTTCTTTCTCAGGAACAGTTAGTTTGAGTAGATGTTTTTTGTATTTTGTCTCATTCTGTATACAGAAATGCATAAATGTCCAATCAATAACAGTAACAACAGATTAATAAAAAAAATAAACAGTATCAAAGGTGCAAAAACAAACTAAAATGATCATCTAGATAAAAATATGTAAAAATAAAAAGGCAGAAATCCATAAGGACCTGAAGGTTTGAATCACAAACAACCGAAGACATTGTTCATTCAGTAACAAGATGTGTATAAAATGGCATGAAATAATGCAAAACTATTTATATTGAATGAGTAGATCATTTCAACACTGTATCAAGATACCGAGACTGCTCATTTACAGTTTTTGCGGTACCATATATCTTGTTCATGTCAGTGTTTTTTTGTAAACCTTAAAGGATATGTTCCCTATAGGAATTGGATGAGAAACAAGGGGGGTTGAAATGAAAAGGTGGGGTTAAAGCTAACTCCAAAAAATCTATAAATCTATTCATAATGATACCAGAGTTAAATATTTTTAAGGAAAGAATACTGCATTGATGCACATGATTATTTCTGCCTTAACAAAAAAATCCCTATCAATCCGTAGCATAAAAAAGAATATATATATATATATATATATATATATATATATATATATATATATATATATATAATTTCCCATGCAGTACAATATTGTAGTACAATATTCAGGGATATTGTATTTCATATATGTTTTGGTTTGCGTTGTTACAGCAGTGCCTGGATTAGAAACAAATGGCTTTTTGTTCTGTGCTTTTAATACAGTATTTGTACCTCTGCTTCACTGAATATTCATCCAGTCTTTGAATTCCATTTTGACCCTTTACTGCTGTAATCTCAAATTCAATCAAAGGTCACTTTGACTTTCACATAATGATGCAACAATGTGTCTGCCTACAGACACATCTATATCTAATGCTGTGATTAAGACTGTGTTGCTTTTAAATCATGATGATCTGTGACTGAATTAAAACTTCATGGCTGCATTATGGATGTGTAGCAGCATATCGTTTTATTGAATCCAAATCTTGTCCCAGAAGAAACGCCATGCAGGCTTTTCTTTTTTGGTCATCATCAAATAAATACCAGTAGTTCCACTGAGGCAATTCAGGAGGGTCAGATGCTAGCATGACATCTTCAGCTACCATCTGTATTTTTTATATTCAGTGTTGATTTAAAGAGAAAGATGATGTTCAAATAAAATCAAGTGAAAGCTGTTGGTCAAATTGACTGTTGTATCCGGTAAGGTTGTAAGCATGTTTTACACTACAACTCTTGCAATCTAACAACATCTTTACCCAGCAACACCACAGTCCACTCAAGAATCTTTATCGAGTGTAAGTGGAAAGAATGGGTGGAATTTTTTTCTGTCCAAGTACATTTCCATGTATAAACACCTGTATCATTTGAGCCTGTTTGTCAGCTTGAAGTGCTTTTAATTGCAGACAACATCAAAAAGATTATGAAATGTACCTGTGCACTTGTCACGCATGGCTAGAGTGGTGCGTGTGGGTGATGACGTCAGGTTCAGGAAGCAGCACAAACACAAATGATACGGGGCTGAAACTGCTGAAGCAGTCTATTTATTAAATAATAAAGCAAAGATTTAAATAAAACACAACAAAAGAAAAGGGCACATTGGCCAAAGTAAATATAACCCAAACAATTATCATTTTTCTTATCAAAGATGAGTACCTTGTTCGCTGGCTGGTAGCATTTGCTCTTTCTCTCTTTAATTCTCCTCACAACTCTCTTAAACTCTCCACCGCTCTGAGCCCGGAGTGGGTCTTTTATACTGCAGCTGGAGCCTTAATTACCTATTAAATAATAACCTTATTAAGGCTCCAGCCATATTCCCACGAGTTACGTAGGATGGGGGATTCAACCCCATCCATGCCAAACACATTGTACGAGGTTGGCATTTCTCAGATAATAAATAATAGTGTCGGACGGCTTTCGTCTGTCCGCACACAAATACAATTTAATATAATAACAACAACAACAACATACACCTTGCCACTCCATGGCAATTGATATGCTGTTGTGATACATGATGTACAGACACTGGCTGACCATGTGCTGTAGTAGAAAGTTAACTTTGTTGTTTCCCCTTTGGTTCCAGTTTGAGGACGAATGGAAAACAACAATCAGTTCTTCTGCTTTCATCCAAATCCTTGTGCAGATCAAAACCATCACATTAAACACCGCCAGTTGGGGGCAGCTCTCTCAGAGACGAGTTTGAAATTATTTTGCATTGCATGATGGGGGAGATCACACCACAGACCCATTAGCCACGTTTAACAATATACAGAAGTCACAAGGCAGCAGAATCATCAGAACAATAAAACAATAAAACGATAAAATTATAAAACAATAACATGTAAACAGCAAGATGCACGGTTGAAGGGTATAGTCCTTACAATATGTATTTCCCTTCATGACATTTTTTTTATTTAATAAGCATATTTCACAGCATTTAAATGAATTAATACTAACACTGTCATGTTAGAAAACTATGGAATGTCCAGTTTAATATATATATATATATATAAAGGTAAAACAAAACAGCATTGGAAGTGTAAATAAAATTTATCGTTTAATTGTTTTATTGTTCTGATGATTCTGCTGCCTTGTGACTTCTGTATATTGTTAAACGTGGCTAATGGGTCTGTGGTGTGATCTCCCCCATCATGCAATGCAAAATAATTTCAAACTCGTCTCTGAGAGAGCTGCCCCCAACTGGCGGTGTTTAATGTGATGGTTTTGATCTGCACAAGGATTTGGATGAAAGTAGAAGAACTGATTGTTGTTTTCCATTCGTCCTCAAACTGGAACTGATACATCATGTGTCACAACAGCATGTCAATTGCCATGGAGTGGCAAGGTGTATGTTGTTGTTGTTGTTGTTGTTGTTATTATATTAAATTGTATTTGTGTGCGGACAGACGAAAGACACTATTATTTATTATCTGAGAAATGCCAACCTCGTACAATGTGTTTGGCATGGATGGGGTTTAATCCCCCATCCTCCGTAACTCGTGGGAATGTAGCTGGAACCTTAATAAGGTTATTATTTAATAGGTAATTAAGGCTCCAGCCGCAGTATAAAAGACCCACTCCGGGCTCAGAGCGGTGGAGAGTTTAAGAGAGTTGTGAGGAGAATTAAAGAGAGAAAGAGCAAATGCTACCAGCCAGCGAACAAGGTACTCATCTTTGATAAGAAAAATGATAATTGTTTGGGTTATATTTACTTTGGCCAATGTGCCCTTTTCTTTTGTTGTGTTTTATTTAAATCTTTGCTTTATTATTTAATAAATAGACTGCTTCAGCAGTTTCAGCCCCGTATCATTTGTGTTTGTGCTGCTTCCTGAACCCGACGTCATCACCCACATGCACCACTCTAGCCATGGGTGACAAGTGCACAGGTACATTTCATAATCTTTTTGATGCTGTCTGCAATTAAAAGCACTTCAAGCTGACAAACAGGCCCAAATGATACAGGTGTTTATACATGGAAATGTAGTCGGACAGAAAAAAATCCCACCCATACACTCGAAAAAGATTCTTGAGTGGAATGATATATTTACAAACACAATCCATTACCTTGGGGTAACTGTGTTGCTGGGTAAAGATGTTGACCAAGCTGTTCCTATGTGTTATGTGCCTAAAAGAATCCTATTGTCTGCAAGTATAACGGTGCATTTATTACCCAGTTGCTAATTGTGCATCTTTAAATTGTACATCATTGGGCCCTGTAAAAGGATGGGAATCCGCTGCAAGACACAGGTGGTTGCAGTTGTAATGACGCACAGGCACCCAAGGCATATTTACATTCCGTTTCTGCAACTCAGCTTGCAGTTGTGGTCAGCAGCCACTAGGGTGCCAGCAATGGTATCCCTAGTGCAGGGTTGCTCCGGTGTAAACCGTGTGCTATACAAGCAATGGTATGGCACACGGGCAAGAATACTCAAGCACAGTGTAAGCAAGAAATAAATGCAAAAAAAAAACACAGTGGGGAAAAAACAGAAGTTGCCTTAATCTGCCCTAGTGCTGCTTCCACTCAAAAGGAGGTCCAGCTGCAGGAACCTGTACTAAGGGAGGCTGTGTGGTCCAGTGGTTAAAGAAAAGGGCTTGTAACCAGGAGGTCCCTGGTTTAAATCCCACCTCTGCCACTGACTCATTGTGTGACCCTGAGCAAGTCACTTAACCTCCTTGTGCTCCGTCTTTCGGGTGAGACATAGTTGTAAGTGACTCTGCAGCTTGCATAGTTAACACACCCTAGTCTCTGTAAGTTGCCTTGGATAAAGGCGTCTTCTAAATAAACAAATAATAATAATAACATCTGTATACTTTGTTGGGATTCAAATCCCCTAAAGTAAACCCTGTTTTTAGGTTTAATCAAATCCAGACCCTGGTTTCACACACGGTGGTCGAAATGGTTGCTTGGAAGAGCGACCCCAGTTATACACATGTTGGCCGTGTCTTTGGTAGTACACACAAAGGATTTAGTTCATCTCCTCACACAAACCATCATGCTCTGGCTCATTAGCCTAGACGGTGTGCCAGTGTCTTCCTTTATAGCGAGACGCTCCACCGGGACACGCCTACCTGCTGGGTTAGGAACTTGCAGCTGGCCAATCCCGGCTGCCATTCTCCATAATCAGACATAGCAGACTCACCAATAGACAACTCTGTTCTTGATTTGTAGTTGTGGTTCAAGTCCTAGTCAAAATATTTTCATGTGTGTTTTAGTGTTTCTGAATGTCATAAGCAACTTAGGTGCAGAGAGAATTCTGCCGAGTCTTAAAGCTCCTTATTAGAATGGAAAGATTGGATAAGTTATTGAAGAGTTTCGTATTTACATTAATTGTTAAGGACATTCTTTAGCACAGTTTATTGATAGTACCAAATGTACAAACTGTGGATCACAGTTTACAACAGTATGTGACTCACAGAAAAGTTTAAAACAAATCATGACAAAATGCTGTAGGTCAAATACATGTTAACCACAACACAAGCTGAGGATAACAACGTTTTAGTGACTTTCCTGAGGGTAACATTTTACTGATGGCACCACTATCGTTATAACAAATAACGACAACTGTGATAACTGTCAGCAAAAAACTGCATAAAATATCTGCCAAAATCATCAGGTTTTTTTTGTTTATCATAGTTTTTTTTTTTTTTGTTATTTGGTACTTTTTACTTTTTATGTATAGTGGCATTATAATACAACTTTAATCCAGGGTATATGTCAAGGCTCAGAACCCTGACTGACTTATCAGTAACATATATTGACTGCATTAATATATTGGTTACTGATTGTTTATTGAATTATACAAAAATGCAATCTGAAAGGTCCCAAAGTGAGTAGGATCCAATAATAAAAATACAGAGAAGATTCAAGGCAGTTATTATGTTTACCATGACAAATATGTAAAATCAGCATTTTCAATGAGTACCCGAAACATTTTATATTTGTCCTAAGTTAGCCTCAGTTGTGTATTGCTTCAGATTTCCCATTTATTTGACAACCTTTTTTGTAAAATTTTTGATTATATAATAAAACACCATGATGATGAACAATAGTGTAGGCCTTTAGATTGTGGCTTACTTTTTATTTAAAAACAAAACAAAACAAAACAAAAACATACTGACAATAATGTACCAGTATTATAAATATTTAAAACTTCTATCTGATGTAAAAAAATATATATCAATGACCATGTCTACCATTGATTGGCCCCCAACTGCAGCACATTAATCACATGTGATCACTTTCACTACAGCACACAGATTACTGTGACATGCAAAGAAATCACTGCTATAAAAAGTGAAGAGTGGGTTTGCTCATTATGAGATATAGCTAGTATAATAGTAGACACTGAATACAATGAGTGTTTTTCTAACTCTAAGGGGTAGACCATTTAGAGTGTATACCATTTCACCCCACGCAGACAACTTCCTAGTAGATATCTTGGCATCCTGAAATATAGTTCTAAACAAGCAAGACATCCCGCAAGTGCAGTGGCACCTCACATTTATCACATTGAATGGCAGTCACCATTACAGAAACACTAGAAGGGTGTAACATGTCAAATCAAACCAATGTGTGCTTTTAAATGATTGTTCTCATAGAAATATTAATAGCAAATGACTGGATGTTTTCAGTGTTTTATGGGACTGCTGTGTTGTAACAATCAGCAATTGTGTGTATTTAACCATAGTCTATAAGTAATGTTATAGACTGCTCGGGATCTTTCAGCCAATCAAACCACAAGTTTCGCCTTCTGTATTCCACGACACAGAGAAACCCTATTCATTTTTTACCGACCTGCTCCATTCCTGCGTACCGATACCACACGGGTACTGTCTTTAAGCAGACTGAGACTGCACCTGTACATTGTTACTATACACTGCATTGCTACTTGCATAATGCCTGGGTTTTATCCTTACGAGACACTCAAGGCCAGTCTGCCTGTTGGGGACAAGCACGACAGATGGTCTTCCTGCCTGGGGCAAAGGAGGCACTAGAGAGAACCGCAGTTTCTACGAGTTTTCTTGTGCACACTGGAGAAACGTCTCTCCCGCAGCTCTACAGAGCGCTCTGCATCCCTCACTCCTGCACAGCGCTCTTCCCCATCACCCTCTGTTAGAAAGGTGGCTGTGTCCTTCCCTCATGGCTCTGTACCAAGGGAGAGCGGACGACGCGCCTGGGAAAGTAACCCATGCAGGAGCCATCCTGACGGTCTTCCTTATCCTCCTCTGCCTCTCGCCGTTCCAAGCAATCGTTGGACTCAGAGCAGATGGAGAGTCTCTGGGCAGCAGTTTCACACCAAGGAACGGTTCTCGCAGAATTAGTGCATGAACATTCGGCTCTGCCTGCCCCCCTGTCCTCTTGGGGCCCCAGGGGGCTACGAGCACAGATGGGCAGCAGGATGATTTCTCCGGTGTTGGACACACCCAATCGTCCAAGGCGTGATGTTATCCCAGCACAACACACGCCCTGTCGTGCATTATTTCTTTATTTCATTATCCGTCACAGCCCATGTTTATTTCTTTATTTTTTTCTCACATGCACATTGTGCAGTTACACAGCGCTCCGTCTAGTTTCACTTAAACAGTTTTAGATGCATTTATTTTTAATCTGTGATCTTGCTTTTGGTGCTTTAGCTGCTTTTGTGCATTTTCATTTGCAAGATAACTGTGACATTAGGGCCTTATCGAGCACTATATTCTGCAATTTTGAATACTGACTTTGGATACTGTTTTAATTCTGGAAACTGTGTTGACTTTTTTTAAAAATCTTTTGCTAAATTGCATTGCCTTTTACGTTTTACGCAGTTCTGTGCATGGGTAACATTTTGATTTCATTTTGCTGTTGGGTCGCTAATGGGGAATTTTACATACTGTATTAAAACAAAGCAACGTTTCACCCTAACTGTCTTGGGGATATCCCAGCTTCATTTCTTCTTCATTATTGATGGGATGTAGTGCCAGTCTTGCAAATTAAAAAAATATATATATTGTTAATGGACACCCAAAAGAATGAAAATGGAAGCAACACACAAATACATAATTTAGTGTAACAGTTTTTTCTGAAAAGCTTTTCCCAGCTTTCCCTGATTTCATGGAGGAGGTGCACTCCTCTTGGGATCGTCCAGCCTCGGAGCCAAGCATGCTGAAGCAAGCCTCACAAGCTTGCTTCTTTGGAAGGAGTGAGAAGCTGGGCCTGGCAGGTTTTCCCCCAGTTGACTCCACTATTGCGGCCTTAGTCAAGGCGCCACCACTGGGCAGATTGCCCAAAGACCCTGTGTGCCCAAACCCACAGTGCAGGGTCACGGAGACACACCTAAAAAGGGCATATGCAACGAAGGCACAGTGGGTATACTGACTGTGGGTATACTAAGGGAAGCCCCGCTCCCAGAGCTGGTGGCTTCCAAGTTTCGCCTCCTTTCAGGCACGCTGCTCCAGATCTCCGACCTTCAAGGGCAAGCCCTAGAAGCCCTAGGCCAGAGTCGGATAAGGCGGCACTGTTAGACACGCCGATATCCCCAGGGCATACTTTTGGACCATCTGTGGAGGAGATCCTGCAGTGCTCCCACCGAGAACGTGAAGCGTCTCGGCAAGTGACCATGCTGTTCCCTCCCCATGCTTCAGAGTGGGTCAGGTTGAGCCGTTGGCAACCTCCCCAGTTCATGTACCATCACTGGAACGGTCCCGGCCCCCATGTCTCCGCAGGGTGACCTGAGGCACCGCCTACTGGCCACTGCGGCAGCAGGCAACCAGGCCCTCTCGCAAGGCAGGGAATGCAGCAGCGTTCTAGGAGGCAGTTCCAAGGCCGTCGCCCTAGGCAGCTGCCTCAGCATGCTCCACCCCAACCTCAGCAGCCCCAGCAGAGGCCCTTAAGGCTTGCGACCTCAGACCCATCCTTTTTCAACACACCATCTGCAATATTGGTACGCTTGCACCTTGGACACCTGGGTGCTCGCCACTGGGTACACCGGTTACGTGCTACAATTCTGCATGGGGCCTCCTCCCTTCCAAGGGGTCATGAATACATCTGTGACATACCCTCTCCAGGTCTCGGTACTGCAGCAGGAAGTGGCTGCTTTGCAGCGCAAGTGAGCCATTCGTCTTGTAGACCCCATCTCCCACGGAGAGGGGTTCTACTCAAGATACTTCCTGGTACCCAAGAAGGATGGCAGCTTTCGCCGCATCCTAGACCTGACACTCCTCAAGGAGGTTCCAAATGCTGACTCACCATCACGTTCTCCAGTCCACTTACATTCGAAGCGCAACAGACACCGTCGGCTAACAGTGTCTCGCTCGTGTTCGGCAGCCCTGCGCTGGTGGAGGTAGACCACTCTCCTGTGGGAAGGTGTGCGGATGGGAGTAGTGGTGAACCGTCAGTTGGTGACAATGACACCTCCAACTTGGGTTGGGGGGCAGTCTGCGAAGGCAGATGAGTCTGCAGCATCTGGTCGGGCCATTGGACATCCCTGCACATAAACATGCTGGAGTTGCAGGCTGTTTTCCGTGCCCTCTACCACTTTCTCCAGGTGCTACAAGGAGCACATGTGTTGGTCCAGACAGACAACACATTAGTGGTGACGTATGTCAACCACCAGAGTGGCCTTCGGTCCCCAGAGTTGCATTGTATTGCCTTCTGGCTCTTGATTTAGGCTCAACTGAACCTGCTGTCCCTATGGGCAAAGCATCTTCCTGGAGTGGCTAACTGGGCAATGGACCTCCTCTCGAGGGAGGGTACGCATCCGTCGGAGTGGCGACTCCACCCTCAGGTGGTGGAGCGCATTTGGGAACGGTTCGGGAAGCAGCAGAGACGATACACTGCCCCCTGTGGTACCCCCACGAGTGGCCCAGGATGCTCCTTTACGAGTTCCCGCCAATACAGCTGCTCCCGGCCTTCCTAGAGAAGGTCCGGTTAGAGAAGGTGATAGTCGTCCTAGTGGCCCAGGAGAATCTGGTTTTCGACCCTGTGCCAGCTCTTACAAGGCCAGTCCTGGGAGATCCCACTTCGTCTGGATCATCTCAGTCAGGCGAGAGACACTCTCTGGCATCCGGAACCAGGCAGGTTCCAATTATGGGTCTGGCCCCTGAATGGGACTGCTGGTCAGTCCTAGGGCTATCGGATGCAGTCGTGAGCATGTTGCAGAACGCTAGGGCAGGCTCCACTAGGTCGTTATATGTCTACAAGTGGAGATATTTTTAGAACTGGTGTCTGACTAAGGTTCACGACTCAGTCTCTTGACCTATGCCAGTTATATTACAATTTCTGGAAGAACTGCTCGATGCTGGTAGGACAGCTTTTACATTGAATGTGTATTTGGTGGCCATTTCGGCATGCCATGCCCCCGTTGATTCTGTATCTCCTGGTGCGCATTTCTTGGCAACCCGTTTTCTCAAGGGTGCTTGGCGATTACGCCCTCCAAGGAGGGTCGTTCTCCCCGAATGGGTGGGCTGTGGGGTCCAGTGGTTAAAGAAACGGGCTTGTAACTAGAAGTTCCCTGGTTCAAATCCCACCTCAACCACTGACTCATTGTGTGACCCTGAGCAAGTCACTTAACCTCCTTGTGCTCCGTCTTTCGGGTGAGATGTAATTGTAAGTGACTCTGCAGCTGATGCATAGTTAACACACCCTAGTCTCTGTAAGTCGCCTTGGATAAAGGCGTCTGCTAAATAAACAAATCATAATAATAATAATGGAGCCTTGATATTGTACTGGAGGCTCTCATGAAGTCCCTGTTGGACCCCTTACACTCCATAGAGTTGAAGTATCTGTCTATGAAGACAGCCTTCCTCTTGGCTATCACCTCCGCAAAGTGCGTCAGTGAGCTACAGGTGCTGTCGGTGCACAGCTCCTGTATGCGTACAAACCCTGCTTTCCTCCCTAAGGTGATCACAGCCTTCCACATGAACCAGTCTGTGGAACTGGAGTCTTTCCATCCACCTCCGTTTTCTTCGGAGGAGGATAGGAGATGGAACTTTCCCTGCCTAGTGCGGGCATTGAGGTGTTACGTGGATAGGACAAGAGCTCTGCGTCATACTGACCAGCTCTTTGTCTGTCACGATATATACGGACCCTAGGACAGCCCCTCTCAAAGCAGCGACTGTAGCATACTTTCCCATAAGTATGTTGGTGGTCATCTTTGAATTGAAAGGGAACGTTAGGTTACTTACCGTAACCCTGGTTACTTGAAAGAGAAGAAGACGACTACCAACCAGCAAGGTCGCAGCGGTCGCCCTCACTGGTTCGACGCAAAAGAGAAAATGGCTTCCGTGGATTGACTGTTTAATCCTTCGGTGGGCGGGACCGAGGACGTCACCCCAGGAAGGGGCCTATCGGCAGCTCTGATATAAAGAGCTCAGTGAATACCTACCTAAGGCAGGCATATCCCATAAGTGTGTTGGTGGAGTAGTGGTTAGGGCTCTGGACTCTTGACCAGAGGGTCATGGGTTCAACCCCAGGTGAGGAACACTGCTGCTGTACCCTTGAGCAAGGTACTTTACCTAGATTGCTCCAGTAAAAACCCAACTGTATAAATGGGTAATTGTGTGTAAAAAATAATGTAATTGTATGTAAAAATAATGTGGTATCTTGTAACAATTGTAAGTCACCCTGGATAAGGGTGTCTGCTAAGAAATAAATAATAATAATATTACATAGCCTTTCGATTGCGTCTCCATCTTCTGACACATCTCAGATGTCGCAGTTTCTCTTTTCTTCAGCAAACAAAATTACTTTTCTTTTAAAAGCTGCATTAACAAATGTTCATGAAGTCTGCTGTGCAGCCATTTTAATATACCGGTACTGTACCGAGAGTAATATCTGTAGTGGGCAGTACTGTGTACAGTTGGTCTTGTTCAAGCGCACCAGAATAATTGGCATGCACAAATGTAAATTGGTACCCTAACTAAAAACCTTGACTTCAAGTTGCTCCCCCCAAAGTCTCTCTTTCAGTAGGTAACAGTAGATAATAGTGGGTTCAGGGAACATGGGAAAGAGCGAAACATTAACATTTTATGATCATACAATGTTTTAGTGTGTTCTGTCCCAGAGTCAGAGCTGCGCCATTGCCCTGGAGGGTGCAGGTTGGCAGATTAAATCATTCAGTGTGGGGCACAGCAGGCACAAGTGGTACAGTTTACCAAACAATAAGCCTCCTGTAGTTGGTTATTTTCACTGTCTCAGCTTGAGCAGCCTTTGTGTGATCAAAGCTGTTTATAAAGATGTGACAAGGCAGTAAATGTAGTTTGGGTATGAATGATGGCATTATGAAGCATCTATGAAACAATCTTTTTGTGTTACAGTAATGTATGTGGTGGTGACATCTAGTGCAGGCCCCCAGGTTTGCACGTTTTTTTTTTTTAATTATTATTTCTATTATTTTTTTAAATAATTATTAATTATTATTTCTCTTTGTATATGTCTCACACTCAGGCTGTACATTGGCTTGCTTTTGCAACTGCAGATTTTTCTTTTCATTAAAGGTACTGCTCAGTCCCCCTTGATTAATTACATCAAGCTTGCAAGGACTGAAAAAAACAATGCATTACATGCTATTATCTGCACGATAGACTTCATAGGAGAAATTTGCTAAGGTAACTTTGGAGTAAATGACTTTGTGGATTTCATTTTATAATTTATATTTCCTCACCCAGCAAGTACGAGAAAAACAAATTAGAAAGCTATTTCCATAAAAATGACACTTATTTCTTTTAAACAATACAACACTTTATTTTAGACAACCAAACAGATCCATAACAAAAAAGCAAGAGTTGAAACATAACAGATATTTTAGTTAGATGGTTTTTCAGTGAATCCGATGCTGATTAGTCACATATTTGTATGTTACTGTAGTACACAAGCATTTGGATAACCAGACAATGAAGCCTTTTGGGAAATTAGTCAATGTAAACCAGGATAGACGATTAATTACATTTGGAAATTTAGGAATTTTTTCTTGTGGATAAAAGTTCAGTCAGTGTAAACAGCACAATGTTCTGTAGATCACAAAGAAATGGAATCTGGTTTAATTTATTCACTCCATGCAGAATAAGGGCATCAGTAAATCATATTCAGCTAGGGAGGGGAGCTAATTATTATTATTATTATTATTATTTATTTCTTAGCAGACGCCCTTATCCAGGGCGACTTACAATCGTAGGCAAAAACATTCCAAGCGTTACAATACAAGTAATACAATAAGAGCAAGAAATACAATAACTTTTGTTCAAGTAAAGTACAAGTTTGACAAACCACAATTCAATAATACAGCAGGTAATAGTGATAGTTACATCAGGATATGATTAAATAGTGATAGCTACAGGTTAAAAACTTGGCAGATTACAGTATTCTGAAGTACAGGATTAAATGCAGTAAAATAGGGGCTGATAAGAGCAAAATAAAGCATAATGAAATTGTAAATGATTTTTGCAATGGGGTTAAAAGAGCACATCAAACAAAAATAGCACTGTGATAGATATACAGAATGTGCTTTTGTAATTCTGGATTAATTCTAAATCTATTTTTAAGAACATAAGAAAATTTACAAACGAGAAGAGACCATCCAGCTCATCAAAGCTTGTCCAATTCCAAGTAGCGGAATGATGTCAAAACTTTGTCAAGTCAGGTCTTAAAGGATCCTAGTGATTCAGCATCAACAACATTGCTCTATACCCTCACCACTCTCTGTGTAAAGAAGTGTCCACTACCCTCTGTCCTAAGTCTATCTCCACTTCATTTCCTATTGTGTCCTCTGGCCCTTGTTCCTGTGCTGCGCTTAAAGTATTGATTAGGAACTGTTTTAAAGACTTCAGTCAAGTTCCCTGCCCAAAATTCTTCTTTGTTCCCGGCTAAATAGATTCAGTTATATCTACATATCTTTGTAGCCATTCATAATAGAAAGACAAGTTTAGATTTAAAGTAGATTCAGTTTGTATTTTTTCATCAGAAATATGAGAGCTATAATATATAAGATGCTACCGATTTCCTTTAGCGCTTATGTTACAATAATACAAAGTGTAACATTATAATAAGGTACTGTAAAGGTACAGGTTTTGAGAGTTAATTCAGATATTTAGTGCCCCCCCCCTTGTAACTGGATGTTGATGAATTTTGACTAATGACCTCATCTCATTTCTGGTAACAGAATCCCTGCTACCAATGAGATGACCTTACGATAACACTCACCCAGAAGCAATGTTGCCATGGTGATCAAGAAGCACAGAAAAATTATGGCACGTATGGGTGAGGCGTCTCGAGTCTAGACAAATGTGCAATCAGTAGGCTACCTCATCACTTCTAAAGTGTAAGATCTTTTTGATAGTTAAATAGGGAAAATCTTCTGAACAACGAATAAATTCCTACATAAAAATTAATTCTGAAAGAAGGCACTGTATCAGCATTTTACTATGTAGGGAAATTAAATGTGTTTAATTATATCTTACCTTTTAAAATGCATCAGTTCTTAGATTAGTTATTTTCAGTCAGGATGTGCAATATTGATTCAATATACGCCAAGATATATTTAAACAATAGGGCTTTTAACACAGGTTTTTCATAGTTCTATGAATATTTCAACAGCATTTGAATCTGTGATCAAAAAGACTATTAGCCTTTTACTCTCTGACAAAATGATCATATCCCCTCTTTAGGGACCGGATCCAGATGATGTTATTATCTTCCTTCCAGCCCTTAAGTATGAATTTCCCTGAGTGAACATCATGCCAACCATTTCAAATTTCTGTAATGCAGAACAGTTTTAATTTTAAGCTGTTCTTTTTTAAAAAAGGTAATACATGATCAGTGAGCATTTTCATAAAAAAATAAATAATAAAAAAAAAACTGTTAGCAGTATCTATGAGTATTGCATTAGGAACAGGCACATCCAGTCTAGTTTTCATATGTTTCAGAAGTTTATAACCTTATGATTTACAATACAATATGATTTAGGGCACTCAGTGTCAAAGCTTTAATTAATTTGCAACCTTACACCACCTATCTGTCTGTGTTGGGGAACAACATTCTGATGCTCTTAGTGTGTAAAGCTACCTGTAAGCATCAGACTATTTACAACGAGAGGTAAAGAGAGGAGCTAACATTACAATACACGTTCACAATGCACCTGAGCAACCTGACACCTGATTCCAGTCCAGTAAATGCCCCAGTTATTCTTTGAGAGTCTAGAAGCCTACAGAGCTGAGCGTTCTGAAATACAGCCCACGTGGAAGGTAAGAATGGATTCTGTGTGGAACAGCAGGTGGTTAAAAATTCCTTTTTACACCCATTGTTAGAATCAGTTTGTAAGTTTACAAGCTTATTTCTGTGTTGTGACAATGTACTCAGTATGCATGCAGTGCTCCCGTTTTAAAGCACTTGTTGGGAGACATGGTTAAGAGACTGCGTTGCGTGTGTTCTGCCTTTTAATGGAAATTACATTTACAAGTGAAATGGCATTATGGGTCCACATCATGGATTGAATTATAAAGCAAGAAACATATACTGTGGTAGTTTTACTACTTTACTCTTATAAAAGTTTACCAGTTTTTTGCACAACACTTTTGCAGTTTTCCCATGGTTTTTCCCATGGTTATACTTTGCATTTACTATAGTTTACCCTGGTTTGCCATGTTTATTAATATTCTTTACCATACCTTGCTATTCTTTACTATGCTTATCTATGCTTTACAGTGTTTTCACTCTGCTTTATTACACTTTGCTATGCTTTTACTGCAGTAAACTTCTATAAGGGTACTACTGCACTACTACTAATAGTAAAGTAAATGAATATTACATCGTTTTAATTTTCTATGTTTGAGCATCAGGATCATGGCATCTGAGTTGTAACCATTTTGTTAAATCGCAAGCCGTAAAAATGTTTTGATTCTTATTAAATTATGGATTTGTCCAGCAAATAAACAGAAAAAGGCAATTTCTTGTAACAGTCAAGGCCTGTATCATTTAACATTTCTGCAGTTACAATTAACCTATTTTTAAACTCACTGTTGACCTGCCTGGAAACAGAAAACCACTAAACATTTGATAC
This sequence comes from Acipenser ruthenus, assembly GCF_902713425.1. Lineage (NCBI taxonomy): Eukaryota > Metazoa > Chordata > Actinopteri > Acipenseriformes > Acipenseridae > Acipenser > Acipenser ruthenus. The sequence continues at coordinate 57,555,302 of NC_081190.1, forward strand.
CTTGCATTGTATAAGATCATTATTTATTTTGTGCGTGTGTACCTCTCTCTCTCTCTCTCTCTCTCTCTCTCTCTCTCTCTCTCTCTCTCTCTCTCTCTCTCTCTCTCTCTCTCTCTGCCTCACATTGCTGCATCATATTGTATTGCTTTTCACAGTTACTAGACCTGACATAACGCAGCCACACAAAACAAAGTAATTAGCAGCATCTCCATTATAAAGTGCAGGGCTTATAATGAAATGTCTATAACATCAGGCCCTTGCGATTGAGGCTGTTGTTTCCACAGTTGTTCTTACTGATGTGTTTTAAGGCATGTCTTCAGGCTTAAAATACAGGGGTGTAAGTGTCTTTGAACTTCACTTACCATGTGCTTGTCGTGCAAGTTTGATGTTTCTTTTCTTAGGGTGCTTGCTTTCGAATGTACTCTAGGTCACTGTGTCACAGAGAAATGGAAGGTGTAGTAAGTCATGTTGTTCTTTATTTGCATCTCTGTACCTGTATCAGGGAGGAATATAAGGTTTTACATTCTGGTGTTGCTTACCTGTTTCCTTTTTATCAAAAGAGTGCTCCAGGGGGCAAACAATACATTTTCAGTAGTTCACTGCAAGCAAATTATACACGTTTACCTGAATCTGGGTTTATTTCCTTTGTAGAAAAACACAGATAAGGGTAGGATCTTGCTGTGTTCAACAATTACATGTGTAGCAAAAAAATATGCCAGTGATATAGTACTTTAAGTCCAACACCAACAAAGGTAAGGCACAAGGTGCATAGTGTAAAATGTCATCATTGTTTTTTGTTTTGTTTTTTGTATATGAGCTTTTTATTCAAAATCTTGATCACAAAATCGGATTGCTTGGAATACACTGTATCCCCTAAGACACTGGGAAACTGGGGTGTTAATTCTGCCTAGGTTCTTTTAACAAAGATTGATGAGTTTAATAAAGCACAGATGTGCTGCAGCTTGTAAAGCACAAGCGGAACATACTAACGCTGACTTAAGTATTTCAGAGTTTGTGAATTTACCTTATATATACCGATATATAGAAGATATGGTCTGTAAAAAAAGGATGTTTTGAGTTTTGTTTAAATAACCACACTGTAAAAGCTGTTTATATAACAGTAGTCCCCCAGTCCCTCCTTCAGTGCTACTTGATGGGATCGATGATTACAATTGAAATGGGTAAAAGGTCTTTCTTATGCTCAGCACAAACTGGATTCTCTGAAACTGCACAGTCACCATGCTCATCTATCTTCTGGTAAATGCTATAGCTATGTAATATTCATGGACAATACTATTTAATGCATAGTGTATATTGTAAGGGTCTGGTTGGAATGTAGATGGAGATAGATAATAGCCGGTCTGCTGTTGATTTATAAGAGTGTGCATTATATTAAATATACAGAATGTATATCTAAAAGTTGGGAATCCTCTGAAATTATTAGATTCAACTAGACGGCCTGTGGTGTCAAAAGCACAGACTAAGATGGTTCAGTGTTTTTCAAAGGAAGGTAAAAACAGGTCTATAACACCATGGCTGTAGCCTGTCAGAACACATTTGATGACAGCCTTCTGTGAGGCTTGTGTGAAGCACACTTATGCTGACATATGCTAACATTTTAAAGAAAAATCTTAAATCCTGCCCTTATTTCTTACAGTTAAAGCTTGGTAATATCATGGCAACAGATAAAAAAGAACCTAAGCAAGATGTTAATACCGAGGTATTGGTTGGTGAACCTCCAGGTAAATACTGACCCTTCTGCAAAGTACACCCAGCTTAAAGAGACAGCATTGATTGCACGCATTTATTATCAATTCAATCTGGAAAATTACCACTAGAACACATATTATTCTCTAGGCTAAATAAATTATGAAAATTACTGATGAACAGATGTTTGCAAGTCAGAATTTCAACTGTCTCTTTAAGAACTGCATGTTGTGAAGTGATGACAGATATTCTTGATGGCAAATATTCTATTAGTAATGTTTAAAGGTTTTTCAAGTTTACATGAACAAGTTGTCCATAATGCTGTTAAACAGTAATTACACATACTGCTGTACATATGTAATTACATCATAACAGTACAGTATACATTATATGTTGATGTGTTAGTAACACTGCATTTATAATTGTAGTTGAGCAATTACAGTGGAACTATGACACTTGTTGTAGCTAATGTCATCTAAAGTAAAGTGCAAACATTGTTTGTGGTGTAATGAGTGAATATCATTCTTTTAGATTTTGTGATTTTAAAATGTTGTCCACTCCTCGGTTGTACTATTGTTTAGATTGGTCTAACATTTTTATTTTTATTTTTTTTATTTACCACATTTTTTATTTACCAGTTTACCATGTTTCTCCAAAATAAATGTATGTATGACACCCCTAATGTTTCGCTCCATGCACTTCAAATTATTCATGTGTCCAAGCAATATGATTGAGTAATACTGTAGTTAGTGTTAATGACTCAACTGCCCAATTAGTTATTTTTAGTCATATACTTATTATTGCTTCACTATCAACAATACATTTTTTCAGACCTGAAAGCTGGTTTACATCTGGCCTAATTTGTGGCAATGCATTATGGGCAACATGTTAATTTACATTTTAAGCAAGAGCAGTAGCAGATAGTTTCCAAGGCAACAAACAGTGCAACCTTTGTGAGTCAGGTAGTCGTTGAAAATGACATCTTGCCATTCCCAGAATTTGCTCATGACTTCGCTGAAAGATGACAGTGGATTCCATGATGTTCCGATTGTGTTGTTCTGGACCTTCATTTCTATTTAGGATAAAATCAATGTTTAATCTCCAGTTACTGTGCGCCTGAGAGAGCTGTGACCTGTAGTTCTGTGTCCCCTTGTTTTTGCTCCTAACCCATTGCCTGGAGACCCATAAGGCATTGAATAACCTTCATAAAAATATAGGCCACACAATTGATCCATGTTGTTGTCATGTAAAGATAGCATAAATGTGTGTAGCTAATCAATAAACTTCCAAGCTTTTATGATCAATACACTAGATTTCCAAGCTGTTGTCAAAAAGGCCAAAACCTGCACTAAACTAAAAAAAAACTAGCTGGCAAATTTATTTTACCATAGCAAACCTATTTATTATCAAATAGCTATATCCACAACCAAGATGACAAGTTGAGGGCCAGTATTGCTATCATTATTTTTAAACCAAAGGAAAACTGATTGAGAGAAATGCTGAAGTAGATAGATGAAGAGGAAATATTTTATTAAACCAAAAGTAGGAATTAAATGAGTAAGCCAGAGTAAGGGCAGCCTCTATATTTGAACCAAAATATGTCCTATTTAATCAGGCTGATGTGCTATGCAACAAAACGTTTTAAAAATGCAATAGTTTTAAAAGAAATGTATACACGGCGAGGCATTTGTTGCCCCTTTTACCCCATGCGCGTGGTATCCCTGAAGAGATGGCTTTATTTCGAACATAACTAAACGATTTGAATAAATGAGCTGCCTGCCATTTGCAGTGATTGCACACATTGTCAGTGAATGCAAAACAACAGCAAAGGTATCATTTCACTTGCAAGATTGCTTGCTCATTAAAGTAATTTGTATGTATTTGAAGTGGAGACAATTATAGCCTCAGGGATACATCCATAACTTCAGGGGTACTACAATATTCAGTAAACATGAAGCACAAGGAGGCTGTGTGGTCCAGTGGTTAAAGAAAAGGGCTTGTAACCAGGAGGTCCCTGGTTCAAATCCCACCTCAGCCACTGACTCATTGTGTGACCCTGAGCAAGTCACTTAACCTCCTTGTGCTCCGTCTTTCGGGTGAGACGTAATTGTAAGTGACTCTGCAGCTGATGCATAGTTCACACACCTTAGTCTGTGTAAGTCGCCTTGGATAAAGGCGTCTGCTAAAAAAAATAAACAAAAATAAAATGGGCAACAGCTAACCCTATCAGTCGTTCTGCAGGCATTTGTCCTAATACCTTTTGGTGGAAAGTGTGAAGAGCAGATTCTAATTGTATGATTACTACATTTAAAATCTATCTTATAAAAACACTTTTAAAAACTGTCATATATTGTAATAATGTATAAAATAGCAATCTCAAAGAAGAGCATGACATAGAGGTAATAGTGCTTGCTGTAGGTACTGAGATTTGACAGTAAATTCAACTTTACCAAATGCTTCCTACAGAACAAGCACAATGTTTCCAGTGTTGATGGAAATAGCATAACTGTGCATCTATTCATTAGAACAAGATATACATATAAGTGTTCATTTAGAGTGACCTCATACCCAATATGCAATGGGTCTACTTTGCTGTCATTTTAGTGGAGTGCACTTAGAATCTAACCTAATTTAATTTTGTTTGGTTTTGTCAATTGAACATGATGATTTCCCTTACACGAAAGTAGATGTTAAAACTTCATGCTGATTTGAACTCGGCTCTCGCCATGATAAGCACCAACTAAGACGTAGCTTTACAGTAAACTAATGTGATCCATCTGTGTCTCCATCCATTTGCATTTCCTTCCATATGATGATGTAGCTATCCTTCTGCCTAGTGTTGATGGCTGAAGTGTAATGCTGGCTCCAGGGATCAGCTTATTTACCTCCCTAGTGCATCAGCACACACAACGGCTGTGGTGCTGGCTCTGGGGATCAACCACAGAGCGGTCGCCCCAGGTTAGTGGTTGCAATCTCTGGTGGAAAAATAAGCCGTTGACCAACATCTGCCAGCATTTTCCAGTCTCTAGCAACATCCAGTTGTCCTGGACGAGGCTTGGTTTTAACACCTTTTCTTGGTGGTTGCTCTCCTGGGCGGAGGAATGTCTTTTGTGTGTAATTTTTTGATGGAACTGGTGGCAACTTATTGTTCATGTTACGCTTGTTTTCCAATGCTAAGGCCAAAAATTGCAGCACCTGGTCATGGCACCAAGTAAACCGTGGCTAAGAACCACCTTACATCCTGTCAAAAAGTGCGTTAATGTTGCAGGTGATAAACACAAAGGACATGAGGGATCCTCTCCTACCCAGAGGTTTAGGTTCTGTGGTGATGGGAGAACATCATATGTTGACCTGATGAGGAAACTGATCCTGCTCTGTTCCATTGACCATAGGTCTTGCTAACCAATCTTGCGTTGTTCCACACTCTCCCATCTCATCCATTCTCCCTGCTTGGCCTGGGAAACGGCCTTTACGCACCTCATCCTCTCCTCCTGCTTTTGCACCTCGTTGACTACCAGCTTACTCCGTTGAGCTGGGGCTGCCTTGTGCCATGTAGGAGGAGCTAAACTGAGACCAAGACCCCCTTTTCAATGCTGAACTTGCCCCATGATATCACCAATTCGAAGGGCAGCCTTTGCATCTTCCACAGCTTTCTTTGCCGCCCACTTTCTTCCAGTTTTCAACACAGGTGCTGCCTCCTGTACACATTTGTCGCGTAACTCTACTAATGTCATTTCCAGTTGGACCTTGGCACACTTAACTTATTATACAGGCCCTAATAATTTTATTATTCTCATTTTTCAGGGTTTACTGTCACTTTTCATATTCATGCACCACTTTAGAATCTTCTGCATGACTGTAACAGGGTAATGTCAAGAATGAGAGTCGGAGGCTTGGAAGCTGCAGTTTAAGGGCTGGGTGTGCACGTTTAATCAACAAAAATACACACACAGGAACAAACAAACAGGCACAGTGGCCAAAATAAAAGGGTTAAGAAAAGACTACTGTACACACACTTGTCAGGCTGGGCATTCGCCTTCACTGACCACAGTGTATCCACAATACAGCACAGCACAACACAGTTCAGTTCAGTTCAGTTCACGTTACACTCGCCTCCATACCAACCCCTAACAAAGGATTTCTCCTGCCTTATATCCCATGTGGCTGGAGCCTAATTAACCATCAGTCATTCAATTAAGGCTCTAGCCGCATTCTCATTTGTATTCTGACAGGGCGTCTGTATATTCAACGTATATGGACAGCCTGTCGGGCCTTATTGCATACATATACCACACACACACAAACTATTTAAATGTAGAGCTTTTGCCCTGCCACAATGACTTATTCTTTCTTTACCATTAACAGCTAGGATTACAGAATTTGTCCACTATAAAATAATAATAAAAAATGTTTTATGTTAGTTGGTTGTAAAACAGAAGTATACATAGTGGCTATGGTTACAACAAAAAATGAAGTAGACAGATAGATTCCTGAAAAAAAATCAGCTTGACCCTGTCCTTTTTTATTTTGACATGGATTTATGACAAACCTCTAAGGATCATGCCAGTGAGTATCATTTTCAGGTAATTAAGGAGGGACTATGCTAATATTTCAGCTGTCACACGTTTTTAGAACCGTACCGTTAATAAAAAGGGTGTTTACAATTACTTAAAATATGTACCTGATCATCATGGGCATCCGGGTTTACAGCAGATGTAACTGGAGCGTTCTACTTGTCGTCAATGTTCTTGGGACTCTGGCCAAACCCCTACAGGATTTCCATGCATGTAACATGCATTTTCAAAATCTAGAAAAGTATAGCATGACAGTATGGTGACATCCAAATTCTAGAAAAAGAACATTCCATTCTGGGTGCCACCTCCTCTCCCTGTGTTATTACTGGCCGTGTTTCACATTAAAAGATTTTATTCAATAAATGTATATGTTTAAACAAAAATAGTGCAATAAGCCCAATGGAAACAGTTTGAGCAGTTATTCAGATTTTCAATATACGCTTGACCATAGCATATTTTGGATTTACTACTTTGATTTACAAATCAAGGTGCTTCTTTCCAACCTACTCACATGTCAACAGTCCATTTATACTGTAGTTAGAAGCTACTTTCTATACTCCTGCACGAGGCATCCTGAACAGCTGGGGTCTCACAGGTTATTGTAGTTTTTCTGACATTATATTTACATTTCTCAGGCTTATTTGGTTATGTCAACACTGTGAGAACTGAAAGCTGGTGGAATGTAGTATAGGAGACATCATGGCAGACACCGTTTTACAGAAATTGTTGTGTGTTGCATCTCTTGTGAGCAGTTTCTCTTTTATGAATCTAATATAACTAAAGTATACCTTTATTTAATTAGTTGACAGCACAGTAAGTAATGTACTTTTTAATTAACAGAGAACCAATTAACTTCAGGAAGACAAAAAAATATTGAATGACTGCAGAGATATGCTAGACCCGTAGAAGGGAACGGAAAAAAAAATATCTCCCTCTATTTAAGCAGTTTTAATAAATTACAAAACAAAAGGGAGATTTGTGAACATTTGTAAAAATAAGTTACATTGACAAACCACAAACAAAATGTAATCTAACATTGACATATGAGAATGCCATGTAATCATTACTGTTGAATCAGTCTTGCAATGAATATTTCCTGGAGATAAGAGCCATTCTCTCAGAGATAATCTCTGATTAAAATGCTTCTCAATGCAGGTTTAGTCTTTGTAATGTGAGGTACATGGACTACAGGCTGATAAGGTTTATGGTTTTGAGTCTAGTCTGGTTTTGTTCAGAACTACTTGTCTGGTTTCGATACTGGGACTGGCGTACTGGTCTAGAGCTACTGTTTTGGTGGTATTTTAGAAGGGTTTTTACAAATATCTAGTTAAATTGAGATGTATTAGAGATTAAAACTCAGGGAAATATTGGTATAAATCTATCAATTTTTTACAATTTTACTATTTTATTATTACATTAATTGTATTCCTCTCTGATATTTACATTTGCACTTTCTTTAAAATATTGCCCTTGATGCTGATTTTCAATCCAATCTACTATTTAGTTACTTAATTAGTGGCCCTGGGAGATCTTTCACATGTTCATGTTTTAAAATAGCACTTGAATATAAACTTATAGTGGGTTAGCAACTGGAGCAATAAAAGTTACTTTGGATCATAAAACAAAAGGATTGCATTGTTAAGTACAGGGTACAGCAAGGTAGGGTCAGCTCACTCCATACCTGTAAACCCAGTACCTGCCAGACTAAAGGTACTGTACCAGCAGAAAAGTTTTAAGCCTGATATCAGATGTGTAAAAAGGCTAACAGTAAACTGTGATCTATCATTCTACTTCATATCTAAATGGGACCAAACTGAATTTCATGATAGCTGCCAAACTATATTTCTGTGGCTCTACCCAATCTGAAAGAAACATGCATGGAAACTGTTAAAACATTGCAGCATTTTCTCAGAAAACAGCATTAAGTGTAAGTATAAACCCATGCCTCTATTTGCATAACACAGTAGCATTATTATTTTCATGCTGAAAATGTTTTTGTTCTTTATTTCTTATTTTAATTTATGATGTTCTTATTTTACCACTGTCACTGTTACAACTTACAATTATAGGTTTAAAGTCTGTTTCAAATGGTCTTTTCAATATGTTGGCTCTAGTGCACTCTGAATTGTGTTCTGTACAACATCATAGGTCATTATTGCTTGTGTTACCTGTTTGGCAATGTGGGCAATAATACTTGCACTATCAGCTACAAGAATAATAATAATAATAATAATAATAATAATAATAATAATAATAATAATAGTGTATTTGTTTCTTTGTTTACTGTACAAATATTATAGTGTCTGCAAACAAGCAAAACCAGATTTCTGTTAAATATATATATGCAAAATGTATAAATGCGTTCGGTTTACCTGAACATTATAGATTGGATGCAGTATAATTTATCAGACACGCAGATTTTAAAAATGTTGCTTAAGTACCGATAACTTAAAACACTTAAGAAATGTTTGTTGTTCTATGAAGTTTTTTCTAGCTCTACAGATGTTTGATATGGATAGGACGGCAGAAGAGGTAACCTAATCACGAAAGACAAAGTAATTAGACAAGAGTAATGAATTAAATCGGCATCCTGCCTGGATTAAAAAAAGAAACACACAGTACTATATGTATATATGTATATATATATATATATATTTTACTTACTGAATTGTGTTTTGTGTTGACTAACTGCGTCCTGCTTCGTCGGTCTCTCCAAGGACAAGCAAACAGGAGCTGGTGAGGGTGAAACATCTGAGTCAAGTACAATTCTTGTTTCTATGTAATCTGTTAGGGTTATTAAAGCATTGATAGAAACTGCATAATATGTATACCTGGTTTAATTGGATACAAGAGGTGTGTAAATGGCTTAGTTTGTAAAAGTGCACCACATAACACACATGCAGAAATATCCCATTGCGGTTTGCGCGTGTTTCCTTGCACCATTCTTATTAAAATGTAATCCAGCCAGCCAGATCCTAATATAAAGATATTAGGCGGTATATAATTATAACTGTATAACAATAACTATTGATTACATGTTATTTACCGTGTTTGTATTCCATTAAAGGAGAAATGGTGCAATTTGGGGGCAAAATAATTAATCCATGAATTTATTAGATGATGCAAGTACATTCAGGAGGAGATAGAGACACGGGAGGAAATGTCAGACTCGGAGGAAGGGGAGGAAGACCTGGGCATTGTCGAAAGAGAGCAAAAGGCAGAGGGTGAGCCAAGCCAGGACACCCTGTACGTGCGTTTAGATAGGTAGGAGGAGCAGGCAAGAGCAGCCGGAGAGTCCCAAGTCAGCGAGGGAGGACAGGAGAATAGAGTAGTTGACTATGTCAAAGGCAGCAGAGAGGTCAAGGAGAATTAGGACAGAGGAGAGGGAGGCAGCAAGGGCAGAGAGTTGGTGACTGCGAAGAGCAGTTTTAGTGGTGTCAGGCAAATACCAGATTGGAGGGGTTTGAGCAGCGAATGTGTTGACAGGAAAGCAGAGAGCTGTCGATGTACTGCTCGCTCAAGGGTTTTAGAGAGGAACGGTAGAAGGGAGACAGGCCGGTAGTTCTGGAGGGATGAGGGATCAAGGGAGGGTTATTTTAAGATGGGGGTGATGCAGGCCTGTTTGAAGGCAGAGGGGAAACAGCCAGAGAGCACAGAGGTGTTAAGAAGAGAGGAAATGCAAGTGACTAGAGCAGGGGCAGCAGCCTGGAAGAGATGAGTGGGGAGGGGGTCCAGAGCACACGTGGTGGGTTTATGGCTCTGGAGCAGGGAGTGAAAATCGGAGTCTGAGAGGGGCAAGAAGGAGGAGAAGGAGTGTTGATTAGTAGGGGTGGCAGAAGGTGATGGGAAGCGAGTGAGCAGAGGACGGGGTGGGTGGGGAAGGAGGCGAGGTATTGAAGAGTTTGCGGACAATGCTTGTCCAAATGGAGACAGTTGTCTTGTAACAATTGGGGGTGGAAAAGGACATTTTGCAAAGTGGTAGCTGCTTCAGAGCCTAGGCCTGATGAAAACAAACACCCACTAATATATATATATATATATATATATATATATATATATATATATATATATATATATATATATATATATATATATATATATATATATATGCACATCTCTCTCTATATATACTTACATTTTGCAAATTGTTTTCTTAGAGGGTGTTTGTGTGAACTGGTTATTTATAAATATACACGATGAAGCACTTGTACCAATGGCGCTGTCACGCGCCTGCAATTGAGTATTTTAATATTTAAAAGCATACCCCGGGCACGCAGTAATTTCCTGCTATTAAAGAAAACAGAGAAAAAAAAACATTAATGCATTGTACTATTTTACACTATTTTACACGTGATAAGCGCTCAAACTCTGACTGTATTTCGCTTGCCAAGAGAGACAAACTCCCAATGCAAATCAAGCACATTGCATTATGTATTGCATACATGTATACAGATTAAAATGCATGAATAATTATACAATATGAATGTGGATACAATGGAAATGCATTGTAAAATTTTTGTTCTCTTGGAAAGCAGGATTATGAACATGTACAAATAGCCTTCACTGTACACTGTAGATTAATCTCTTCAAATGCTGGAAATAAGAATAAACCTACTCCGTCTTGATTTCTTTTCCCCACAATCGCATACACAGCAATAAAAGATGCATGATGTCGTCTGGAACACAAAAGCCAGAGCACTTGTAGTTTTTTTTTTTTTTCTTATTGCTCTTGCGGCAGTGATCAGAGACACACCCCTGATATCAAACCCAAGTTCACTAGTGCCGACATGTTGAAAAGACCTTTGAAACAGACTTTAAACTTATAAGTGTGAAAAGTTATCAGGATGTTAACAATGAAAATAAAAATGACATATACTTTATTTAAACAGCTGTAGCAACACGTGGTATAACGCTATATTTAGCTTGTGCTAAGTGCTAATTAAGCTTTAAGTTGAACAAGTCTCCTTTCTAGCCTGTTATGTAAAAAATGTATTGTTTAAAATGAATTCTGGTCAGTGTTAATTAGTTTGTACTTTATATTGTGATGGGGGTGTAGTGTATGAATGGCAATGCTAATGAAGTAGTGTGATGGAGGATTGTGGGTACCTATTTTTGCTATGTTTTTTTTCTTTGTGGTGGGGTGGTTGACATTTTGGGAATAGTATGATTAGTATGATAGTGCAGGTCTGCCACCCATTTTCAATGAAATATATACAAGTGGTATGGTGACGTCACCAATAAATTATACAAATGAGCACCATCGAAAGTTTGATCCTTCCTTCGGTAATGTGTTCCGAACGGAGGTCGAAATGTACCCTCCGTTGCAGCCCTAATATATATATATATATATATATATATATTTTTTTTTTTTAAACAAAACAGAACACTTTTATAGCTTCATTCCCCCTATTTCCTGCTGTGACTTAGCAATTCAATCTATTAGGGCTCTTACAAACTCTCTGTGAGCAATGCAGTTCACTTGAATTCAACTCATCGGTTGCTTCAGGGTCAAGCTCAGTCTCTTGGGTGGTTTCAGGCGGTGGGTCTTCTGGCAGTGTTTCCCGAGTTTCATCAAGACTAGGACATGGCAGTTGCAGAGCACAGGGGCAATATATTGAGATCCCCTTCCAGTTAATAGCGATCTACATTCCTCCAGGTCCACTGAATGTGGTTGGCTCGCCTCAAAACACCACCTTAGGTGATCTTGATTATGATAAATCCCTTGCCCATTGGTAATTTCACTCTAAAAGACACTGGTCCTGTTTCCTCAAGTATGATTCCAGGGGTCCATTTAACTCCACTTCAAAAATTGCAGGCACAAACCTTGTCACCTGGGCTGAAAATCATGATGAGATTTCTTTTGAGCCTCTCCCACCTCTGGATAAAGTAGGTCTAGATGTGACTTTAAAGGCCTGCCCATCAACAATTCTGCCAGAGAGACTCTGTAATTCTAACTTGAATAAGAATTTAGTTTCTACTGAGCCCCCATACATTTTCTTCAAACCAGTTGGAGTGGGCATCAATAATTATCAAAACCATCCTTCCCACAATGCACTTCTCTTTGGTATCGAAAAAAGTGTGCTGTCTCGCTTACAGCTTGTTCAGAATACCACCGCTAGAATTCTGACTAAAACAAGTTTTAGCCTTCTTACACTGGCTCCCTGAGCAGTATAAAATAGATTTTGCTGTTGACAGCCCCGCGGCAGTCATTTTGGCGGATTTTGGTTTTAAAATGTAATTTTTTCCAGTCGTGTAACACATATGGGGCTGTGCGTTCGTGTACCTTTCTGTCCGCATGTATTAAATATTCTCACAAAGCATGAAACACGGGAGTATAGAAATAAAGGAGATATATTACATTATACCTAAAAGCCCTGGGAGCAGTCACATTGACGGTCACACATAAAACAATTGTATTTTCATTATACAGAACGGTATTCTACTTTATTATTTTTATTTACCAGTCTGCACTGTGTTTAGCTGTAATTAGATTAGTCTCTACTGTCTGCCTGAGTGAATGACTGACAGTCTATTGTTTTTCAATCAGCCTTTTGAAAGGCTGGCGCCTGCTTGCCAGCTGCGCTGCTTTGGTCAGTCAATTAGCATCGGGACTAGTGAAAATAAATACCAGAAACCATGGAGTTTTACAACGCAACAAAATATGAAACTGATTTTTAGATCAGATGGCATGGAAGTATTCCGTGAAAGCTGGCTCCCGACGATGGCCTGTTCAGGTGTTTTACAATGTATTGGACCTAGCCGCCATCAACTCCTGGGTACTTTACAAAGAATGCATGGAGAAGAATTTACCAAGTAGAGAATATATTTTACAGTTAGCACAGGAACTTCTCAAGAAGCATTTGGAACAGAGAAACTGCCAAGCGTGTACCCACAGCTGAAGCTGGCAGCCCCGCTGAGAGCCGCAAGAGACGCCAATGCCAAGTTGGCAAGTGCAATAAACTTTGAACAGCTGTGCCCTGTGCAGAAAGGTGGCGTGGAGAAGCGCATTATCTGTATTGATTTTGAACAGCCTTAGACTCAAGGTAAAGGAATACCATTTTGTCAGAAAAAAAAAAAAAATTAGACTTTTTTTTATAACTTCTTGTGCTGTGCCCTTCTGTAAAACGTTTTCTTCTAAGTTTGTTTATCCACGTTGTTTAGTTGGTTTTGCTCATCTGATAATAAGCCGATTACTGCTGAAAGTTAAAAATGCATTGCTATCATTTCAGTTTTATGAATATGTATGTCTGTTCAGATGTTTATTTACTTACATTTTCTTGTTTTGATTTGTAAAATAAATGTTTGTGTGTGTGTGTATATGCTTCGGTTTTTCAGATGTTTATGTGATAAAAAATAAAAAAATAAAAACATCCGACTGTTTCTCCGTTCGTTATACTATTTACAGTGTTTTGAATACAGCCGTCAGAAAGACTACTGCAGGGCTTCTAGGTATGAGTATATCTCTGGTCCTAGTGTTAACCTATAAAGCCCTAAATGGATTAGCACCTAGTTATCTACAGGAGTTACTGACCCCGTATCATCAAAATCGCACTCTTAGATCACAGGATGCGGGGCTACTGGTTATTCCTAGGGTCAACAAAATTAACACAGGAGGAAGGGCTTTTCATGCAGAGCCCCTAAATTATGGAATGCACTCCCTTCTTTCCTCAGGGAAGCTGGGGCTGTTACAGTTTTTAAGTCAAGACTGAAACATACTTTTATAAAACAGCTTTCTTATCTTAATGGGTTTTAATGTAACTTTTAAATTTCTGGACTTTTAACATTATTATATATTTTTTTATATACTGTTTTTAAAATATGCTACTTATTATGTAGCAGTTTTGTGTGTGTGTGTGTGTGAGATATGCCTGGGGACTTTCATACAAAGGTATTGTGTTTTGTAAATGTAAATACTTTTTTCATACTTTGTATGAAAAGCGCTATATAAATGTAATAAATAAATAAATATGTAGTCGTACCCAGAGGCGATCTGACCACTGCCATGGGTGCAGTGGTGCGGATACTGGGGCATGACGTGTGTTCTGACAGCTAGCATACTCCTTGACTTTCTTTTCTAGTGCTAGGTCCATGTGGGGCCACCACACTATACTCCTTACCAGACTTCATAAGGGATATGCCAGGGTGTGCTTCATGAAGCTCCTCAATAACCCTCTCTTGGCCTTGGGGTGGTACAATAACACGGCTGCCCCACAACAGGCAGCCACCCTGACTACTCGATTCGTTCTTTTGCACAAAATATACCTTTAGATCTACTTTCTCTGGCCAGCCCTTTCTAATAAATGTCAGTGGCAGGTGACTAAGACTATCAGCATCGGCATGCATTATCCCACTTTTGTAACGTATGTCATACTCATAAGCTGAAAGTGTGAGTGCCCACCGCTGAGTTCTTCCAGAAACCATAGGTGGAATGGATTTGGTCTCTCAAAATAAACTCATCAGTGGCTTGTGGTCAGAGCAGATTGCAAAATTATGACCATAGAGATACTGGTGGAATTTACACCAAATATTATACCTTATCCAGTTGTGAGTAGTTTTTCTCAGCTGGAGACAGTGTCCGGGATGCAAAACTTATGGGCCTTTCACTTCGATCAGGCATTGCATGAGATAACACACACCATAAGGCGAGCCACCACATACTAAAATGAATGGCTTCTCCGTATCAAAGTCCACTAATAATCGTCATGTTTGTAATAGATTTTTGGAGGCTCTAAAAGCTTAATCTTGTTCATGTTTCCAATCCCAGGGCACCTGCTTCTGAAGTAATACAAAGGAGCTATAACATAGTTGACACATTTGGAAGGAATCTGTGAAAATAATTGACCATCCCCAAGAAAGATTTAAACTCTGTGGTGTTCCTTGGTGCTGGGGCTTTTGCAATGGCACATACTTCAGTTGGGTGTAGTCCTTCAGCATCAATTCAATAGCTTAGATATTGTATGGTTGGGGCTAAGAATATACATTTCTCAGTTGTTAGAAAGTCTGTAATTCTCACTGTGGCTCTATATAATTATGCGATTTGGCTCACATTACAGATAGAATGTACCATAAACACTTGATAGTCCCTCGTAAAGCACTAGATGTACCTTTGCAAACAATGAGCCAACCTTATAATATTATTAATGTTGCCCTGCCAATATTTTGCTGAGACAGACTCTGTGAATGCATTCTTATTCGAAACACGTTGCCTCTGTCACCGGGTGATTGCTCTTTGACCATGGCTGTCTTGTGCATGCAGCATTTCCATATGTAAATAGCTCACAAGGCCTATCAAGCACATAAGCTGCATATTGTTGTTGTTGTTTTTGATCAACAGAGAGGAAAAGGCAGGGCAAATTCCAGCCATTCAAGAGGCTGTTTGGTAAAAAGAAAAGCAAGGACTCTGGAACAGTCTTGGTGGAGGCACAGCTCAAAACCAGTCAATCCACAGGGGACGTTTGCAATGAGGGCCTGTCAGATGACCAAACCAGCAAACATTTAAGGTAATTG
Source organism: Acipenser ruthenus (assembly GCF_902713425.1). Classification (NCBI taxonomy): domain Eukaryota; kingdom Metazoa; phylum Chordata; class Actinopteri; order Acipenseriformes; family Acipenseridae; genus Acipenser; species Acipenser ruthenus. The sequence continues at coordinate 57,571,090 of NC_081190.1, forward strand.
GCTCTTCAAAAAGTTTTTATTAATTTGTTCGATTTACATGAAATAACAAGCTACATATTGTTTGAATCCTGTTTAAAACTGGGGGACCAAGGCACAGATAGATGATGTTACTTGGAATCCCCCACTCAGTCAAGCACTTTGGTATCATAGGCGGCTGGGGGAAGTTGTCAATAGGGATCTCCTATAGTCATTAGCCGCACTGACATGAAAGTGTTAAAAGGAGAGCCAATTTATTATTATGTTTTATTGCAAACGTGTACTTGTTTTCCCATATGGTTTTCAATCTTGAAGTTATTATAACAGATAATTCTCTGCTGTTTTAAAATAAAATATGCATGACTTTCTTACTGTCATTCTCCTTCACTTGAAAAGAGAGAAAATGCCACTGGCATCAAAAGCACAGCTTTAATGAAACCGAAGACTGGTAGTAATGTCCCTATCATTGTGGCAGACTTTATGATTAGGATTCATATATCACTTATATAGTAAAGTATATAGCAAGTTTGCTGCTAACAACACATACTTACATATTTTTTGTATCAGACATGTTATATTTGTTATATTGTTTGTCAGATATTCTACTGCAGAACAATTTATATTCTCTGTTAAAAATACAACAGTATAGGTACCCAGTGAGTCATGTAATTGGGAGCTCACTATTTTAAATCCTGGTTTCACCGATTTGCCAATCTGTGGTCCACAGAATTTTGCAATCCAAGCCACAACGACCCATATTGGTCAGATGCCAAACAGGGACTGTTAGGCTAATATCTAGCAGCCACCGTTCAATTGATTGGCTACTGAATGAAAAAAAGGTGGTTCACTAGACAGAGGGAATGGATGTTTCAGTCCAGGGTATGTGGGTTGCAGGGGTGAAGGAGTTAAATGCATACATTGGCATTAAACATATATCTATAATGCACAGTTTGTGGACCTCCATTGTGAATATATATATATATATATATATATATATATATATATATATATATATATATATATATATATACACTGTATATGTATGTATATATATAAATATATATATATATGTATATATATATTTATATATTTATTTATATATATTCAGGCAAAGGTCGGTACACGGAAACAGGTTCTCAGCACAATTCCAGGGTCAGGCAAAAATACAGGCAGTCAAACAAGGATAAAGGCTATATTTGCATCCTGAGCCATTTGAAAAAAAGGCATAATACCACAGAAGTGACGTCAAAAAGTAATAATTCCTCTAGAGGAAAATATACTTGAACTTTGACCCATTCGACTCCTCGAGACCGGCACTTTCAATTCAAACTCGTTTTCAATCACTCGACAACACCTACAGTACAGAAATGTTCATTAATGATCAACAAACTGAGAATACGTAAAAAGCTGATACATTCGTATCTCAGAGAAACTGGAGAGGTAAAGGCAATCATCCAAATACGGATAACGACATAGAACGTCTGTACAGCACTGAAACGCTACCTTTTTAAAAAAAAAAACTGTACTGCTGATAAGTAACCGGGTATTCCATGTAAATAACGTCTTTCTCGCCACTGTGAAGCTGCAGCACAAATCTGGTATGGATGCCTCCTGTTACTACCCCAGATAACAAAGGATGATTAAAAAAAACGCACTCTCACCTGATACTATTGCAGGTCTTGTGAGGAAGGGTCTGTGTGATTTAAAGGCAGACTCATTTGTGCTGTGTCATGATGAAAAAGGGCAGTAATATGTAATATTTGACTTTAAAATGTAATGAACAAACCAAGAATTACAAGAAGTATAACAAATCAAATGAAGAAAAGCTGCACTTTTAATGGCAATGTTCAATTCAACATCTGTAAATTGCTTTTTATTTTTTTTGGCACCAATCAAGCGAGCGACACAAATCTTCGACTCTGACAGCGAGTAATAAAAAAAAAAGAAAGCATACCCCATTGAAACACATTTTCCTTAAAAATACGTTATTTTTTGCAGTTCATTATCTACTCAGTTTAATTCACCATTCCTGAATTATCAAAAAGAAAATTATAGTTAAGATTATTTAATATTGACTTAATGTATGTTATTATTATTCAATTCACTTGCTATTATTTTTTTTTAATTACATATACTAATATCTTTGTATTATAAAAAATAATAGATGGGCTTCAGTGAGTTACAGGAAAATAATTCCATCTCAGGTTTCTGTGACAATTTATAAATTACTCGACCTTCAGTCTCGTAATTTATGACGTCATATAAACCTGAGATGGAATTATTTTTCTGTAACTCACTGAAGCCCATCTATTATTCTCTATATATTACACACCCTGTCGTGCCTTATTGCTTACACACACACACACAGGCAATTCTTGAGGAATTTCAAGGGACCAGAAAAAATCTGATCAGGAATTACTTTAATCAGGTGTCTATGCTAAATAGTCATGTCGAATACTGTTTGTATATATTTTTTTTTACTTCATGAAAGGTGACTGTTATGACACACCCTAGTAAAACTGTACAGTTATTCATTATACTGCTGACAGACTCCTATTGCTTTTGTTGTATTTCAGGTCGCTAAACAACATGGGTACTCGTGCTTTTTCACATGACAGTATTTTTATCCCAGAAGGTCCAGAAGAAGACAGAAGTTCTGAGCAAGCCATGTCCCAAGAAAACGTCACTGACAAAGTCAAAAGCCTCCAGGTATAAGAATATATAAAATCTCATTGCCTTTACAACAGTTTATTTTTATTTTGAATGTGTCATTGGAATTGTTAGGTTAAATGCTAATGTTAAACATGTTGTGTATAACTACAGATTGCAAAGTCTTCAGTTACTAAGTAATCTTTCTATGCAAATAGATACAAGGCAATAAGGAAGAAGCAAGCTTGAATCAATATGCATGGCCTTTTGCATTTTACATGGTTAATCTTATGCTGATCATGTTGAAAGCTATATCAGGAACATAAGTCTGCATGGTCTGAGTTCTAATTCTAATGCTTCTTGGTGCTGTGGTGTGCCCACATATTCTTTTGCATGATTTTCTATGTCTGTATTTTTAATAAATGGCCTGTATTACCTTCTTTTCACTGTCTTCTGGTTGTTTTCTTTGACTCCTTGTTGTTAAATCCGCAGTACCAGCCTTGAGTTTGGCATATTAAGACGATGACATTCAGGAACTATTATAATGCTTTTTATTCTCAAAAAGATAGTAAGCTTCAGCTTATAGTTTATAACAATGCTTTTTTCCACTCAAATCTGTAGAGACAAATAGCCCACAATATAAAATTTGGCCAGAAACCACGGTCAGTCTCTGTAAGAAAAACAGAGGATGCTGGAGGGAGTTCTGAGGATGAGGAGCTACCAAGAAACCCTGTTAAGGTCTTTGCACAGATGGAAACGAAGCCATCAGATTCAGGAACACAGGTATGACTAGATTTTAATGCTTTGTTTAAATGTACCACAATAATTTTAGAAACCTATCTTACTTCAGTCCTTTAATGTTAATTTCCTTTGGTTAAATGTTTTGCTATGGCAGCTTTGTCTATAAAGATCCCCAGCCCAGAAGCAATGGCAGTATGCATGCATGAACCTGTTTCTTGGTCTCTACTAGAGATAAATCACATTTGCAATCAATTAGCATATTTAAGAATAAATTAGGTCTTAGGGCGCTGTCTGTGTTCTCTACTTGATAGAGAGCGTCTTGTAAGCTGTAGATATGGCTATTTTAGTTGACGGTCTGTTCATTCAATTTCTATTTGTTTTTCTAGCCTATTGATCTTCCCAAACACAGTCCTTTATCTGAAGCAGGAATAGGCAGTTGTGAAGAAAAGCAGGTAACTGCAGTGGTATCTCAAATCATGTCCATTTACTACTAATGTAGAACAACTGGGAGAGGCATTTGGTTTAAATGTTAGGCCCCAATAATGACTGTATACCATAGTGATGGCTGAAACTGGAACAAGATACTGTATTTAGCAATTGTTAATATGGGCAATAATATCCCTGGAAAAATTAGTTTGGCTATACCAGTAAAGACTGGAATGAAATACATACACAAAGCAAAAAACCATTGGAAACTACTGTACTTTATGTTAAATTGTTAAATGTATATTTTACTAAGTGATTTGCAGCTTCTGGGTGACCAATATGTTGATAATATGTAGATTTAAACAATATGTTCATAAAAGATATAACAATGAATTGTTGTTAAATATGGTATTCAGCCATTCAAAATGATTAAAACATGCATATTTATTAAAATGTATATCTCAAAATCTAACAGCGGTCAAGATTAGTAGAAATTAACTATATCTTTTTTTCAGGCTACTCCAGTCAAATCTCTGAGTCCAAAAGGAGCGTTTTCTGTAGAAGGCACAATTGAATCTATTAACCTTGATGCAGTCCCTCTTTCTGGATCACGTCTGGACAACACTGCCGCTAAACACAAACTATCCATAAAGCCAAAAAACCAGAGAGCATCCAAGAAACACCAGAGACTAACACTGGTAAGAGTTTATCACAGTCAATGATTTTTAAGTGCCTTCAGTCTTGCTAGATGATGCTGGTATGATTGTAAGCATTATCACATAAACCGGACCTACAGTAGAATGTACCCCTAATAACATGTCTTACTTATATGCACCAAGCATTCAGTCCCTTTATAAATGCTCTTTGAAGCGTTTAATGGGAAGATTACTTGAGAATATATTTTTTTAACAATTAACACTTGTTATATCATGTTGCTGATTATTAGATTATAATAATGATTATTAGTGTGCACGCACCCCCTTCCCCTCACACATGCATACACACACACAAATAATGTCTTATAACTTTGTGGAAATCCATGATATCAATAAACTAGAAGTTTAACCTACATTTGTTTTTTAACTATTATGAACATTTTCATTCTATTTATGATTGTGTTTTTTTTTTTTTTTTTACATTTAGGGCCAGCAAGACCTTGTCCTTCCTGAGTTAGAGGAGACAAAAGGTAAAAAACATGCAGAAGTAAAAAGTAAGCAGGAAGAATACAAGCATAACCAATCCAAGGAACAAAAGAGATACAATGACAACCACAGGCTTAGAGGATCAAAAGAGGAGAGAAAAAGACATGAGGAACATGAGAAACTTCAGGAATCCAAGAAACAGAAAATTCAAGAGGAACAGAGTCTGATGGAACAACAACAAATGCTATGTGAAGAAGTTGAATATGAATTGGAAAAACAAAGGCAGTGTGAAATTGAGGGACAGAAGGCACATGAAGCAGAAGAACAGCATCTATGTGAGATGGAAGAAATAAAGCTACATGAGGAGAGAGAGGAACAGAGGCAATATGAAACTGAAGCACAGAGAATGCGTGAAATTGAAGAAAAGAGGCAACATGAGCAAGAGGTACAGAGGCAACTCGAGGCTGAAGCACAAAGAATGCATGCAATTGAAGAAAAGAGGCAGTGTGAGCAAGAGGAACGGAGGCAACTCGAGGCTGAAGAACTGAAGCTGCGTGAAATAGAGGCACAGAAGCAGCGTGAGATTGAAGAAAGAAAGCAAAGTGAAAGGGAAGAACAGGAGCTGCGTGAAATAGAGGATAAGAAGCAATGCAAAGCTGAAGAAAAGAGGCAACGTGAAGCTGAGGAGCAGAAGCTCAGAGAAATGGAAGAACTCCGACTTCAAGATCTGGAAAGAAAAAAGAAACAGGAAGAACACATAGCAGAGGAACAGAAGAAGAAAGAAGAAAAGGAAAAGCAAGAAGAACTAAAACAACTAGATATTGAAGAGGAAAGAAAACACAATAGAGAAGAGGAAGAGAAAAACAATGTAGCAAAGAGAGAAAAGCAAGAGGATTTTAAAAAAAACCTTGATTGTCAAGAACAGGAAAGAATAGGAGAGGAACTTAGGTGGCAGGAAATGGAGGAGAGACAAACCATGCCAAGACCTTTCACATTTAAAGTATCCTCCGGAGAAAAGCCCATTCAGAAGGTTAACCTATCGCCTGTGACACTATTAAACCAGCAAGCCAGTCCACCAGGTACAGAGTCAAAGTCTTCACCAAAAGCAGACAAAGGTTCTCATTCCTTGCCATCTTCATTGTATGTTCCTCACACAGCCATTTTCGTAACAGGATCCCAGCTTTGTGACACAGCGGTGAATTTGAACCAGATTAAGGATACAGCCTGTAAGTCTTTACTTGGTTTAGCTGAAGACAAGAAAGCCAGGGATATATCCCCAGTTGAAAGTGTAAATAAAACTTCTCCTGAAGGAAAACCTAGAACTAGAACAAGATCCACCCACGAGTCAACAGATAACCAGTCGAGTGCTGCAATATTAGCAGAGTGGGCCACTATCAGGTCCAAGATCCTTAAAAGTGCAGAAAATGGAAAGCAGTCGGAGAGAGAAGTAAGATATCATGGTAGACTTAGTGATGACTACACCCAAAAAGGGGTTACTGGTTTGCACAGCAACCTTAGAAAAACTATGTCTGCAAATGCAAAGTTCTCTATTACACCTGCATGGCAGAAGTTTACAGACGGCTCCAAAGCCAATGAGACCGTGAATACAAAGCCTGTGCATGAAATAGAAAAAGAAAGCACAGGAGCAGGGGTTTTGTCTCCAGATTCAGCTGTATTGCCTCCCTTAGCTGCTAAAACTAAAGACAGTGGAACCAAAGACAAAGTTGTGAAGTCAGTAAGGATAGTGGATAGCACCGAAAGTTGTGTATTTGCCAAAGATCTTCCATCTTTTCTGGTCCCAAGCCCTCCTCACATTTCAAACAAAGGACGTTCGTTGTCCGAATCCCAGAGTCCTGCAGAGAATCAAGATGTAGCCAATCCTCTGAAAAAAGTAGAAGGAACTGACAAAAAGGGACAGAATATTAATGAGAAACCTTCTCCTTTTGGCATCAAGTTGAGAAGAACAAACTACTCTCTTAGGTTTCACAATGAACAGCAGGCAGATCACAAAAAAAAGAAAAGATACAGTGCTGGAGACAGTTTTGAAGGTATCCCAACTCCTCTCATCCCATTTGGCCAGGAAAGAGACATACCTGTGTTTTCCAATAAACGTAGTCAACCTTCCACACCATCAATCAGAGAAACAGCAGACAACAGTGCCACCAATGTTCCACAAAATGCATCACAACCAAAGTTGACACCAACTAAAATTAGCATTCCAGTATTATGCAGCGAAAGTGAAAAGCTTCCCTCAAAATCCCCGCTTTACCAGAAACCATTTCTCGCCCCCAAACCTGTCCTTGTTACCCCGCCATCTTCTCCCCTTCCTAAAATGGACAAATGCAGTTTTGGTGGGACTGTAGCTCAAAGGACTACGCAAGAGGATTTAGCTGCAGAACAGAAAAAGGAAGAAATGAAGGCTGATGCCTCGCAAAAAAGCCGCCATGATGAGGAAGAGACGAAGGAAAAAAGATCGTTCTTCTCATCCATTAACATACCTTGGAGGGAAAAAACAGACAGGAAAACAGAGCTTATCAAGAGAGGTCAGTAAGAACATTCATTGAAATGTGTTATTTCTAGGCAGTGCACGTCTACCCTACAGTATTCTGTCATGTTATTTTAGATCTGGTTTAGTAACAGACCTGGCGAATATGAATATAACTACTTGTACTAGATATATTGGTTCCTTTTACCACGGGGAAGAAGCCTCTTATTGTGACTATAAATGGCCTAGTAGTTCAGATTAGTTCCATAAAGCAAATACTGCATAGTGCATTTATTAATGAGTTTTCTTAAATATTTTACTGTGCAGCAAAAATACTTCCACAATGGAATGTATAAAGTTAAAACTTGCAGTTATTGTGATTTATTTATGGTTATTATTAAAACATGGAAGAGTGTAAAACATTTAAAATTATAGTCAAATGACAGTATATATATATATATATATATATATATATATATATATATATATATATATATATATACTTTAAAGGATAAAAGAAAACAATCAAAAAAAAAAGGAACTTTTTGTCTTGTGATTATTCCATAACCACACATTCTTTGGTGTTACAACACCACAACAGAACTGTGTTCATTCAAAACAGTACAATCAGTTTTATTAAATGGCTTGGGTATACAAAATGCTAGGATTCCAGACCATGTAAAGGTCAGTACAACTGAACAGTGGAACATACCATAGCCTCAACACCCGATGTTAAAAAACACTTGTATTTTATAAGCACAAAAGCACACTCAAAGGCGTGCAGTTGTACTGGTAATCACACTACTCAGGTGTTTGGAGGCACCTGGCCTGTGGCCATGCAATCATCTCAGTGCAGCCCACAGCTTCTCAGGTTTTATTGCTTTTGTAATTCATAGCTCTAAGCACAGCCATGAGTTAGGAGTCAGATATATGAATTAAGACTTTTTTTAACAACATTTTTATTTTATTTTACCTAACTATATATCTCGGAACATGCCTTTTTTATTCTTCATGCCTTCAAACTTTTCAAGTGTTATATACTGTAGAACGCATACTGAAAAACCCAGGAGGGATTCGTTATCTTTCTTGATTAGTTTCAGATCCTACAGTGATGAAATAAACATAGGTTACAAAAAATACATTTACAACTTACAAAGTACCATTATAAAATACAGGTCTCGCAGTGAAAACTTAATTTCTTTAAGGCTGCTGCCTTATTTTGATATGAAGCCTTAGCATGATTTAGGTTACAATGCTTTCTTCACTATGTGAAAATCAATTATCTTCTCTTTTTGAAAACCACAGAGACCCCAGACGTTGCTTCTGCCTTGTAAATTATTTTATAACATTATACATTTATAACATTAAATTATAACATTAGTAAATTATTATAACATTATTATAACATTATACATTTATAACATTAAATTATAACATTAGTAAATTATTTTATAACATTATACATTTTTCTTTTAAATGTACTTTATGTATTGGTGTAATGTTTTGCCAAGAAAAACAAAAGTGGAATGCAAAATGTTACAGTACTTTGTTTTAGTTTATCTAAAATTGCCTTTGATCAAGTTTAATAGTATTACTGTGTCAAGGTAATTCTGAAAATCAGGCCAAAAAATTTAAAAATATACCTGCAAAATCTAGTCCCATGCAACAGATAAAAATGTTTGAGCTGACTGTACAACTATAAAACCCCAAAGTCAAGATTTTTTCAAATTAAATATGCATGTTAAAAAATGCTAAATTGTTAAACTGCAGTAAATGTATGAACTAAATTTAAGGAATAATGGTCCAGAGCCCACATTTACCATAGAATAAAGGTTTGATCTGATATAAACATGTTAGTTTAATGCTGTGGGCCCTTTTCACAAATGTTTTATTGAATGTTTATATGTAAGATATTATCTGCAAGTGAGTGGTACACTCTAGATTAGGCTAAACAGTGTATTTAATTTGTTTTAAATTGACGCCAGCATAAACAAATAGGACAATAGAGTAATACATATATTAACATCCTTTCAAAAAGCTGTGACCAATCAAATCCAAAAATCCAGGTGTATTCTGGATGTCTGTGTGGAATGGCCTTTACTTCCAAGGCAAATTCTTTCAGGGTTGTGTGAACAAGCATTCTTGAGATCCACTGCTGTTACTTGTTCTCTCTGACTCAGGTAACAGCATTCCCTTTTCTTTTGAGAGTGTGTTTTAGGCTATTTCCTTATTTGGCCAGATAACACACTGAAGCTGAAAAAGCTGTTAAAACAGAACTGATGGATTCAATGCACTCATTTTTTCTGCTAAATCCTGTAATGATGTGTTGGCATCTGGCTTCAGATTTAAAAGTAAATATCTACTTTTGAAATGTGTCTCACATCTTTTGTCTTGTAAACAAGAACTGGATTTATTTTGGTGTCACTTGAGTTGAACACACTACAGTGTTACTGCAGATGTGTGATTATTCTTTATTTTCCCAGGTGTTGTGGTCTTTCAGTTTTAGAACGTGACACTGCTATTTGCAACACCCAGGGCACAACATTGAATGTACCGTGTGGTTGCTTTTGTTCAAAGATAGAATTAACTTATCTTCTCAGTTGTTCTCTGAGTTATATATTCATTTTGATGGCATATTCTCTTTCCTTACACGGTTGGAAGCTGCAATGATTTTGGTATCAAACTACACCTTGCTTTGGTCTTTTTAATAATAATCTGTGTAACAACTGCCTAAATGCTGGACAAGTCAGTGTACAGAGAGCTTTCGGGTGTAACATTTTTTGGGGTCCATTTCAGTCCCTACAGTTTTGTTTTGTTCGGGACAAAAAACTACCGTGGCACCTTGTGACAGAGAGCGAATTAATTCTAGTCAACAATCTCCCTCCCGACCTGTGAGGACACTGTATAACAGGAACAGTGTGCCCCGGACTGGATGGTTATACGGCGCTGATCGAGAGGATTGGCATCAGAAATGCACCCCAAATATCAGTAGGACCTGTGATGGCGCCCCCTAAAGCACGGGTGCAGAAAATGACAACATAGGATGACCCAGAGGGATATCTGGTTGCCTTTGAACAGCTGGCTACCACCACGTCATGGCCTCGGGAATACTGGGCTAGCCAGCTGGGCACGTGCTTAATCGGGGAAGCCCAAGCAGCCTACCAGGCCATGACCGAGGAAGAGGTCAGCCAGTAATCCTCCGGAGTCTGAACATCACGGGAAAAGCCAAGCCCCAGGGCAGTTGCTCAGTGGTTGTGCGACCACATGGTGCACTGGCTTTGCCCCCACAAGAAAACGGGGGTGCAAATGGGTGAAGCCATCGCTCTGGAACAGTTCTGTGGTCGGTGCCGAGACCTAATCGTGGATATGGTGCCACAATCCGGCCACCCTGGAAGCCGCAATCCGACTGGTGGAGGACTTCAAGGACTCCCTGCCCTCCTCTCCGACCAGCCTACTGACCGCTACCTCCCCACTGAGCAGCATGGGACTGGCTCCACCTCCACCATCACCCCTCATCGCGCTGGGATCCAGACGTCCCAGATCACATGCCCAATGGACAGCCCAACCTCCCTTCCATGGAGGCGACGGCTGACCCCCAGCTGGGGTAGATTCAATGCCCATGACCCGCTGCCTTATCAGCAGCGGGACAGATATGTAACCCCACTGCCTTCTGCCCCTCCTATCTATTCTAGGTGCCATCCCACAGGACATACCTCCCGGCTGTGCTCCCCAGCAATAAAGTGCAATGTGGCAGAATGTTATCTGGCATCGGAAGCGAGTAAGAGAAATGGTCAGGAGGAGCCTTGTATCGTTGATGTGGTTGTTGGTAATGTGAGTACCCATGCATTAGTGGACTCAGGGTGTGAGCAGACCTTAATTTGGACAGCTCTCTTGGGCGGTGTGTCGTGGCAGCCACAAGGTCAGGTGGTGATTTCCTGTATCCATGGAGATACGGCAGCATACCCCACACTAAAAATATAAATATATCCGCAGCACCTTGTAGTGGGGATGGTAGAAAGGCTACCACACCTAGTAATTCTGGGCTGGGACTGGCCAGAGTATAAACAATTGTTAAAAAGGTAGTCCCGACCGTACACGTAAACATGGCAGAAAAACAAGGGGAAACGATTGGTGAGATTTTTCCCTTACAAGCTGACTTGTTTTCTTCCCTTTTTCATCCTAGAAAAACAAAGAAAGAGAGATGGATCAAAAATGGGAAGGTGCATCAATGAGACGAGGTTGGGGTCTGGTGGGAGAAAGCTTGGATGGTATCAAACGCCAATCAAAGGGAGTCGGTACGCAGTGTGACCGAGAAGGCGAGGTTACTGGGCCATCCAGTCAACAAAGTGGCGTTAGCGAAGAGGTGCAAGCGATGCTCGAACTTTGGGTGATTGAGCCTTCCAGGAGCGAGTGGTGCAGTCCAATTGTGATAGTCACCAAAAAGGACGGCACCAACCGCTTCTGCGTTGATTTCCGTAAGGTAAACGCTATTACCAAGTTCGATGCATACCCCATGCCTCGGGTCGACGAGCTTCTCGACAGACTGGGAACGGCGAGGTTCATCTCGACTTTGGACCTGACGAAGGGATACTGGCAGATCCCCTTAACCCGCAGATCACAGGAGAAAACTGCATCTTCTACCCCTGATGATCTGTTTCATTTCATAACCATGCCGTTTGGGCTACATGATGCACCCGCTGCCTTTCAGAGACTAATGGACCCGGTCTTACACACACATCGTGATTATGCAGCAGCATATATTGATGATGTGATGATTTACAGCTCCACCTGGCGAGAGCATATGACTAGGCTCACGGCCATCCTGCAGTCTCTGAGGGTAGCCCGGCTGACAGCCAACTTGGGTAAATGTGATTACTTTTCCCAGGAGGGGGGTGTAATGGGGAAAGTAGATTCAGCCGAGTGTTCCTTCGGCTCCACTCTGAGCGGTGGGATACGTGACGAAGAGCGAATGAATAACGCTGTATAACAGGAACAGTGTGCCCCTCGGACTGGATGGTTTGGCAGTTGGGTCAGTCGGAAGTTGGCCATCCAGAAAGGGGACGGAGTCACAATACCAGAAGTCATTGCCTTAATGCGGTAGGTGATGTGTCAGTCATGGATTGGAGGCTACATGATTGCACTCTCTACCAAAGGGGGCGTGAGTGAAGGTATATCAGGGGATGTGGCCGAGCGATCTGTTCCTTGTGTTATGGTTATGCATCTACCTGCAAGGAGTACTGTGTTTCTGTGTGTGTTATTTGCCACCACATCACCACTGCACTTGTGCGCTACAAACCACTTTGTCACACACCTACATTGAAATTAAAACAGCGCTAGCACATACCAAAAGGAGTCTAGTTAAACATTTTAGGAATTTTTATTTTCCATATGGAAAGTGTGACAACATTCAATATTGTGACTTTCAGAAAGTGTACTTTTTATTTTCACAATGCAGAAATTGTCAGAAAAGATCCAGCTGCAGTACATTTTCTTATCCGGGAAGCTGTTGAACATCATAGAAAATCCAGTTCTGAAAAGGAATTGTATTGAACTGCAAATGACTGGAGCATTTGTGAAAAACAGATTTTGTCAACTACATTAGGCTTTTATTCAAAAATACATTTAGTGCAAACACCAGAATGTCATTATTTATTGTAATCTTTTACATGAAAAAACAAAACAAACAAACAAAAAAACATCACAAGTAAATAAGTAATATTATTTCAAATCACTGCAGAATAATGTTGGAATTAACAGTTAACCACAGATTAAAGATTAATTTTACTATTAGCAACCCAATGATCCAGTCATTCACTCATATAAGAATGACCAAGTGGGCTCTATTCACAAAGCTTTAACTCAGGAATTGTTTAAAGAATGTATTAATAATATCAAGTTTGACATTTACAAAACTGTTCTTTATTGGTGTTAATGAAACCACAGTAGTCCAGAACAGTTTCAGGAATATCAAGCTTGACTTTATTCATAAAAACTATATAATCCAGGGCTGGCAATGGAACGTGAAACAAGCAATGTGATTGGTCGAGCAAGATTCCAGCTGTATATTGGATGGATACGGACAGTTGCCTTGTCACATATTCTAAATCACTGCGCTGCCTCATAGAATTTAAAGTATCGGTAACCATCTTGTTTACAGTTCGAGATGTACAGTAACTATCAAACTGACCAGCAAAAGAAATCCCAAAAGTTGTAAGCAGACATGCCGATTTGGATGAAGAACAATTAAATGAACTGGAAAAAAAAATACAAAATCACTGCCTTTCAGGACTGGCTGAAACAGAAACAAATTGTCTCAACTGTGGAAAATGCACATCTTAAGAAAATCTTAAGAAAATACAAAGGGATTTCTATGGAAATGTCCAAAGGAGAAGAATATAAAATTTCAAGCTACATTAGTCTCCGAGCTGGAGTAAACTGCAATCTGAATGAAAACAAAACTGGGGAATCTGTCAATATACCGACTCACCCTGACTTCATCACTTTAAGCAATGTCTTTTCAGTGGTTTGTAAACGGTACAGAAAAACACAAAAAGACACTTCTGCACATTATCCACCACTCCGACACAGACCTTGAAAAAGTAATGAAATCCGAGACAGCATTTAATTTTTTTTTCCCGTCCTGTCCCTCCGTTCTGCTGAAAAAACGTCTTGCACTGAGAGAAAAAAATATTTCAGTGCCGTCTCAACACCACCTCCTGGTGGATAATGTCAATGCCAATGTACAAAAATATATATTTACTTACTTTTGCATGTTTCAATTAAATACATTTACTCAGCTTTACTAGTGTGTAGTTCAAAGTTATAAATATGACTTTTTTTTGGTCCCTTTATTGGCGTAAGGATATTTAATAAAAAAAACTAACATTTTTTGCCCTAAAAATTATTTCTGCTTTTTTTTTCTTTTTAAATCCACTGTTTGACCTGGATTATAAGTGCAATATGGCCCTTCAGGGTGTCTGTATATGTCAAATATACAGACTTCTCAGGGGGATGGAGGCACTCGGCTTCACCTCATGCACACAATACCCTAGGTGTCTGTATATTCAACGTATACGGACGGCTTGTCTGGCTTTATTGCATACATATATGTTAGGACCCTGTAACAGGGTGATGTTACCTGCGTGGGTCGTCACTGAGTAAAAATTGAGTCAGACACAGAGCATTGGGTGTTAACACGCCGCACAGACACACAGATTTAATGAACACACAGGTGCTGCCACTAGGGTACCAGCAAAACAAAACAAAGCTAAAAAATAAAAGTTTGCCACACAAGGCGAGCACTAGCCTAATTAAAAGAGACGCTCCAGGAACCTACTACACCACGAAACTCTCTCTATACTGGTTGGGATTAGCATCCCCTAAACTAACGTATTGCTGTTGTTCCCGACGTCCTGGTCTTCCAGCGACTCGGGTGTTTACGACAGTCCTGGATGGGTAGATCCTTCACAAGCACCGTCTTGCAGTTGAAGGGTACCGTAGTAGTTATCCTGTGGAGAGGGCGCTGTCCTCCACAGTGTAAACAAACCGCCCGTCTGGGTAGCATGGCGGTGCAGTCGCCTCGAGCTGTCACGCAGACAAGACAATTCACTTTACTATCACTTTACACTATCGCTATCAATTGCATTATACCAGCCATTGAAGGTGAGGATTGGAGCGACGACCTGCCGGAGCCGCAGGCAGGACACCATGATGCACCTTTAGCAGTACCACAACAGGATCGACTTGCTGGGTGGGCAGTGAGGGATGCCATTGTAAAGGCATCCCTCACTTCTAAAAGGATCCTCCATTGACGTTTCACATTAAAGATATGTCATTTTCCCCACCTTTATTTCTACACAGCACACACACATTTAAAAAACAAAAACAAAAAAAAAAAACATTTGTGTTGGAAATCATGTAAATAAATGGAAAACAAAGCATTTGTTCTTGAAAAAAGCTTATATCACGTTAATTTGCCAGTTTGGATATAAAACTTAAATAAATATGTGAAATGTGTATTATAATAGTCTACTCTATTTGACCATATAGTGTGTGTTTTCTATCGAAATTCAAACAAAATATCTATGTTCTATGATTATTTAATAGTGAAATCGGACCTTCGCAGTAGGATCAAAATGATC
The DNA here is from genome assembly GCF_902713425.1 of Acipenser ruthenus. Lineage (NCBI taxonomy): Eukaryota > Metazoa > Chordata > Actinopteri > Acipenseriformes > Acipenseridae > Acipenser > Acipenser ruthenus. Next base: position 57,586,650 of record NC_081190.1, read on the forward strand.
CTGATATTTTGTATAAAAGTAATCCTGATCTCCTCTTAAAAACCGGCCTCCGATGACAAGGTGGATTTATTCTTAATGCTTTGGAGGTGTTCTACAAAGTGATCTGCTAAATGTCTTTTGGTCTCCAATATATAGCAAGTTGCACTTCCGTCCGAAACGTCCTAAATACCTTTGTATTTATGTTGTACTTTGTGCACCTTTACTATTACTTTTTATTTGTAATATTCTAGTGTGCATATCTCTCTCTCTCACCACTCTGAATGGTTGAAAACATCATAAAGAAAGCCTCTACAAATGTGTAAGCTACTTACTCTTAAGCAGCACATGGTTTTAATACAGTATTTTTCCCCTTTATCTAAACATCTAAACTCTTTTAACCAGTATTGACGTATTAATCTCTTTGCTCACTTTTGCTACTCTCAATTTCTCTTTCAGAAAAGCCCAGTCTTCAAAGCAGCCATTCTCTCGATAGCTCTAGGACGACAGAGAAAGGGGATTCTCTGCAGCCCCTGTGGATCACCCTGGCCCTGCAGAAACAGAAGGGCTTCAGAGAGCAGCAGTCCACTCGAGAGGAGAGGAAGCAGACAAAAGAAGCCAAGCTGGTGGAGAAACAATCAAAAAACAGTGTAAGAGAATGTGACTGTGTATGAGGTCTAAACATCTGGGGACTGGGGTGTGTAGCTCTGCCTCTCCTTCATCCAATTCGTTTTTTTAGAAACACCTTGTTAAGACTGATTGCTCAGCAATCATGTTCCTGCTGAATCTGCTCTCAACTGATATAACAGGAGATTTTAGTACCAGTCAGTAATAAGGGTGCATTTAATTTAGATTTTGTTTGATTTGTCTAAATCAAATGTGCCCAACTCCACTAAGTGTGTATGTGATTATTGGCAAACTGATCATTTTAGCCACACATTTAACAAGATAGTTTTGTTTAATTTTAGCTATCTTCAAAACTTCAACAGAGCACTACTTTTAGTACTACTGTTTGGTGTACAGTAATTTATAACACAATTCCTGGGCCTTGACGAAGGGGGAAAAAGTTGAAAATAATTTGAAATGATATATAGCGATAGAGCAAGAAATGCATCAAACTGAATTAAATGAATGCCCTTTTCTTTCTATTCACAGAGTGGAGTTATAAGTCCAACTGATAACAAAGAACCCAGTTCTAATCAAAGATTGCAGAAACCTCCAGTTAAGGAGGAAGAAAAGAAACCTGACACTATTTTATCTAGATTTGAACGCAGGGAACAACTGAAAAAGTCCAACACACTTCCTAATTCTGTTACAGGTAGGGTACCATGTTATTTTGAACTAGCCAGTTTTCAAATTGAAGTGATATTGTGTCTTTCTGTAGTTACATCCCACTTTCGATGCAGAATGTGCATGCTGCTGCCCATAAACTACGTTGGCAATGATACCTATATTTTAGAAGCAGAACACAAAGCTCTAAAATACTCTGTGTTTGAGTCCACATTCATAGAACATAAATCTGTTTAGATAAATATTATTCACTTTGACCTCAACAACACCTGTTTTCTTTTTCTTTCTTTTTTTTACTCAGTTGAAATTTCAGACCCGACTTGCTCGACCCCATCAGTGAAAGAAGCAACCAAGAAATTTCCGAGTTCAGATTCAGCTCAAGTGTCAACAGAACCTGCTTGGCTGGCCCTGGCCAAGAGGAAAGCAAAGGCTTGGAGTGATTGTCCCCAGATTATCAAATAGTCTCACACACAATACCTGCCATATCACTGTTGCTTTACTACTTTTCTACATTTTTATTGTGTTACTTTTACGTACTAGGGATCACAACCAGGGTTGACCACACCTCACTTTTAGGTCATAAAAGATCTTGGCCGAGAACAGTCAAACATAAGATTGTGTTGAGTCTGCGGCTTGCATCCTACTCTGTACTATGGAGTGTATGGACTGACTTTGTATGATTTTATCGGTATCAACTGCCATTTTCAGCCAAACAGAGCAACTGGGCCAAACCAGTCTTATGAAATGATCTTCTCTTATCTTAAGGGTGTAAATGAACAAAGCATGTCTTGAAAGGCCCAGTGTCCAAAACCTTGTAAGTATAATATAGCTTGAACAACAAAGATGTATTTCCACTAGTTTTTGACATGTCCATCATGTCTGCTTGATACTTTCACTACAATAAACCAGAAGGCAGCAATGTCTTAAGGGCTCGCATTGCACAAAGCAAATACTTGCCCCGCCTTCCCAGCACTTCATTCTGTAATAAACTGTTATGTTGAATGTTAAGTCATAAATATTTGCTTATTTTAGACATTTTTTTTTTTAAATGACCTTTGATTAGAGAACAACTCAGTCAGTTATAACACACAGATCTTTATTAACATTTTGTTTCCTGTCACAGTACAAAATGCTACTGATTTAAACCACGTGTTTTATTACAGAGCTTAATGAAACAGATACGTATGTGAGATGCGTGCAAAATTTACAAGACTCACATTCATTGTAAATACAATCCTTTTAAACATTCTTGGTTTTGTTTGTTATTCCAGTGACCTATGATAAGAAAGCAAATATCTAGTCGGCCAATATGTATTTTTGTTTTTAACTTGTCACATAAGTTCAGCACTAAGAAATTTGCACTAAAACACACAAATATTACTGTACTGTGGTTTATGATATGCTTAACAATAAATAATACTTGCACAGTAATGTATTTAGTAAAATATTCAGCTTTTTTTTTTTTAACTAAAACAATTTCACAAAATATCCTATTGCTGTTTAACAGCATGAATAAATGGTATGTTTTATTCTGTTGTAGCCTTGAATCCGTTACTTAATTAGATCATTGCAAGCAGATTATATGTAGGGCTTCTGATTTTCGGTTTTAACCGATAAAACCCAATAAAACACCCCCGATACAAAAATAAATAAATCGGTGGATAGCCAATAAACACTGGAAAACCTGTGGAAATGGTTAATCAATTCACATTGACTTTAGCCTTTTCCCATTAAATAAAAATAAAACCTACTACAAATACAGTACTGTGCAAATGTTTTAGGCAGGTGTGAAAAAATGCTGTAAAGTAAGAATGCTTTCAAAAATAGCCATGTTAATAGATTATATTTATCAATTAACTAAATGCAAAGTGAGTGAACGAAGAAAAATCTAAATCAAATCCATATTTGGTGTGACCACCCTTTGCCTTCAAAACAGCAATTCTTCTAGGTACACTTGCACAAAGTCAGGGATTTTGTAGGCATATAGTCAGGTGTATGATTAAACAATTATACCAAACAGGTGCTAATGATCATCAATTCAATATGTAGGTTGAAACACAATCATTAACTGAAACAGTAACAGCTGTGTAGGAGGAATAAAACTGGGTGAGGAACAGCCAAACTCAGCCAACAAGGTGAGGTTGCTGAAGACAGATTACTGTCAAAAGTCAAACACCATGGCAAGACTGAGCACAGCAACAAGACACAAGGTAGTTATACTGCATCAGCAAGGTCTCTCCCAGGCAGAAATTTCAAGGCAGACAGGGGTTTCCAGATGTGCTGTCCAAGCTCTTTTGAAGAAGCACAAAGAAACGGGCAACGTTGAGGACCGTAGACGCAGTGGTCGGCCAAGGAAACTTACTGCAGCAGATGAAAGACACATCATGCTTAGTTCCCTTCGCAATCGGAAGATGACTAGCAGTGCCATCAGCTCAGAATTGGCAGAAAACAGTGGGACCCTGGTACACCCATCTACTGTCCGGAGAAGTCTGGTCAGAAGTGGCCTTCATGGAAGACTTGCGGCCAAAAAGCCATACCTCCGACGTGGAAACAAGGCCAAGTGACTCAACTATGCACGAAAAGACAGGAACTGGGGTGCAGAAAAATGGCAGCAGGTGCTCTGGACTGATGAGTCAAAATTTGAAATATTTGGCTGTAGCAGAAGGCAGTTTGTTTGCCGAAGGGCTGGAGAACAGTACGCGAATGAGTGTCTGCAGGCAACAGTGAAGCATGGTGGAGGTTCCTTGCAAGTTTGGGGCTGCATTTCTGCAAATGGAGTTGGGGATTTGGTCAGAATTAATGGTCTCCTCAATGCTGAGAAGTAGAGGCAGATACTTATCCATCATGCAATACCATCAGGGAGGCATCTGATTGGCCCCAAATTTATTCTGCAGCATGACAACGATCCCAAACATAGAGCGAAAGTCATTAAGAACTATCTTCAGCGTAAAGAACAAGGAGTCCTGGAAGTGATGGTATGGCCCCCACAGAGCCCTGATCTCAACATCATCGAGTCTGTCTGGGATTACATGAAGAGAGAGAAGCAACTGAGGCTGCCTAAATCCACAGAAGAACTGTGGTTAGTTCTCCAAGATGTTTGGGCCAACCTACCTGCTGAGTTCCTTCAAAAACTGTGTGCAAGTGTACCTAGAAGAATTGATGCTGTTTTGAAGGCAAAGTGTGGTCACACCAAATATTGATTTGATGTAGATTTTTCTTCTGTTCACTCACTTTGCATTTTGTTAATTGATAAATAAACTATTAACATGTCTATTTTTGAAAGCATTCTTACTTTACAGCATTTTTTCACACCTGCCTAAAACTTTTGCACAGTACTGTATAATAATAAATACATGTCCCGCCTTCCTGACTTGCATCTATCATTGGTAAAACTTAAGTGTGCCAGTATTTTCGAGTTACTATACATATTTCAACACAAAAAAACGTTCAAGCATTTTGGAAAGTAACCGAAAAGAGTAATTTCATACAGTATATCAAAAACGAAAGCCCCCAAAAAAACAATTTACATAAAACTCGAAAATAGCTAAAAATAAGCACTGAAAAATACAATTAATAAAACCTGAAAAACAGAAGCCCTAATTATATGTTCATCACGTTAGCTTCTTGTGATATGTAAAAAGTAACAAGTTATATAAAACCATAGATGTATGTATAAAAGTAACTTTATGGTATATTAATGTAGTTTTATTTAATTTTTAAATTGTTCCAAAGTGCAATTGGTCTTTTTCTATTTTAATTTTATGTGTAATTGTGTAGTGTAATCATGGTGTTATTGTACATGTAATAAAGTTCTCTTTCATTAACTGTACTTCTTGTTTCACTAAGATTAATACACACAATACACAAATGCCACCTGCTGGAAACTTAACACATTACAGTTCTCCGTGAATGAATACAAAAACAAGATAGTGCTACGACCAATTAGCATGTTGCTAACTAGCAAAACATATCCTGTATTGATTAATAATTCATAGTCTGGCATTTATTAACCCTTTGCAGTCAGGTCCAATTTATTTTCACACGCGCAGTTAATTTTAGACACACTGTTTAAAAGTATTTTTTTCCACAGTCAAACGGGTTTAAAAGGCCCTGCATATCAACAAAGCACTCCCTAGGCATCTCCAGCCCCGCCCCACCCTTTCGTTCGCTATAGCTTTCACATATGCAAATAAATAAATAATAATAATAATAATAATAATAATAATAGTTGTACATACCGATCAATCATCTCCTGATCACTCGTTTTATCACCAATCGCCTCAATAATGCGATCCAAGTCATTATTTTATTACTATAACATCTGAAAAAAGCTCTGCAAATGTCTGTGATATTCTCTGAGCGCTGATGCAGTCACAGCCAGCTTGTTTCCTTATGGCCTCCATTATCAGATGCCAGGGGCAAGTATGACTATTCATGAGATACACCCTTTTTTGTTTGTTTTTTTCGGCTTGTCTCGGCTCCTGTCGCTCCCACTCGGCCATTGAATGGTTTTCTCGTCTTTTTCCGAGAAAAAACGACTAAAAACCCGTTTTTTGCGTCTTTTTGATGATGTCGGACAGGGTCCGACATTGGACCTGATAGGAATAATTGCAATGTCGGACCAGGTCCGACATAGGACCAGAAAGGGTTAAACAATTTAGGTTGTTGTTAACAAACAATGGTTTAGAACAGTTAATTTTCATTTTTATCAGTCAATTAGTTCTGACTTAATTACATTTTAAAACCTCTTCGCTCCAGCAATCAAAACATTTTCTAATTACCCTGAACACAATACCTTATTAAATACTGTTATTGCATCTCAACAGCAGACACGTATGAATATCTTTGAAATCGTTGTTCTTAATTTAAATAGGCAATCTGAACTAAACCACCCTCCTGTACTGCATTTGCTATAGGGCACAATGTATTATTATAGTTAGAACATTTAGGAAATCTGAATGCTTGCATTTGGAGTACTGCAGTATTCAGAACAGTCTGTGCATACTAAATGGTGCATTGTTAAAAAGGTTTTTGTAGGTTCTGTCATGCTATACTGGGCAAGATTATCATAAACAACATACTGGTAATACAATGATATAATCATTTTACATATATCACATATAAGTAAAACACATTTAAATAAATGTTGCTATGTTTACAGTATGTTGTGCAATTGGGATTTCATTAAATATGAGCAGAATTTTAATGATTAGGATATAAATTGTAAATGATCTTTGTTAAAATTAAAAGGACTTATTACTCATGCATTTTTTAAGTAATTACAGTCAGCCTCTTCATTTTCTGAATATAGTCATGCTTATATATTATGAACAGAGATTGTTCTGATACATTAATGAATATTAGACACACAATAGCTGCAAATATGTTTTTTTTTTTCCTTTGTTGATTTTGGACATAATCATTTTGACCAGAAATAAACCAGTTCCCCCAGAAATGAAAAAGTTACACCACAATTCAGAAATAAATCAGAATATGTACTATGTATTCAGTTTCAGTATAAACTAAACCACGGATATGTAACTACATGACTAACTTAGATTGTGTCTGGTTCCATATGAACAAACCCAAGAAAGTCATAAAGTTAGTATAAGTCATCAATTAAGGTGCTAGCAACATAGTCAATATGCATATCCTTTCCTACACATATGGATGCTACAGAGTAAGTGACTGATGGTTCCGTCTGCTATCTTCAAAAACACTACTGCAGACACGGTGGGGTTTACATCTGGCACCAGTCATCAATATGGTACTGTAGGATCAGCTAAAAGTGAATTGATTTTTCCATTGTGTACAACTTGCCATGTAAACAGTGAACCCTGAATGAACCTGTCACCAAAAAGTAATTTGTGTTTGCTTAGGTGTTTATTCAATGTGTTTTGGTAATTTACTTGTACTAGTGAAACACAAATCTTCCTGGATTTACTGACTGGTCAAGGCAGGTGACAATATAGGCATGTTTTACTGTGTAAGTTGGATTTAAGATACACCTAAGACAAGCAACATAGCTTGCCATCTGTTCTTCTCAATCAGTTCCAGACAGTTCCAAGCAGTAAACAAAATTATTTCTGCAGCCAACAATCAAGGTTCTTCCCCATACAACCGGGGAAGAAAAAGTCTCTCCTGGAAATGAATAAGATGTTTTCAACACCCCACTCTCAGAATCGAGAATCCACAGTTTCCCATCTGTTGACATTACTGCCACCAGTGATCTACTGCCTACGTGATGGTCACTGAAAATGAACGGGGTTGAGTAAACTTTTGCACTAGTTTTAAACTTCCACAGCAATTCACTGCCAGCTTTTAAGCAGTAAACATAATTGTCATGCGATCCACACACCAGTTTCTGATCAGCTAAAGAGGAATTGTCGATGCATGGAGATGAGAATATTGGTCCATTGGTGGAAAACTGCCAAAGCTGCAATTAAAGTAATGAAGCGAGTTACTTAATGTTCCCATATTTTATTTGAAGCATTTTATGATGCACGAAGAACTATAAATTGTAAAGATTTTACTTATTACTGTCTTCCTTAAGGCTACTCTACCTTCTTTACTTCAATTTATAGTGGATTAAAACAAAGAAATAAGCAACTGTGGTGGATATCTTTCATGTGAGTATACTCGCATGAAAGATTATGAAGGTAATGTTTACCAAGTTGTGTTATTCAACCTTGTGTGTGTATGTGTATATATATATATATATATATATATATATATATATATATATATATATATATATATATATATATATATATATATATATATATATATTACTCTTTCAGTATTACAGTACATACTAGAACTTCTCATGAGACAACCTTGGACACTGTATTACTTACATAACATTATAAGAATCAGTACAATGAATTTAGGATGAACATCTAAAATACTGACGTTCAACCCAATTCTTTAATGCTAAAAATGAAGTACCTGGGGTGTTTATAAAAGGTATTTGAATGCCTACAAAGGTTGTACACATTACTTATTATGTTCATTCGTGTCTGCCAACAGAGGTTGTGGAGCTGCATTTTAGTGTCTAACATGGTGGTAGAAATAATGACAGGATGGGCTCACCTTTTTGCCAGTATGGCTGAAACAATAAACATTCCCATCAACAGAGCCAATGAAAACTGCCCTCTGAGTGCACTGAGGGGAGGAGAAGAAAGGCTTGTCGCTGGAATGTTTCCAGAGAATGTCCCCATTGTCCTGCAACAAGGAAGGCCATTAACTGATAATGGAACATTAAACATTTATACAGGTATATGTTTCACTCAAGCCCCTGTTTTTTTTTAACTGTATATGTTCCACAACGGTGCCTTATGTTGCAGTAGCTTGAGAGAGAATGATAAGCACAGCAGGTAAAACAACTCCACCGAATATTCAATATTAGTAACATAAAAAAGGTAAGTGTTTATTGGATGTGTTTATTTGAGCATGTGGTGACAAAATGTACTACTGTATCTAACGTGCCTCCAGCCAATTTAGAATGAAAAGGAGAAAAACTACTGTAGCTACAGGGCCGAATATAGTACTGTATATGAAACAGCACTTTTAAAAAGAAGTTTGGATCATACATACCTCTGACAAAAGTCTGCATCTTTCTAATAATTTAATTTGAATAAGCTATTTGAATATAACAACTTTAAGTACCCTTTATATTTATATTTACAGTATTCTTTCCAGAAATGCTTGTCCAGCATTTTACAGGAGAGAAACGATATGGCAACTTAAAAAAAAAAAAAAAAAAAAAAAACTAGGTTGTGAGCATACTATGCTTCTTCTTAAACAATATAAATGGTAGCATATAATGTCACAAATATTATATTAAGCAATTAGAGTGTTAAATTGTTTTATTATTACAATGTTTTTCCATGCTTTATTATGTTTTAATTACATCTAGAACTGCTCAAATATAGACCACTTTAGTCCCAATTGTGTTTTGTTTAATTTGCTAATTATTACATCTTTAAAGGAGGACTGACCCATTTTTGTAGATATCAAATTTTTATAAGACTGATCCCATTATTGTAACTTGCTGGTTTTTATACATCTGAAACATTTAGGTTACATTTTAATTGTTAAAGAAATTCTTCAATTTGGGGATAGAGTATATTTGTGTTGCATTTTTATTTACCAAATCCTCTAACATAGCCTACAGTCCCACGGACATTATTTAAAATTATACCCAACAAATTACAGCTTTGTTCTTTTGCCCCAGTTTTCTCAAATGCAGTATCAATAGCTTCAGATGAAAACGACTTACAACTAATACACTGAAAATGAACTTCAATGGTAACGAATGGGCTGATTATGTTTCCAGGGATGTTCATGCCCACATTTAAACTATTATATAGGCTGTCGATCATTTAGGCATTTCCTATTAATAAACACCAGAGATTAGAGGAAATATAAGCTGCCTACCAGGCACAATATCTACTTACTGGGTTTATTGCTAGTAGCTGTGAACCTAGTGTTGCAATGTACAGCTGCCGTGGTGAGGAGTTCAGAAATGGAGAAGAGAAGACTGCACCTCCACCACAGTGTTGCTTCCAAACACACTGCTTTGTCTGTGTGTAGAAAACATTAAACACACAACATTACTGCTACTGTACTATCCAAGTTGTGGACCAAGTATTCTTGTTTTAAACAACATCAAAGGTATCATATAGTACAGTGTCACATTTCCCAAATATTACTTTGAAATGTACTGACATTAATAGGGCACAGTGTAATTTTTTTCTACAAATTATCTTTAATCTGTAAATAACCATCTACCCTGTTTTTGACAACTGCAATTTTCCTTTTACTAATGATTCATAATCAAAGCAATTCCGGTACGTATTAAAACGGACGCACTCAAGAAATACATCCCGCATGTACTTCGTCCAGTTTTTAAGCAGAACGCAGCCACTACTATGGGCAGCAGTGTAGTAGTGGTTAGGGCTCTTTACTCTTGACCGGAGGGTCGTGGGTTCAATCCCAGGTGGGGGGCACTGCTGCTGTACCCTTGAGCAAGGTACTTTACCTAGATTGCTCCAGTAAAAACTCAACTGTATAAATGGGTAATAGTATGTAAAAATAATGTGATATCTTGTAACAATTGTAAGTCGCCCTGGATAAGGGCGTCTGCTAAGAAATAAATAATAATACTTTATCCATCAATCCATATGGCTGAACTGCCCAACCTTGCCCTCATTGCTGGAGCAGCTTTCTATAAATGGGAAAACATACTCCAGAGACTATTTAATTCAGTGAAAGCAAGTCCACTGCAGTTACGTGGAGGGGATACAAAAAATATACAACAGATGTAGTGCCAGTGGGGTCTAATGCTTTTTTTTCTTTTCAAAAACTGCAATCTTGTAAAAAGCAGCACTTGTTTTCACAGAAGTTTGAGAAAATAAAAAGTCTAATGAAATCGGGGAAAAAAGTGTGTGGTATTTGATTCAACCTTTGCTGGATATATTTGTGTACTAGTAGGTTACTTTACAGATCTGCTTCGGAAATTAAACATGGAAGGTGGAGACAACAACTGATGTAAACAAGAATTGAAGTATAAAAACAGATTGTGAAGGGTCAAATAGCTGAAAGCATATGTTTGGAAGTACTTCATACAGGCAATATCTTTCTTGGAAAAAGATCCTTCAACGATATATATATAGATAAAAAAAGCAGAATGTAGCATTTTCACTGGGATACACAAATATGGCCAACTGACTTTATAACCACCCTGTACTGCACTGTATAAAGAGATGCTCATACACACACATAAAGCCCAGTCCATTCTTACCTCTATGTCTAATGCATAGGTATGATGGTCATGTGATCCAATAAACACCAACCCAGATTCAGGATCCACAGTTGCACAGCTTTTAACTGAGTTGCCCGTGCTAAATGTCCAGTAGGTTTTTCCATCACTTGCTCTTAGAACATATACCAAACTATCATAACAACCTGCATGAAATAAACACATTATTAAAACAAACAAAAAAGTCTTCTATATTTGAAAAACATGAAGATAATGAAATGTGGCAGGCATTAAATATTCATCTTTACCAACCAACAACAATAAAGTTTCCACATTTGGTCACTGTGGCTGAAGACTCAATCCTATCTCCAAGCACACGCTCCCACTTTATCATTCCTGAGCACAAGTCAATTGCCTGCATCCTGTGAGAGTGTGATCCAATGTAGACTGTGGCAGAGGCTTCCCCAGCACCGGATATCAGCAGAAGTGGGGATGCATCGACACACTTCCCCGTGTCTGACTTCCATCTCATCTTCAGCATTAACCCCCCTTCCCCTGCTAAATCCTTTTGAAACAAATGACCCTCTGCAGGACAAAGGGGATCAGCGCTCTCCACCTGATGGACCGTTGAGCCTGCGGGTGCCTTATTAACATGCTGATGTGTGATGTCAGAATGTCCTCTAGGTTCTACGTGTTTAAGGCTGAGCAATGCTGTAGAGTTTCTGTTAGGAACATCTACATCTGATTTGAAAACCAGACCTCCTCTGCACATAGAAGTAAAGCTCACTGCTTTCTCTTTGTAACTATGCGACACGGTCCTTTTTTGAACTTCTACAGAAGAAAATTCCTTGTTCAATTCTTGTTTCAAATTTACTTCAGTAGTTTCTTTATCGTTACTAGAGAATGTCAAATTAGCAATTTGATTGTAAAGATCTAAAATTGACCCATTTAGGATAACTTCCATTAGTTCAGGTAGTGTCCTCCCAACCATTGCCTCAATTTCTTCAGAAAGCCTGAGAGATTTTAATGAGTCTCCACCGCTGAACAGAAAGGCTGATTCTGGGAGAATCATGGCATCTGCTGGGAGGTTGAGAACAGCCTAAATGAGACATAAAGAAGTTATAAAATGACACAGGGAACACTTTATATGGCTACATTATTACTTCCAGTAAGTGCAAACGAAAGACAAAAAGGTATTGTAAGCCTCTGCTAAACTTCACAAAGGGCATTTAATACCTGTTTTAGTTTATTTGATTGCTTCACATTTTATTCTAAATGATAATTGGGAATCACTCATTCTATGCTACTTATAAGGGTCATACAATTGTTTCACTAAAAACTGTGTATTCATTTTGTATATGTTGACAGAAGTTATATGGATTTAAAATACAAAACTCCTACCTTCCAAAGAACCAGTAAACATGCCCACAGTTCCTCTTTTCCTTGAGGACCACTATGCAACTTTAGGGCTTCCATTTGCTTTTCATAAACCTTTACCAACTCCTTCATGTTCACTTTACCTAAATGTGTACAATACAGAATAATTTACATTCATTTTTATAAAAAACAAAACAAAACAAAACAATATTTCACTCCAAACTTATAACATTATACATCCTACTAGTATTTCACTGTGAGATGTGGCCCATTGTGTAAACTAAACAGAATGTGTTTACCAGTGTTGCTGGAGGTACACATTGACAAGTGCAGTAGTACGTTTATTTTCGTACTACTGCACTTGATTTTATTAAGTGTTTATAAATCTAAAATATCCTCTCTTCCCCAATCCCAATAAATAACTCATACTCCCAGATACTAGAGGCAACATTTACCAAGAATTTGCTCCATACAAAGTTTGCTCAACATTTTTCTTAGCAAAATAAAAACTGAGTTCTTTATGTCTAGTTCTATAATATTAGATTTTTTTTTCACTTAGTAAAATATGGAGCACACAGGTAAAATCTTAGTAAATCTGTAAAACCATTTCCAATAACTGTAAAGATTTCAGAAGATTTAACTGGTTACCGTGAGCTGTAAAAGGTAAAGATTCAACCATCACAAGTTTATCTGGCATGGCATGAGCAGGCAGAAATTTCACAAGTTCTAGAAAAATGTCCTTATCACCATCAGCACACTGAGAGGCAGTAACTACAAAGAGGATTAATTTGTGTTCTTTATAGTAAGTCACAGCACAAGCTTCCACTGTGCTCAGGCTTTCAACTATCTGAAATATAAAACAGAAGATTTAGTCAGATGTGGTCTGATTATTTGATTATGCTAATCTTACAGTATCACTTCTGTAAAAACAAAATATATATATATATTTATTTCTTGACATGATTTTTTTATGGAATTTATACTTTTCATTTATAGGTATTACCTGTTGCACTGTCTCAAGATTGAGGCGCTTGCCATGCCGTTTGATATGGCTGTCTTTACGCCCCATGTAGTATACATTTGATTCTTTCAGCACTACCCAATCCCCAGTTTCTCGCATTGTTCCGTAGGGCATAGTTACTTCATTACCAATGAAACACAGCCTCTCTCTTCCTCCTGCATATTGGAAAGAGGAAGAACACAACTGTACCCCTTTCAAGGACATTTTCTCTATATGTTCTGTAAAACTCGCTGTATACGTGTCATAGCCCCCTTTTAGCTCGTAATATATATTTTTGATTTTGTAACACATATTCTTCTGTCAACATTTTTCTACAGCCGTGCTAAAGTAAGCTACCTGAGAAAAAAACAGGAAATATGCAATTTTAATTTGAGAATGGAAATTAAGTTTAAAGTGAAATAAAATAAAAATGGCAATATTTTACTGAGAATCGCTGCCATTAAAGAGCAACTTGCTTTATATATCACTTCCTGTTTCCGTCATTACATCCTGATGACTTTTAAAACTCAGAAGCTACAAGCACCCCTGTGGCCTCCATAGAGCTTTCAAACATGTCTTCTCTAAAGTTTAGCTTATACACCAGTGTAACCATTAATAAAACTCAATGAAGGTACCTATAAATATCTTTCCTTCCCCTTGTTTGATCAAGGACCCATTTAGATCTCTAACTTCCACTGTTGTTCCAAGCAATGGTGTCCCCAATGGAATAGGATCTTCAGATCTGCAAAAGGATAATTTACTGTTTAGACTGTGCTATTCAGTTCATGTGTTTTGATAGATTTTAGTCCTGTGCTACATTAGTGCCTCCTGGTGGCCCATCTTGATTTGTGCTTTATTTTTATTTTTTATCTCCAAGCAGTTAGTCAACCTAGAATTATAGTGGTAAAAAAAGTAAATGCTGTCCGATACCTGGAGGTACTATCAATAATGTCGTCAGGAATCATGTAACAGGTTGCCCAGCTTGACACTTCTGTAATGCCGTAGAGGTTAAAAAACTGGGTCTTGTTCCCCTTTGCTCTCCAGTTTTTGAGGACAGCCAGGGTTGGAAAGGCCTCTCCACCCAGAGCTAGGATCCGTAATGAGGTGCTAGCAGATAGTACTGTTGAGTTTAGGAGACTTGTTCCAAACTGTCTCACTAGTGTTGGTGTAGCCTTACAAAGAGGAGATACCGAAAGACAATTTCCTTTACTGTTAATTTTGCTTTTATGGTGAACATTACTTTGATAGTCAAAAATGCACCAAAAATGAATTTATCTTAAAATATTGAACCCATTATAGTCCCTGTTTACAAATAATAAACAAGTGATAGTCACAAAAAAATCCCAGACTGCTGTTAAAAAGCCTAGAAACATGTATTATTATTTTTTTGCAACTATTAAATCAATACGGGCTTCAAATTACATTAAATAATAGCCCATCAACTGGCTGGCTCTTTCATTGATTCTGTAGCATTGTGAGGAAAGCATGATGTTTTCAATTATATAATATCCACTTAAAAGCATAACAGTGTAGCTTACCTGCATGACTGAAACTCTGTGATGATTAAATAGAACAGCAGCAAGCTTAGTTGGCATCATTTTAACAACTGATGGTATAATCAGCAAAGAGGCTCCAGAAGACAAAGTGACAAACAATTCAACAACAGAAGGGTCAAAAGTCAAAGGAGAAGCCATGAATAAAACATCCTCAGGAGTGATCTGAAACATAGCCCTGTAAACAGAAGATATGGTAGTATTAAAACGTATTGATAAATTGAGATATGGCAGAGTACACAAATAATTCAAATATGTTGTGAATCATAAAGATGTAAGAATGTGGTTGGTAAGTAGCACCTTTCTGATATACTGTATGTACATAAACATAGATCCAGAATAAGCTTATTGTTACTGCGCAAAGATTGCATAAATTACACTAAACACTAGATGGCGCCCAGTCGACAGTCTAACATTATAAGTGTTGCACTGACTACAAATCATTTGTTCCTCCTTTTCCAATCCGAATGTTTTTATAACAGTTTGTATAACCGATGAAGCCCCAAGATAACATTTAAACATAATTGGAATAAAGCACACAAAATCACTTGTCTCCTATTACTTGTTAGGAGGCTGTGTGGTCCAGTGGTTAAAGAAAAGGGCTTGTAACCAGAAGGTCCCCAGTTCAAATCCCACCTCAGCCACTGACTGATTGTGTGACCCTGAGCAAGTCACTTAACCTCCTTGTGCTCCGTCTTTCAGGTGAGACGTAGTTGTAAGTGACTCTGCAGCTGATGCATAGTTCACACACCCTAGTCCTCTGTAAGTCGCCTTGGATAAAGGCGTCTGCTAAATAAACAAATAATAATATTTAAATAGCGCTTTTTTACAAAACAATACTCTTGTATAGAAATGAAACACTAGATGTACAATGTCTCTTAAAAGAAAATCAAGAACCATTTTGTGATTCTGAAGTGTAAATTGTGCACTCACCTTAAGTGCAAAATGTTTGGCACAATACACCTGTGAGGCACTCTGACAATTTTGGGAAGTCCTGTTGTCCCTGATGTGTGCAGGACATAGGCTAGACAGCCTGGAACTCTGCTATCAATTTGCTCAACAGAGACAGATGGCTCAGAGGGATCCACTTTGCTGGTTTGTGTATCTTGCTGTTGTCCTTCAGTCGCCCTATCTTGAAGTTCATTTGCTGTCCCCAGGTTATGTGTTTCTCTCCACTGCAACTTCAAAAGGGTTAGGTTTTGATTCTGTAACACTACCTCAGCGTCACAGTGTAACCAGGTGGAAAATGAATTCAGAAATTTCTGTGAGAGAGAAAACAAGAACACCAGCCATTCATTTAGGGTATCAATTATCTGAAAATTTAAAAAAGCATTGAAGGGTCCAATATTGGCAAAAATAGAAAATTCCTGCAGGGTTTATCATTAAAACAAATGTAAAAACAGCATGCACACACCTAATGCCCCTAAATGCAAACAGACACAAGTAGCTTCAATCGTATTTGTCCTACCAGATACCAGCAAGAAAGGTTGGGGGTTTTAGAAACAACTTCAAGTATGTTTTACTCCTAAATAGAAAGGAGTGTGTTGGGCTCAAGTGGGCTAAATATTTTGGATAATACTGTACGTAAAACAAGGGAAAAAATGGTTTAAACGTTGGTGTTGTGTGCATGCAAAAGAGCTTTATAATTCACGATGCAAACTTTGTCCATGAGGGGGATGACTGCCCTGGACAAATAAAGTTAGTACATTTTTGTTTCAAAGGCATTCCAACAATAAATGAATTGACACAACCCTTCTTGGTCCACATGAGCTGGTATGACCCCAGTCCTTGCAGCACCACACTGAGGCTTACCTTAGTCAAATCAAAATCCCTCTGAATCAGAATATATCTCAAACAACACTGCATCATAACATGTGCTGAGAGATGAGGAGGAGCTTCTGGGTCAACAGGAACATAGGCTGCTGGTACCTGGAGAATACTGTTAATACATAAAGTGTGTGAATCAAAGACAATAGTACAGATATAAAAATCAAACAACACTGCCCAGAAGTTTGTTGGATTCAAAATGCAGTTTGTCTGCATTCTAGAATGATTGTCTGAATGTGCAGTACAATGCACTGCTGCTGATGTCAAAGCAAAAACAAAAACAAAATTAAAGAAACATATTTACCCCAAAATCCAACTTGCAAGATTTATTCCAGGTTGGCAATATAGACCAAAAACACTTCTGTTGTTTATGTCACATTGAATGTTTAAGAGGCTGGTCAATTCTCGAGCACCATTAATGACTTCATTGTACGATATATATACAGGGGTGGCACCACTGCAGTCATCAAAGCAGACGGCTATCTTGTCACTATGGATGTGTGCTGCTCTTTGCACTAGATCATGAAGGCTAGTCTCCTCCATGTTGTGGCACTAAGTTTATGACGCTGAAGAACAAAGGAATTGCACACATGGGCATGACGGTAAGGTTACAAACAAACGATATCAGTAAAATAATCAACACACATACACAAAAAATGCATCTGTATACGGCAACACATCAACATTTACTTCAACATTAACACCTGTGAATGTATATGTATTATTATAAAGCCACAGATTTAAACACACAATAATTCAAATGATAAGTATTAACAACTTGAAAAACAACGAATGCTGCCTGATAACCAAGCATGACAATGTGCAGTTACATCTCGCGTTTTTTATTTGCCAACGAGAAAATAAATCATTACATGGCAGAAAGTGATATATAGTGAAACTATGTAAAATAAAAGAAAATAAAATTCTATTTTTTATGTACTGTTGATACACATTACGGTTTCATTTTTGTCATATCCCAGGACATCATAACACAAACCTCAAACTGGCTACTCGAACATCGCACAAGTAAAATTACCCAATCAAAATAGAGACATTCTTTGTCAACGTTTTTTTCAGTTCTAAAACTACCAATCGTTGGATTGAACAGGCGGGACTGAACTTTTACTAAAGCGGAATAGGAAGTATATTATAAAGATCACGTGCTTATTGACGTCTATATTTTTTTTTTTGCATTACAAATCAGCCCATTACCAGCATTCAGAGAATGTGAAATAAGGCAATACTTTTTAAAGTCAATATAATACCAAAACTTATTTGTCTCATACTGTTGCCAAAGTAATTTTATTATGCAAAACAATCATTGAACTGAAATTAGAGAACGTGACAATGCCACGATCAGAGGAGTTGAAATAACTATGCAAATAGGAAATGTGTGTCCTAATTGGTTTTTGAGATAGAGTTGTGGAAATGGCATATTTATAAATCATACAACCACGCCTTTGGGGCAGGCTTAGTTACAACGTGAGGTATGAGAAACAATGGAATCCTGAAGTGTGTTGGCCTGCAAAGTAAAGTTAACTATACAGACACCAGGCAAGAGCAAAAAAAGGATTCTGCATAAAGCAAACTGCTGTTTTACCATTGCTAGTGAATACACTGCGCAATGATAAACCACTGGATAACCTTTGTATTAAAGAGTGCCCTTAAAATAAAAAAATAAAAAGTGCTAAGCTCAAAAGAAAGTGTGTGTGTGTGTGTATATATATATATATATATATATATATATATATATATATATATATATATATATATATATATATGTGATCATGCTTATAAACTGTGCAATAACAATTATATATTGATGGCAATACTGTATTTTTTCTGTTGTAACACAGTTAGTGTTAAATTGGACCAAATACATATCATTGTTACATACTGTTTTGTTTGTTCATTAAGCTAGTACAGAGCTTAAGAAATATATATATATACAGACGTGCTCAAATTTGTTGGTACCCCTCCATAAAAAACGAAGAACACACAATTTTCTCTGAAATAACTTGAAACTGACAAAAGTAATTGGCATCCACCATTGTTTATTCCATATTTAATAGAAATCAGACTTTGCTTTTGATTTTTTATTCAACATAATATTGTAAATAAGAAAACAAATGAAAATGGCATGGACAAAAATGATGGGACCTCTAACCTAATATTTTGTTGCACAACCTTTAGAGGCAATCACTGCAATCAAACGTTTTCTGTAGCTCTCAATGAGACTTCTGCACCTGTTAACAGGTAGTTTGGCCCACTCTTCCTGAGCAAACTGCTCCAGCTGTCTCAGGTTTGATGGGTGCCTTCTCCAGACTGCAAGTTTCAGCTCTTTCCATAGATCTTCGATAGGATTCAGATCAGGACTCATAGAAGGCCACTTCAGAATAGTCCAATGTTTTGTTCTTATCCATTCTTGGGTGCTTTTAGCTGTGTGTTTTGGGTCATTATCCTGTTGGAGGACCCATGACCTGCAACTGAGACAGAGCTTTCTGACACTGGGCAGTACGTTTCGCTCCAGAATGCCTTGATAGTCTTGAGATTTCATTGTGCCCTGCACAGATTCAAGGCACCCTGTTCCAGGCGCAGCAAAGCAGCCCCAAAACATAACCGAGCCTCCTCCATGTTTCACTGTAGGTATGGTGTTCTTTTCTTTGAAAGCTTCATTTTTTCGTCTGTGAACATAGAGCCGATGTGAATTGCCAAAAAGCTCCAGTTTTGACTCATCTGTCCAAAGGACATTCTCCCAGAAGGATTGTGGCTTGTCAATATGCATTTTAGCAAATTCCAGTCTGGCTTTTTTATGTTTTTCTGTCAAAAGTGGAGTCCTCCTGGGTCTTCTTCCATGGAGCCCACTTTCGCGCAAAAAGCGACGGATGGTGTGATCAGAAACTGATGTACCTTCACCTTGGAGTTCAGCTTGTATCTCTTTGGCAGTTATCCTTGGTTCTTTTTCTACCATTCGCGCTATCCTTCTGTTCAATCTGGGGTTGATTTTCCTCTTGCGGCCGCGCCCAGGGAGGTTGGCTACAGTTCCATGGACCTTAAACTTCTTAATAATATTTGAAACTGTTGTCACAGGAACATCAAGCTGCTTGGAGATGGTTTTGTAGCCTTTACCTTTACCATGCTTGTCTATTATTTTCTTTCTGATCTCCTCAGACAACTCTCTCCTTTGCTTTCTCTGGTCCATGTTCAGTGTGGTGCACACAATGATACCAAACAGCACAGTGACTACTTTTCTCCATTTAAATAGGCTGAATGACTGATTACAAGATTGGAGACATGTGTGATACTAATTAAAGAAACTAATTAGTTTGAAATATCAGTATAATCCAATTATTTATTATCTTTTCTAAGGGGTACCAACAAATGTGTCCAGGCCATTTTAGAATATCTTTGTAGAATAAGCAATAATTCATCTCTTTTCACAGCTTCTTTGCTTTATTCTATGACATACCAAAGGCATGCAAGTATACATGATAAAATAGCTTTTAATTTCATCACTTTTCAGGAGGAATGAAGCATTATTTCAATGAGCTGTAAGGGTACCAACAAATTTGAGCACGTCTGTATATATATATATATATATATATATATATATATATATATATATATATATTGATGCTCAGTATATATATATACATCAAAAGAAACTTATATTTGGATAAAATTCACTAGATGTGATTGAAAAATGACAAACGCTGCTTTAGAGAAGGTGCAGTGACTTTTTATTGTGCTGATTAACAATTGACATCATGAAGATGCTGCAAAATGATCTGTCGATCTTGGGCAGGTGTTGTGACTCTTGGTCTCCCAGTTCGTGGCCTGTCATTGACAGAATGTGTCTGGTTATAACATCTTGCCAGGTTTGAAATTGCTGGCTGTGAGCACCCAAGACGGCGAGCCACAGTACGCTGCCCTAGTCCAGCCTCCAACATGCCAATTGCACGAAGGTGCTGCTCTCTTGACAGATGTGGCATATTGTTTTTTTTCTGTGATTTTCTTTATTGCTTTTATTCAAGCTTGCAATTCAACAGCTGAAATCACTCCATATCCAGTGTCCAATCAACTGGATCACTAATTAGGTGATGAAGTACATATGCTTCAGTCAGAGTCACTCAAGCGTGTCATGGTCAAGGATGAATGATTGAGTGATTAAACCAAAAACATTTAGTCAATGTCCATCATTTAACCTTATTTTTTTTCGAAAATAAATGTGTTATAATAGTGATATGTTTCTTTTGATGCTCGGTATATATTAGGGCTGTCACGCTAACATTTTTGATCGGTTAATTTTTGGGCATTAGTTGATTAATCGGTAGATTCATCCCTGCACATTTTAAATAAATGTAACGATCTTATAGTGGCTGTCCTGCATATTATTACATTCAAAAATCAATAGACTCTAAAATAACATAAGCCCAATGGGAATTTGGTCATTTTAAAAGTGATTTTATTTCAGTAAATGTAACACATTTTCACAGAACAACGTCAATCCATGAAAGAGTTTAATAGCAAAATATAATGCACAAGAACCGAGAATTGATTTTTTTTTTTTTGTCTTTTATGCAAACATACCAGATATAACACTTATGGCTCCTTATGAACAACCTGTATTTTACTTATGTTTTACATTATATTTAGGGCTTCTGGATTTTTGGTATAAAAAAAATTCAGGAACATGAAACAGGTAAACATTGGTTAAAACAACTCTCCTACCCGTGTGCCACAATATAAACTAGTACAAATCGGTGTACAAAAACAACTTGAACAGCAGTGTAATATTAACATTACTAACATCAATAAAACAAAACGTTATAGTCGCAGCTTGTGACAGTAGTAAAAGACATTTACTCGCCTGCAACCATGCCAGGCCAAATGAAGGAATCATGAAAAAATAAATGCTACACTGCACAGTCAACTCCGTTGAAATGAACTTTGTACATCCAACTTAAACATAAAAACTCACTTTTCACCAACAGTTTTAAAATGAATAAAGTCTGCTTTGATTGTAGTAAATGCAGACATATTTTTCCAAGCTGGCAGCAGACATTGAGGATCGTTCTGGACTTTGTAGAAAATGTAAGAAGTGTGTGTGTGTGTAGCAACAACACACCAGATACAAACTCACGCACATTCTTTCTCAGCAGGGGATGTTGGGAAATGGAGTTCAAAATGGCCAGCACCCCCCCCCCCCAAAAAAAAGCCTGATTAAATTGTAAAAAAGATTAATCTGCGATCAGCTATTTAGTTGATTAATCAGTCCGATTTATCTGTTAATCGGAGCAGCCCTAGTGTGTGTGTGTGTTTATATATATATATATATATATATATATATATATATATATATATATACAGTGCCTTGCGAAAGTATTCGGCCCCCTTGAACTTTGCGACCTTTTGCCACATTTCAGGCTTCAAACATAAAGATATGAAACTGTAATTTTTTGTGAAGAATCAACAACAAGTGGGACACAATCATGAAGTGGAACGAAATTTATTGGATATTTCAAACTTTTTTAACAAATAAAAAACTGAAAAATTGGGCGTGCAAAATTATTCAGCCCCCTTAAGTTAATACTTTGTAGCGCCACCTTTTGCTGCGATTACAGCTGTAAGTCGCTTGGGGTATGTCTCTATCAGTTTTGCACATCGAGAGACTGAAATTTTTGCCCATTCCTCCTTGCAAAACAGCTCGAGCTCAGTGAGGTTGGATGGAGAGCATTTGTGAACAGCAGTTTTCAGTTCTTTCCACAGATTCTCGATTGGATTCAGGTCTGGACTTTGACTTGGCCATTCTAACACCTGGATATGTTTATTTGTGAACCATTCCATTGTAGATTTTGCTTTATGTTTTGGATCATTGTCTTGTTGGAAGACAAATCTCCGTCCCAGTCTCAGGTCTTTTGCAGACTCCATCAGGTTTTCTTCCAGAATGGTCCCAATTTTAACCATCTTCCCTGTCCCTGCTGAAGAAAAGCAGGCCCAAACCATGATGCTGCCACCACCATGTTTGACAGTGGGGATGGTGTGTTCAGGGTGATGAGCTGTGTTGCTTTTACGCCAAACATAACGTTTTGCATTGTTGCCAAAAAGTTCAATTTTGGTTTCATCTGACCAGAGCACCTTCTTCCACATGTTTGGTGTGTCTCCCAGGTGGCTTGTGGCAAACTGTAAACGACACTTTTTATGGATATCTTTAAGAAATGGCTTTCTTCTTGCCACTCTTCCATAAAGGCCAGATTTGTGCAGTATACGACTGATTGTTGTCCTATGGACAGAGTCTCCCACCTCAGCTGTAGATCTCTGCAGTTCATCCAGAGTGATCATGGGCCTCTTGGCTGCATCTCTGATCAGTCTTCTCCTTGTATGAGCTGAAAGTTTAGAGGGACGGCCAGGTCTTGGTAGATTTGCTGTGGTCTGATACTCCTTCCATTTCAATATTATCGCTTGCACAGTGCTCCTTGGGATGTTTAAAGCTTGGGAAATCTTTTTGTATCCAAATCCGGCTTTAAACTTCTCCACAACAGTATCTCGGACCTGCCTGGTGTGTTCCTTGTTCTTCATGATGCTCTCTGTGCTTTAAACGGACCTCTGAGACTATCACAGTGCAGGTGCATTTATACGGAGACTTGATTACACACAGGTGGATTCTATTTATCATCATTAGTCATTTAGGTCAACATTGGATCATTCAGAGATCCTCACTGAACTTCTGGAGAGAGTTTGCTGCACTGAAAGTAAAGGGGCTGAATAATTTTGCACGCCCAATTTTTCAGTTTTTTATTTGTTAAAAAAGTTTGAAATATCCAATAAATTTCGTTCCACTTCATGATTGTGTCCCACTTGTTGTTGATTCTTCACAAAAAATTACAGTTTCATATCTTTATGTTTGAAGCCTGAAATGTGGCAAAAGGTCGCAAAGTTCAAGGGGGCCGAATACTTTCGCAAGGCACTGTATATACAGTGCATTGCATAAGTATTCACCCCCCTTGGACTTTTCTACATTTTGTAGTGTTACAACCTGGAATTAAAATGGATTTAATTGGGATTTTTACCACTTGATTTACACAACATACTTAACACTTTGAAGGTGCAAAATGTTTTTTATTGTGACACAAAAGTTAATTAAACAAAAAAAAAAGACATTTGTTGGTTGTATAAGTATTCACCCCCCTGAGTCAATACTTGGTAGAAGCACCTTTGGCAGCAATTACAGCTGTGAGTTTTTTTGGGTAAGTCTCTACCAGCTTGCACATCTGGATCCAGCAATTTTCAAGTCTTGCCCCAGATTCTCAATCGGATTGAGGTCTGGGCTTTGACTGGGCCATTCTAAGACATTCAGGTTCTTGTTTTTAAACCACTCCAGTGTAGCTTTGGCTGTGTGTTTAGGGTCATTGTCCTGCTGGAAGGTGAACCTCCACCCCAGTCCCAGGTCTCTTGCAGACTGAAACAGGTTTTCCTCTAGAATTTCCCTGTATTTGTCTCCACCCATCTTGCCCTCAATCCTGACCAGTTTCCCAGTCCCTGCCGATGAAAAGCATCCCCATAACATGATGCTGCCACCACCATGCTTCACCGTGGGGATGGGTGATGAGCAGTGTTGGCTTTGCGCCACACATAGCATTTTGCACTAAGGCCAAAAAGTTCAATTTTGGTCTCATCAGACCAGAGAACCTTTTTCCACATGTTTGCTGTGTCTCCCACATGCCTTTTGGCAAAATCCAAACGGGATTTGATATGGGTTTTTTTTAGCAATGGCTTTCTTCTCGCCACTCTTCCATAAAGCCCAGCTTTGTGGAGCGTCCGGGTTATAATTGTCCCATGGACGGTTTCTCCCATCTCAGCTGTGGATCTCTCCAGCTCTTTCAGAGTTACCATTGGCCACTTGGTTGCTTCTCTGACTAATGCCCTCCTTATCTGGTCACTGAGTTTTGGTGGATGGCCTTCTCTCGGCAGAGTCGCGGTTGTGCCATATTCTTTCCATTTTTTAATAATGGATTTAACGGTGCTCCGGGGGATGTTCAAAGTTTGGGATATTTTTTTAAAACCCAACCCTGATTGGTGCTTCTCCAGAACTTTATCCCGGACTTCTTTTGATAGCTCCTTGGTCTTCATGATGCCGTTTGTTTAGATATGCTCTCTAACAAACTCTGGTGCCTTCCAGAAACAGGTGTATTTAATCTGAGATTATGTGACACTTTAATTGCACACAAGTGGACTCCATTCAATTAATTATGTGACTTCTGAAGGCAATTGGTTGCACCAGAGCTTTTTTAGGGGTGTCACAGCAAAGGGGGTGAATACTTATGCAATCAAGACTTTTCAGTTTTATATTTGTAAATAATTTTGAAAAATATGTAGATTTTTTCCCCACTTTGACATTATGGACTATTTTGTGTAGATCAGTGACAAAAAATCCTAATTAAATCCATTTTAATTCCAGGTTGTAACACTACAAAATATGGAAAAGTCCATACTTCTATATAAGTCAAGCATGAAAGTGAAGTAAAGAAAAGAGTACTCCACATTTTAAAGATTTATTGAAACACCTCTGGTAGTACAACATACAAAGTTTAGTTACATACTTACTATAAACCAATCAGACATCATGTGTATTTCTGAAAACATGTGAAATGTTCTAGTAAAATAATTCCCCACACACCAACATTGGTAGTGAGGTTATAGAACAATAACCATTTTTGCACATATAAAAAGTGCAGTTCCTTGATAGATATTTCAATACCAGTTATAAACCCCACAAATAGATGCATTGCAGAGTTAATATTAAACACAAGCTAGGGCAATCTTGTGCGTTTAATACTTCGACAGCAACTTTTGTTACTAGGAATTACAAAAAGAGAGCAGTAAAAACAATCTGGTACAAAAGTAAATTTACCAGAGGCTTAACCATTTAATTTTGAATGTAGTCAAGAACCAACATACATACATGCAAAATCTATTATTTTTATCGTTAAGATAAATGATAATATTTCATGTATGGTTTTACTCATGTAGCTGGACAATACAGGTTGTTTTGCTTAGTAATGTTTTAGTCCAGCTAAAATGCGGCCTTACTAAAAACAGTACATGCAAAATGAGAATATGCAGTTTGTTTTCTGGAGTCAGGGTTTTACAGGAAACAAAGGATTTGGTATAGACTGGCTATGCAACTATGTTTTAATAAGCAGTTATACTGTTCCTAGAAAGGGCAGAGGGGAGAAAGGCTGGTACTGGTTTAACTGTGACCTTTACAAACTGCTGTTTACATATCCACACTTGTAAAGAGCTGTTGAAGAGGTTATTTTGTGCAACTCGCATAGTAGCTGTCAACAGTTGTAGATACAGACTGATCAAATACAGACATATCGGTCATTATTTGATGATGTTAAACACGCAAAATAAAAAAGGCACAGGGAGTTATTGCAGTTTAGTTTAATTATTACTGGATCACTGCTGCAACAATTAAAACAGAAAGCTGTATTGTGATGCTCTGTCCTGAATACACTCTCTCTTTCAAATAACCATTAGATAACAAGGGAATCCATACTGGCTTTTTGAATCTCCTCCGCCTAGATGTCCTTAATGGTTGTAGTACTCATGTCGTCTTCAAACGTTGACCTTTCACCATTCCAGCTCCACAGGGTATTTTCCAGTAAGGCATGCCGTACAGTGGCCAAATTTCCGGTTGGCTTTGCTGCTCCTGGAGTCATTGCCATCTATCATCATGTCTTTCTCTTCTCGAGATCTGATGCCACTTTGCACAGCTGACACCAGCCCGTCAACAGAGAGATACACCACACTGGTTGCTCCTGTACAAATACATGCCAGAAGAAAGAAATTATTGAAATACAATATTCAAAAACAAGGAATGGGCAAAACTAAAAAAACACCTGCAAATCTTAACTAGAAATGTGAGGTATTTTTTTTGTGAACATAAGCGATGCATCCCTGACAGCATACAGGGTAGGTCATATCAGGTGGATGGTTTAAAAACATGAAGCAAAAGGGAAATGTGAAAAAGATCACCATCACTGACATACGAGGCAAAAAAAACACAGTAAAAAGCGACAGCAGCTTTGCAAAAAAGTAAATAAAATAAATGCCACAAAAGTTACATTTTCTTATACGACAGCCACAGAGGAAATTGCAGATATCTAAGCATTAGCTCTTTAATATCAGGAAACTAAATGTCACATGACCACAATATGGCCATCTTCGGTCACAGGTCAAGGTGAAGGGGATGGTTAGGATTTTGCCCAGGGAGTTTCCATAGCACTGAAAATATAAAGTTTCCAGCTGAAATGGTTTATGGGATATTAGCAGTAGCAGGCGAGGCAGAAGTTTGCAAACTCCTACACACTTCCCTCACTGGGATGATTGTATTCCAGTAATGGAGTAGAATATCTAAAATTGAACATTTATTAAAACAAACACACATGTGCATATTCCAATTGTTTAACAGGAGCAAAAAGATTATTACACACCAAACAAAAAATGAGCCCTACTTAAGTTATGGAAGCAACAGCTCACCTATGTATCCGGCAATGTCCTCAAATTCAGGTCTGTTGGCAATGAGCTCCTCTTTGGTTGGAATATTGATCCCCATGTAACAGGGGAATCGAATGGGTGGGGACGCCACACGGATGTGCACCTAAGAAAAAAAGAATCGTTGGAAATGTATCGGCTAAAACTCCAAACTCCAAATCATCATCATCATCATCTCCAAATGTTATGCTTCTACTGTTTACTTGCCTCTTTAGCACCTGCTTCTTTCAGTAACTTGATGATGGGAGAGATTGTATTCCCCCTTACTATGGAGTCATCAATGAGCACAACCCTTTTTCCTGCAAAGTTGTCAGTTAAAGCTCCAAACTTTTTGGCCACTCCAAGCTGCCTGAGCCGTGTGTTGGGTTGAATAAATGTTCTTCCTACATAGCGGTTTTTGCAAAGCACTTCCACGTAGGGCAGCCCAGACTAGAAAAATTGCATTTAAAAAAGAAAATGTTAAAAATGTCATTTATGGTTGACAATATCAAGTATGGCATTTTAAAATGCAAACTGAATAATAAAACTTAAGTTTCAGATAAACAACTATATCTATGTTAAGGGATAATAGAATTTAGTAGTAAAAGGGTACTCAAAGTAACTGTAGCTCCATAGTTCCATAAAATGTCTCCGTCTTGCACATCTATTCATTATATAGGTCTCAAATATGCAGTTTTCAAGGAAACACATGTTACAGCAAACAAATATTTTCCATTCAACACATGATATCTAGTACTGCACTAGGTTAAAGAAAACTCTGTTATGCTTGTTGACTGTCTTGTACTTCCTGGATCTTATCACCTGGAGAGTGAAATTGTCCCCAGCTCTTCACTGGCTTCTTTCTTTTTAATAACTAATCTGCTTTCCCTATTAACTGACGTGATTTCAGCCAGTATCATGCTTTTACTCAGAAGACACTGCGGAGGTAAACAAATTACCCAGGGAGTACAAGTGAAAACAGATAACCCAAAACTAAGACAGAGAAACAGAGTTTCCTTTAACCTAAAGTAGTACCAGATATCAGGTTTTAAATGGAAAATGTTTCATTCAAAACTGCACACTTGAGACCCATGTAGCTAATGGAAGTGCAAAATGGCTAAGATTTATTTTGTTAGCTACAATTACTTGAAATTTTCACTGAGCACACTCGAGTAAAATGTAATACTGGTGCAGGTAACTTAAAATACCTGTTGAGCATAACCCAGTGCGGCTGGAGTAGCAGATTCAGGAACCGTGCTGACCACATCTGCATCTACCGGGGCTTCAAGGGCAAGCTGCCGTCCACAGCGCTGCCTTACAGAATACACCATCTGACCTAAAAGGGTTAATACATTTATTCTCAAACATAAAACTTGAACAAAACACAAAAGTAAAAACTGTTTTGAATGTACAGTATCTGCCATTTATGCGCAATTCATACCACTAGGTTTAACAGGTATAATCAAACTATGAATATACATAAATGCCATTATAGACCACCAATAATAAATTGTACCAGATTTTAGGAAAAAGCGGATAGACACTTACCTTCAAATATCGAGTCTGGTCTCGCAAAATAAACATACTCAAAAATACAAAAGGCTGGAAGGTCTCCTTCTGGCCTGGGCACAATGCTCAGGGTTTGAATCCCATGTTTTGAAATCTGTACAATCTCTCCTGGCAGAACTTCCCGGTAATACCTAAAAGGCAGCATAGACTCAGACTTTTTTTTTTTTTTTTTTAAACCAACAGTGAGGAATTGCTGTGAATCCAATTAAACTGGATACATTAAAAACCATGCTTTTGTATAGATATTTCTTTACCGACAACACGGATTCCTCAATGTCATGTAGACTCCATTAACTGTGTCCATAATCTCAAACATATTTGTACTGAAGCTAAAACCTGAAAATGTTTTTGCAAAAGATTGATAGTGTAACTTGTGTAATGGAAAACAGATGTGAAGAAAATAGGTTTTAACCCTTCAGACCTTGTCAAAGAAATTTTCAACAAACAAATACACACACACACACACAAAGATACATGGTCAGATTGTTACTTAATGCTCATCTATTGAGGATCAATACATAAAATCATAACAAACTGAACATTTCACTTTTGGACCACTATTCAAATCTTAGCACATACTGTCACAATATCTGCTTCTAATTACTTGGTTTGTCAACATATGATGCAATAAAGCAAATAAATAATGTACCTGGCCCCAATGGATTGAAAACTGCAGGATTCAGAAGAAACAACCCATCCCTCTGTATGTGCATCAGCATCGCCCGTTCCTGTAAGTCCAGAACTGTAATTATTTTCATTATTTTGGTACGCGCAGCAGTGTGGAGTAGTGGTTAGGGCTCTGGACTCTTGACCGGAGGGTCGTGGGTTCAATCCAAGGTGGGGGTCACTGCTGCTGTACCCTTGAGCAAGGTACTTTACTTACATTGCTCCAGTAAAAACCCAACTGTATAAAATGGGTAATTGTTTGTAAAAATGTGTAAGAATAAATAAAATAAATAATGTAAATGTATGTAAAAATAACATGATATCTTGTAACAATTGTAAGTCGCCCTGGATAAGGGCGTCTGCTAAGAAATAAATAATAATACTTGTGAAAACATGATCGAGAGTACCACACACAAGGTAAAATGTAGAAACGCAAGTAAACTGTATGTAACAGGGCGGAGGCTGGACGTGAACTGGCAACCCCACACACTGCAAGCAAGCCTCTAAAACCACAATGCAAAAAAGCCAGGCTCGTGAACTACATTAGCCTACTGTTGTCCAGTATGTTAGCCACTAGTCACATGTAGCGAATTGCATTTTTGATTAATAAATGTGATCTCAATACTCATATTCGTGCTGCGCATGCATGTGTATTTTGAACCTTTTGTGCATTTGTTGGTAAAACGGGAAGGATTTACACACACTGCTGAACACAAACCTAGAAGCCGCACTAAGTTGTCCTGTGTCCGATAAACCTATTTACAAAATTCAGTTTATTTTTTTTTTAAATGATGGGTTTTGGCAACATATTTTAAATGATGTCAATCATTCACTACTCTCTTTCAACATAAAGAAAACGGCTACTGACCAATCATCAATTTTTGTGGAACTACGTAATAGAATACACTTGTTAGAGTGACTTGTGACTGGGGTGGGCTGAAAAAAAAACAAAAAAACAACTATATAGTGTTGTAAGATTATTTGTTATTGTTTAGGATCTATAAATTCAGGACCAGTAATTATTTCAAAAACTAGGTTAACTGAATGAATTGTTCATATAATGGTTATTTCTTCACCACATCCGAAGCCCTACGTTACAGTGCGATAGATATCCGGGCCATAATGGGGCATAAAATGAAATCTGTTACTTCTCACAATTCTCGGATTCAAAATGCATTCAGAGTTCTACATTGTTTGAATCCTAAACGTGGACATCCTCACTTCACCACAGCAAGTTACCTTTGTATATGTATTAGTGAAACATACATGCAATTTATAACAGAAACTGAAAATGAGTGCATGTGGCTAAAACGGTGTCGCCGTAGCCACACCTGTGGCTAGTCAGCAATTGCTATTGGATAACACTGCCTTAGCCTATTTATTAGACAAGATACAGTCTGGTACGTGTTTGAAATACCTGAGCTGTGCAGCTTGGAAATCGGAACAAGGCGACCAATGCTGAGAGGACGATTTCCATAAGGGTCACGGATGGCATAGATTACATCTTTGTGCATTACAAGTAAAGAATATGAAGTAGGAGTTTCAGTCATCAAATTCTTTATTCTGAAAAAAAAAAAAAAAATGTTTTAAGTCTGTGGATAAACACGGTACACCAAAAATGGTCATCCAACATACTCTAAAAACATAGAAGTATGAAAACCGTATGTGCTTCCCTTGAAGGCAAGTAAAATAGCACACACTGTACAAAAAAATTGCAGAAATATTACCAAAGGTTTTTCAAACATTTTTACGAAGCATTTATTACCGTGCAACCCAATCAGGAGCATCCACTTCCTCAAATGGGGGCGTCAAGGCCAGCAACTGAGTTATAAGTTCACTGTCTGAGCTGGTCGACAGTCCTACTCCATGTCGCATTACCTGCATCATACAAAAATGTACTAAATGTATCTTATTAATGATTAAGAGACAAAACAAAGAACACTGATTTTTTCAAACCTTTTTTTTAGGTTTAAAGTTTACCTTTCTGCGCAGGTTTTGAGCATTAACAAGCTCTCCGTTATGTGCGACAGCAATCTTTCCATGGAGAGTTTCCACAACAAAAGGCTGACAGTTCTGGAGTTCAGATATCCCAGTGGTTGAGTATCTGGTGTGTGAAATCCCCAGATTTCCATCCCGAAGCTTTTCCAAATCCTCTGATTGAAACGCATTGTTCACCAGACCCATTCCCTAACCAAGCAAAAAAAATTAAATGAGAAATGAGATTAAACCACTGAAACATGGAAATAATTTATAACAGCTCACACTCATAGATTTGAAATACATTTTGTAATTCATACTAAACTATGGCTATTCTTTTCAATGACTTCTGTGACTTCACGCATGGTGCGCAGAGTCATACAGCGCAGGTTCGCATCCTGACTGCGTGAAGTAAGCCGGTCTTCGCTGGGGACTCCGAAGGGAGTGTCACATTGGCTCTGGCGCTCCTGTGGGTTAGGGAGGCAAAACCACCAGGGACCGTTTCTTCTCTTTGCACTACAGCAAACCTTGCTGGTCAGGTGCCCAGTGCGCTCAAAAGGAGTTACAGAGTTTGGTAGCTCACTGCTCCGCTCTCATGGGTGAAAAAGGAAGCTGGCTTGGTCGTGGGATCGGAAGACAACCACTGAACCTTTAGGTTCTAAAAAAAAAAAAAAAAAAAATCATATTCAGATTAAATAAAATAAAAAAAAGTTACCTTGTGTGTTGTATAAGTTGGTGGGGAGGCGCCATTGCTTGTAACAATTCCAGCACTTTCCTGACCTCTGGAAATAAAAGGAAAAAAAAAAATGTTTTACTTGACTTCTTTAAAACTATCTTTCATAAACGACAGGTTAAATGTTGGATTGGATTAGCTTTAGGATGGAAAGCTGATGAGAAAAGAGCTGTTGTAACAGACTTAACAGATGGGGCTGCACATCACTGACTGTGGATCATTGAAAAACAGACTAAACTACCACCAATTTTCAAGGACACCAACTAAATGTGTTCTGAAAACATTTATGCTACTGCAGAATCCAGCAGCACCATGCAAAGATTGCTACAGTAGTAGGCCTACAACTTGTGCTGAAAGAAAAAGTCTGTTGATGGTTAGCATAAACTGGTTTGCAATTACATGTACAGCAAATGTCATGCATTTTTCAATGATAGACAATAATCAAATTTTCTGAATGTTCATGATTTCTTAAAGGATTTATAGACAATTACAGAAAAATAGATTATATTTACAAACCAATTTTATTTTTCAAATACAATTAGAACAGTCAACTACAAGTAGATATACATCTACATCTTAATTCCATACTGACACTGTACCCCCCTCAATTTAATTAATTTAGATTAAGATTTATTAACAAAGATCCGGCTATGCCCATCCAAGTGACAATCTGAATAAATACAGGATCTTTTAATTATGGTAACTTTTTTTTTTTTTGTAAGCACTCCAGGATATGAGATCAATATCAGTCATATACCCTTACAAAACAGAAGGAAACACTGGCTTTCATTAACACACCACAATGGTTTCAGATGTAAATGCAGCCCTGTAGCATACAGAACTACATTCGTATACAAAAAACAAATAAAAGATTGCACCATAGTTTATCCATTTGTAATTGTATCTTAATTTTAGTAGATTGTTTTTCAGATGCACAAGTGTAACTACTTTTTAGACGTAATTTAAAGCCAGATTTAGTAAAATACTGTAAAAATTGGGGCAGCTGAAAGCTTCAATGCTCATTTTAGCTGCTCAGGCAGACCAGCTTAATAAACTATGCACGAGAAGTATTTGCTTTTGAGTTGCCTTATTTGGAATGGTTCTGCATTGCAGCCTGCTTGGCAGACTGCTTCTCCGGTTACACAAGCTCCCACCCCTTATGCAGCTTAAGCCAGTAATCAAGCTTCTTTACTCTCTGTGGGCGTTCAATGATAACCAGTCGTCTGGTTGTCTAGGAAACTAGATGTCACCGGGGGAGGAAGAGAATTATTTCCAGGTCATTTAGAACATGGAGTGTGGAGCAGGAAGGCACTGGGCTGAGGAGGAGGTTAAAGCTTTGTTAACGGTTTGGTCAGAGAAGAGAGTTCAGAACTACCTTAATGGGGCAACAAGGAATAAAGCAATGTTCATATACATTTCAAACAGACTGCCAGAGTTTGGAGTTTTCCGGGACTGGAAACAGTGTCGAGCAAAATATAAAAACCTGAAGTACGAATACCGAACTGTCAAATCTGCACATAACTCTGGAGACTTTGGGAAATCCATGAAGTTTTTCCAAGAATTAGATGCCATTTTGGCCTCGGAAATTGAGCCACAGCTGGGAGAAGATGAGGATGCATCATACTCAAAAGCATTTACCAAAAACTGTGAGGAAGAAACTGAAACCAGTTCCATTCCATACATGCTCAATGCAGGTAAACAAACTGAGGTTTGCTCATTTAAAAAGAAAATATATGCACCTAGTTTTCAAACATATACAATTCCAGGAGCCTAGTCTCATTAAAATGTATGCATACTGCATCGTTTACAGAGTACTTAACTTTTTTTGCCATTGTGAAACAGTACATGTTGACAACCCATATTTTCTATTTAATCTTTGGTGTACTGTATCCTTAGCTTTAACTAATGTAGAGATGATCACACAGCAGGGTGTGTAGTTCTAAACAGTCAATCAGATAAATAAGGGATACAGTATACCAAATTTACCCATTTGCAACTTTCCTGGTTTGTCACTTCAAGAATGAAGCAGCAGTTGTCATTACTTTTCTCAAGTAAGGATCTTTACAAACTAGTTCCAACCTGCTCACTGTAAGAGAGAAGCGCATACCAGTGTACAGTAGTTAACTCAAATACATACTCTTTGCAGTTGAATTAATTACTATGGGTTTTATCTGCAGTCGAGGCACTACAGCCAGTTACAAATAAGGCAGCAGACAAGCCCAGATCTGTTTCTCCCAACCCCTGACAGCACACATTACTTGAATGTCAACTTCAACACCTGCCAAATTAATCTAAAATATGCACGCACACTTAAGCTCCCTACATTCTAAAAATAGAAAAAATGCTTTCTGGGATGTCCTCATTAGCGTATGTACTAATCACTGGATTTTCTGGTATGGTTGACGGTCAGATTCTGTGTGCGCACCAAATACATTTACTTTGTTTTATATTTTTAAGCTGCTCCTTAAAATGTGACAATATAAAAAAATATTAGGCTGGCAAAAACACATTGTTTCAATGTATTGTTTTTTGAGATTTGCTGAATCTTGTTTGGGAACATGTTTACACAGGAGAGATCTGTGTAGCCTTAGAAGATGATGACATCAGCACAACTTCAGATGATCTGACAATTTCACCAATGAAGACCAAAACAAAAGTCTCTGAACAAGGTACCCTTTGGAATAGCTGAGGCTTGTTACACATGAAACTGAAGTGGGCAAATACATCTTGACAGAAAAGGGTCCAAATAATATTTGACAGTTCAACAACTCGAGTATTTTTCTCGTGAGTAGTCTGTTGTGATGAACATGGAATTTAATGTGGCTAGGATAGGGATGGTTTAAAAAAACAAAAACACACAAATTTGGTCCTATACCGGTTGCACAGGGAGTGAATATACTGTATGGTGGTACGGTCAAAGTGAATATAAACTCTGGAAAATAAAACAATTTAGAGAAGAATAAGAGGTTTGTAAGAAAGTTGTTATGCTAATGTGGTAAAGAATATGTTGCTTTTCAATTCAGTTCAGACGAGTTTTACAACTTTTTACCACTTTTCATTAACAGCGGTCATGCTTTTTAAATATCCTCTTTTCAGGCAACCAAAAGCTAATGCAAGAACATGCAAAGCTGTCTTTCATTCCTTGTGTGGCCATAGAGGGTGGAAAGCACTGGACAGATGATGAAGTCCGAGCACTGCTGCACATCTGGTCAGACAGCAACATCCAGACCCAGCTTGAAGGGGCAGTGAGGAACAAGAGCATATTCGAAGAGATCGCCAACAAGCTGCAGAAGTTTGGGATAGACCGAGACTGGAAGCAGTGCCGGACCAAGTACAAGAATCTCAAATATGAATACAAGACTGTCAGAAGTGCTCAAGGTTCTGGAAACACTTGTAAAAGCATGAAGTTTTTCAACGAACTAGATGCCATCCTGCAGTGCAGAACTGCCAAACAATCAGACAAAAAATATGAACAAGAGGACATCAGTGAAGGTATAGCATTTAAGTTTTCTGAAGATTGCTTGCCTATTCAGAAACTTCTAATAAATTGCTAATCTTTTATCACTAACGGTTTCATTTTCAATACCAGAAAAGAAATCTTGACAATTCCCCCCCAGCCAAAATATTTTAAATCAATGTAGAAACACACACACACACACACACACATCTTCAAAAAGACAAAAAAAAATTAAAATGCAGGGATTTCCTAATCTATGAAGGAATTAAAGAGCATACAATTTCTTTTTATAGAGGAAACTCATCAAGGATTAGAGGAGGAAGATTCATATTGTATAGCCTCAAAGGATCCAGTGATTACACATATTAAAAAGGAGCCCCCGGATATAGGTAAGTTCATGTAATAGTAGTATTAACATTTCGTACATATTTCATTGATTTCACTGATTTTTATTTATTTTTTTATCCCAAGAGGAAGACTGTGTTAGTGCCACCTCTGAAGACCCTGCAACACCGAGTCTGTGGAAGAGGAGAAAAGAGACAGGCAAGTTTAAAAAATACTAAATACACACGTCCGTGAGATTTTAAGCCAATTTCTTTCTCAGATAGGTGCAAGCCTAAGGCAAAATCACAAAGATAGTATCCTTGAAATCATACAGTTGTATGGTAAAGAAGGTAGTTGATGCAGATTATGGCAGTGACATTCAGTGTGATAATAATTTGCAAAGAGAAGAAGCAGTGGAAAATTTGTTGTAAATTGTGCAACTGTGACTAAACATGCAGCACAAATCTGCAAATATGCAGAGGTTATCAGTCGTAAACCCTTTGTACTTTAACCTGGGTTGTGTAGATTACTGCACAGCTACTATTTTAGCCCCTTAGATGCTGAGCACTCATTAAAAAAAAGATTCCATGGGTGATTTAATTATTATTATTATTTATTTATTTATTTTTAAGACCTCATTTGACTTTGACCACATTTAACACATTAATCGGGTGCTCACACAACAAGAACATTATGGTTTGCTGAGGATTTTAATACTACTTTAAGCATTTTCTGTTTTAAAAATGTGACTACAGAATAATTTGGCATATACACATTCTAAAGCAGTATGTGCAGTATTTATTACCACTGTACTGTTAAGTACCATCCTGTGGTATTTCTGCATGCACATAATCAAAAACACATGGAACCAATGGCCCTGTCCATGCAGGCTCAATGCTTTTCCTAGCTATATGTATTAAGGTACCCTGTCTATGGGGCTCCTGTGGTAATGTTACAAACATAAGGCCTTAAAGTAATACAAAATTAAGACAAAGTTTTGTTTTCCAGGTGAGCATATACAATCGGATAAGGCTCCAAATCAGTTCAGAGTCATCACAGTCAATGACACAGGAATTGGAAGGCACTGGAGCGACGATGAGGTCAGCGCACTCATTTTGATTTGGTCTGATGAAAACATCCGACAGCAACTTGAAGGAGCAACTAGAAACAAGGAAATATTCGAGCAGATTTCCAGGAGGTTGATGAAGATGGGGATTGACCGGGACTGGAAGCAGTGTCGGAC
This sequence comes from Acipenser ruthenus, assembly GCF_902713425.1. Lineage (NCBI taxonomy): Eukaryota > Metazoa > Chordata > Actinopteri > Acipenseriformes > Acipenseridae > Acipenser > Acipenser ruthenus. The sequence goes on from NC_081190.1 coordinate 57,623,944, forward strand.
AAAGTACAAAAACCTGAAGTACGAATACAGAACACTACAAAGGCGCAATAGCCAGCTCTGCAACCCCAAAAGAGTAATGAGATTTTATGATGAAGTGGATGCCATCTTGAAAAGATCGAATGCTCTTCAGCAACAAAAAAGAGCTGAAGAACACTGCCAAGCTCCAGATCTGAACAGAAATAACAGGGAAGAAAAAGATTCAAGAGCACAGAATAGTGCAGGTAAATTAAACCAGAAATCTTATGCTGTATTAACACCACTCGTCAAGCTCTCCCAATAAACATAGAGTTAATACTGAAATACCAACAGAAATAAGTGACCCTGAGGACATAGACTTCCAGGTTCAAATTTCATTTAGTTTTATAGCCCGAAATTAAGTTTAAAAGGGCACCCAACTAATTAAAACATTGCTAAAAGCTGAATCCGTCGTCTGTGCTTTGGGACACTTGTGTCTTTGCACACAAATGCCTCATATTTCCTGGCACATCAAAGAGGTCATATTCTCTCTGCACTGTGAAAGGAATCGACTCGAGTCAGGACTGTCACTCCATAATAAAAGGCTGGTTTGCTGTAACCAATCTATTTAACCCCAACGGACCCATAATTACTAATTTATATTACATTACTATTATTTCTATTAATTTAAAAAATATAGTTTTCAATACACAAGCCCTAAAACATTATAGGTATTATAGTTTTCAATACATAAGCCCTAAAACATTATAGGTATTTATACAAGAATTTTCTTTTGATGGTTTAACTTATTTTGCATTTCAATTACTTTACATTTTAAAGTGTCGTTTCTGTTGCTACTGTTAAAGCAATTTCCAAAGCAAAGAACCTCCTCTGGTGTGAAGATAATGCATTGTATGAATGACTGCAGGTGCTGGTGAAGTGCTACAGTACTAGGGATGAAATATCTGGCACAGGATTACTGTTGTCAGTGTAACACATTTGACTACAGTACATTCAGTTTAATATCATACAGGGGAATTCTTGGGAAGAGTATTGCTTTAAATGTTATCATATTATATACAAATATATATATATATATATATATTTTTTTATTTTATTTATTTATTTATTTATTTTAAAACACAGATGAAGACTCAAGCAGCACAGCAGAAGATTTTTTAACTGCAGGAACAAAGAGGAAAGCAAGTGAAGTAGGTATGGACAACCTTACTTTGTACTGTGGTTGCGCTTCACTGAATTTACAAACTGCTTTTAAAACAGACTTACTTAAAAGGCATAAAGTGAATTTAAGGCACATCTGTTGTGAAGTCAAACTTTAGCCTTACATCATACTACCGTACCTGATGTTTCCTTGACAAAAATCATAAAGACACGTAGCTTGTCAACTACCGAGATATTTATAATCTGACTGAACAAGTGGGCCAAACTTCACTGGCATATAAACAGCAGCGGCTACTGTCAGACACAGGGGCTATGCAGGCATCCTCATTCTCGATCAATGTTCTTCAGTCCTGAATTGAAACATTCAAACCTTGGTATATTATAACAGCTGTCTCATGGGACATTTCCATTTAGTGACCTAAGTCGCTTTGATTGGCAGTCTTAAATTAAATTAGTCTATTAGATTTTAAATTCAACTACCCAACTACTAAGTTAGTATAATGCAGAATGCACATGTATATAATAATTAAATGTAAAGGTATAATTGTTTTAGGAATCATGTTTTGCTATAATTTAGTGCTCCCTAAAACTACATATTGATGATAATAGACTATTTGATTTCAGGTTCTCCAGTATCTGCCAAAAAAAGAAATGGCACTACCACTTTTAAAAGCCACATAACAACATTTGAAACAGTGACCACATATGGAAATCAACCTGAAGAAGGTCACTGCAAACGAGAGGAAGACCACCAGTGTATTACAATAATGCACATTTCCTCTGAAACTTCATGTCAGCATCCACAAATACAGGTCAGTCTAATTTTCACACATTTTTCATAGAAATATTAAATACATCAATTTATTTTGCTTATTTGCATGGAAATGCAAAGATTTCTATGCAATTAAAGTAAAACCTGAATTAACCGGTTACCAAAGAGACCAAGCATTCGTGGATGCTTACAACAGGTGGATTCAGTGCCTCATTAATAGTATTTATAAAGAAACCTTTCTGGGGTGTTGGAAAGATTTGTGACATTATCTACAGAGGTAACAACTTTCCTACAGTGCAACAGAATCTGAGATTAATAATCAAGGTCATATATGATTTTGAATTGAGGTATCCTCAAAAAAAAAAAAAAAAGTTTTATTGTATCATTCAATAACTCAAGGACAGTCTAATGGTGTAGTATTTAGTTAGTTTATAAATCACAGCTCAAGCATTTCTGAAGCATTTGAATGCAAGTTGTAACTTGATCCATCTTCCAATAACTGATGTAAAATATATACTAATAGGTGAAACACATTTAACGTCTCTTACCTGATGTCGATATAATAGATGCAAAATACTTATGGAACTACTTTATTGTCTCAACTCTGCAGTTGTCTTTTAGTTGAATTGTATACATTAGGTAACAAAATCTTGTATCACCATGGAAAAGCATCCCAAACAACATGGTTGTGCATTCACTGTACCACAGCGCCGGAATCTCTTAGTAGTATTGTTGCTGATATTGTTTTGTATTTACTGACTACGTTACCGGTTGCATCGCTTAATATCATTTTCTACAGCTGGTCTACAAAATGTTCCTTGACTCACGTAAATGTCAGCTGTGGACATGCACAACTTTTCTTTTTGCACCTTTGTCAAATTCAACTTGTTATCGTGATATAGGATTACAAATAACTTTGACATAATAATTGGTAGGGAAATGTATGTGTCTGGTAATATACAAGCTACAACACATGGGAACAGTTGCTGCATTAAGTACCTGAGAAACATAACAGGAATACGGTGTTAATTCTATGCAACATGTAATGTATCGCAATATAAACCAAGGTTACGGAGTAATCACACACACAAACACACAAACAAAAATTTAGAAAATACTTTAACCTGGTAACACCTGCAGTATCGTACATAACAGCAGCAAATTATATTAAATAGTCATATTTATCATTTGTTTCTTTACTTGAATGTATGTATATTAGTTATCAACACGTACATTAAATATTTTAAAGCAGCTTTTGCATGCATTTTCAAATATCGTGTCCTCCTGTTTCCTCAAATTTCCAAAACTGTTGAAAAAGTACAAATATACTGTTAATGTACCTGTGCTGCAACGCTACCAACCCCAGAGTTATTACTTGTGCAACCTCCAGCTGAGTTGGCCACTCTCCCGCAGCAACACAGCCAAATACTCCGCACTCTTCACGGATCCCAAGTTCTTCAAACTCCATAATTCAGATAGATTTATTCCAAATAAATAAATTAAAAAGAACAGCTCATCGACTTTTACACCGTTACCTAGCTTTTGTGTGCCCCGGCAACAGTTCCTTTCTATTGTAACTTTTCTGCAACCACGTGCAGTTTTCTATTACAGTAACAGTCGTATTAGATTAGACCATTTGTTATATAGGGAGGTTTGTGTGGCACGTAATAGAAAATATATATACATATATTTAGATAGTCTATTCTTAATAAAATATATAGTAGAATAAAGCTAATAATTCAGAATATTTATTGAAATAAAACTATTAAAAGTATTTCAACTTTGTAAAAAGCCTGCGAATATCCCCAACTTACCTCTAATACTAATTTGGTACAAGCCGAACTTAATTTGACCAATCGCATATAATTGTTTAATACATTTTTTTTTTGTTGTTGCAGAAAATCATATTTAAAATGTGTTATTGAATTATCGTTATTGCCATTTTTTAAATTATAGTTATAATTCTTTGCATTTAATTCTAATTTTCACGTGTGAGGACGTTGCGTCATGAGCCTCGCTGATTGGTTTTCTGTGAGAAGCATTGAAGTTTCGTAACTTTTTTGCTCCTTATATTTTATGCGAGTTCCTCTGCCAGCTCCTTTTCTTTCTTGAACTAGTCACTGTAATCTACTTTCTCGTGCAGTAATTGTAAGTTGTGTTTATTTGAAAGCTGTATTTTTTTTATTATTCATTACAAAACAATCCAACAAAATAAAAACATGATAATGTCGCATTTTTGTGGTTGCAGGTACACGAACTGTCCTCCGAAATGGCTGCAGGTTTGTACATTTTGACATTCTGTGTCTCTTGTTTGTATATATGCATATTTTATTGTCTTTTTAAACTCCTGTTTTTTTAATCGACGTTTGAAGAATAATGTTGGTGGTTCATTATAGTTTTAATGTAGCCAGAAACGTACAGAACTGCATGCAGCAGTATTATTCTTTCAGAATATCTTTGTCCCATGTGAACGGTAAATTGCTGTCTCGTGGGCGTGGGAGAATGAGGCTGCATGTAATTAATTATCGTGATCATCATGGGTTTGCTACCCCGAGCTTCATTAACAGAATTGAATAAGAGGAATTTCAGTGAATATTTACAGTTGTTGCGGTGGGGAAATAATTGAACAGTATAAAACTGCCCCTGTTTCTGAAGGGTCCGTGTGCATTCCGACCAATCGTTTTTGCATTCAGAATGGGAAAACGGAAAACCAGAAAACGACTCTTTCTTTTCTGATTTTTTTAGTTTAAAATACAAGAACGATTCAGGCTTGTTTTCCCGTTTTCATATTGCTTTTTGCAACAAAATATTCGAAGTAAAATAATCTGTAATACAAAAATAAATAATAGACTGTACGGACAAAAAATGAAATCAATCTCCAAGAGTCGGTGATAAAGAAGGTAGTCTTTATTCAAGCAGATATCGAGAGACAACGCTTCACAGGACATCTGTTAATGCTTCTCTACAGGTACACACTTAAACAATAGATATACTAACGTATCGGAAGAGGGACAGACCTATTCAACCAAGCGTGCCAGCCCCCTTTAGTGATCCTATGGCAAGCTCTGTAAAATGCTAACAATTTGAACATAAGAACATGAGGGGGGAGGGGGGAGAGAGAGGGAGGGGGGGGGGTGCATCCATAGATATAGATATCAATGTATTGATGCAGCAACGTCATAACACCGGGACACATTCGATACGAGTAGAGCACGCCTCAGTTTTTTTTTTCTTTCTTTCTTTTTTTAATGGTCTCTTTATTTTTGAATCAGTCTTTGTATTTTAAACTCAGAAAAAAAAACGGGTCGATTTTTGTTTTTATGAAAAACCGAAATAGAAAAACGATTCGTTTTCTGTTTTTTCGATTTATGATTTAGAATGCAAAAACGATTGGCCGGAATGTAGGGAAGACCGGGGTTGGTTGTCACACGTTTTACTCTTTATTATTTTCCTCAATCTGGTGAAAATCTGCGAGGTTCTGTTCCTCGTTATATTGAAGAATAACTCTTCACGTACAAATTGATGGATTTTTTTTTTTTTTTTTTTTTTTAATATTTCAGCGTAACTTTATTCCAAATATTATATTTAGACGGTTGAAAATGCGCCTGTCACCTGTGACAACCTGCACCATACTGGGGTTGTTTGTCACAAAGTATTTTCTTGGTTTTACAGTAGACAATAATGCAACATTTTTTTTAAAAATAAGTTTCTACTGTGTACAATGACAAAGTTGTATTTTTACTTTTTATGTGAACATAAAAAATATAGACCTATATATATATATATTTGAAATATTGACCCATGCTACAAAATAATACCACAGCCTCCACAGAACCATAGGACAAACAGTAAATAACTTGAATAAGCATTATATAGTGACATATCCCACATGTTGGTGTAAAAAAAAAAGTAGAAAGAAAAAATATGACTTCTTCCTATAGGATTTACATGTGACAGCCAGCACCAAAAACTGTGACAACCTGCCCCAACCCAACTTTACATAACAATTTAATTCTCTCAGTACTACTGGGAGAACCTACTGGTTTTGTTTTTACACCAAAAGATAGCCAGTATCTGGTTCTATTAACGTGGCCATCTGTTCAAACAAACTCCAATACTACTAAGAGTTATAACATGAACAACAAGATAAACATTTTTTACTTTGGGTATGAAAAAAAAATGAAATATGTGCTAACCTTTATGTTAGATGGAATTGACCTCAAATTACAAGATGGTTGAGTTGCAGACAATAGAACACACATTTCAGTGTTAGTATGACCTGCCTGCACCATCTAGTGTCATAGTTATGAGCACTGTGACAACCAACCCGTGTGACAACCGGTCTCCCCTACACGGACCCTGAAGTTACACGTGTCCCACAATCTATTTAATTAGTTTAACCACGTGGTGCCAGTTAATTATCCTTTCTTTATTGTTTCGGTTTTTTTTTTTTGACTACGCCTACATTTCAACTAGGGTATCAGATATACAAGTTTTGCATTTCCTATTAGCTATTTTGTATCCTGTATCGGGCTTCTGTTGTAGTTAGCTTTGTATTTAATAAAAACAAATACATTCTGGCATGGATACTGTAACATCAAACTAGTATCGTTGTCCGAGAACACAATGTATGCTAAGGTATTTAGAAAGAGACTTGACGTGTTTTACAGGAGGATACAAACTTTTTTTTTTCAATTACTTTTTTTTTTTTTTTATTATTTTATAAGAATTGAAACTTGGAAAAAAGCTGAACGAGGGCAAGACAAAAGAGATCTATGAACTCCTTGACCGCCCAGGTCATGTGCTGGTGCAGTCCAAGGATCAGATCACAGCAGGCAATACAGTGAGGCGGGACCAGATGGAAGGGAAAGCAGCCATCTCCAATAAGACGACAGGCTGTGTCTTCAAACTGCTGCAAGAAGCTGGTATGCATTTTCAGCCCCTTTCCTGTATTTGTAAGCAGCAACCAGTAAGTGCTTTTGGAATCCTGCATAGCTGGTCTTTTTGTTTTGTTTAAGTTTTATTCAGCCTCTAGCAACTCTGGCATGTGGCCCTGAATACTTTTGTATGTGACCCAAATCCTGCCCACTTTGTGGTCATCACATTTACCTTCTGGGAGTCATTTGCAACTGTGTTGATTAGTTCTGGTATGCATAATACAGTAGCCTCTGAGAGAACACCCCTGGGAAGCAAGCAAAATGTTCACCAAGATGGAGTTAGCCACCAGACACACTGTGAGTCAATAAATAAATATGTATTACCTGTCCTAAAAGAAAAGCAATAGGGAAGTGTATGTTAATACACTATAATAATAAAGTAAGACAAACTAACGCTAATAAACCCTCAAATGAGGGGGGGGGGATCTGTTTCACCGCAAGGGTGTTCCCTTAGGTGACGTGTTCTCTTAGGAGGTGTTCCTATACGCAGAGACTACTGTTCTCCAAAAGTTCCCAAAATCAGTCCAGCATTGTCTATAACACCCTATTAAATAAGAGCAACATCTTATATAAGTGGATCAGCCTAACCACGCCACTTTTGATGGCACATGTACAGAGGAAATCAGAGTAATGTGACCTTGCAAGGTTCCTCTAGAAGTCCTGTAAACCTTGTAGTTCTATAATGTAATATTGAAAAACTTAAAGATAACGTAGAATTGTTTTTATGTAGGTTTTATACCTGTAAATTGAAAGTTATTTCAGAAGGATGCTGGGTGCATGGTATAGGGTAATTTGTATGTAAAAATAATGTGATATCTTGTAACAATTGTAATTCGCCCTGGATAAGGGCGTCTGCTAAGAAATAAGTAAATAATATAAGGTACAGTATACCACCAGGTGACATGAGGAGAAACAGCGATCCAATTAAGCCACTGCTTATCACAACAATGCAAGCAAAGGCTGTTGCAAAAACTGAGAATGCAGTAATATTCTGAGGTTGTTGCTTTTTTTTTTTTAATAACGATGAAAGGGTTTTATTTTGTGGTATTGTGATAGCAGTTTGTTTGCGTTCCAGGAATCAAGACTGCTTTTGTTGAACAACACTCCACTACGGCCTTTGTGGCTGCACAGTGTGAAATGATCCCAATTGAATGGGTGTGTAGAAGAATCGCCACTGGATCTTTCCTGAAGAGGAACCCTGGTGTAAAGGAAGGATACAGGTTTAGTCCTCTGAAGTTGGAGATGTTCTTCAAGGTAATTCTTTTTTTTTTTTTTTTGATGGAGTTACAAAGAATTTAGTTGAGGTGGCAGTATTTTCCTGCTTTATAGGCAACAAAAAAGTGTGTGCAATTATATTATATTATTTATATTATATATATATATATATATATATATATATATATATATATATATATATATATATATATATATATATATATATATATATATAATTGCACACTTTTTTTTTTTTTTTTTTTTTTTTTTTTTTTTAAATACTGAAACTAGAGAACAACTTGAATAGTTTTGCTTAAACTAGATATATAATTTATCTATTTTGTTGTATTTTAGGATGATGCGAACAATGACCCGCAGTGGTCTGAAGAGCAGCTGATTGAGGCCAAGTTCTGCTTTGCAGGTTTGAACATCGGGCAATGTGAAATCGATGTGATGAACCGAGCCACAGTGGCAATTTTTGAGATCCTGGAGAAAGCCTGGTCTACTCAGGACTGCACTTTGGTAGACATGAAAGTAAGCAGCATGTTGTGGAGGGGGGGCGGTATTTTTTAAAAAGGATCACAAGTGGGTTTGCTTGTTCACACAATGTTTGTTTGTCTCTTCTAGATTGAGTTTGGTGTGAATGTAACAACCAAAGAGATTATTCTTGCTGATGTTATTGACAATGATTCCTGGAGGCTGTGGCCTTCTGGTGATCGGAGCCAGCAGAAAGACAAGCAGGTAATGTCTTTTGTTTGTTTTTTTTGCCTGTTTTTGGTGTTGGTAACATTATACAGACACAGTATTAGTTATCTTTCATAGTAATTTTAGGTAAACAATTGTGAAATTGGAAATTATATGTTCAGGGGTGGTAGTGTTCCGTTTTATAGGCTATTTTCCATCTTATTAAAAATTTTGGGAACTGTGAAAAATTATTATTATTATTATTATTATTATTATTTATTTCTTAGACGCCCTGATCCAGGGCGACTTACAATTGTTACAAGATATCACATTATTTTTTTACATACAATTACCCATTTATACAGTTGGGTTTTTACTGGAGCAATCTAGGTAAAGTACCTTGCCCAAGGGTACAACAGCAGGGTCCCCGACCGGGGATTGAACCCATGACCCTCTGGTCAAGAGTCCAGAGCCCTAACCACTACTCCACACTGCTGCCCTAAAAATTAGTGTGTGTTTGGAATGTGGAATGTGTACTGTAGCAATTGTGGGCTTTGGCAAGCAGAGAGCTTATTTCGTAAGCAAAAACGAAAAGTTGTTTTCAGCTTCTTGCAATTTACCAAGAGTTTGCATTATTTTCCTTGCAGTATTACACTGTAAAGTCATACTTTTATCAGAGCAGTGCATTTGGTATACTATAGCAATGGTGTCAGACAAATACCCACTTGATGATATACTTGTACTAGTCTGTACATTGACCTAGCGAGTCAGTGGCATATATATGATGTTACAAGGTATCTGTGGTTTTAAAACTTAATTATTTCTACGTAGTATTAGAAATGTAAAGAAATACAAAAACATTGTCATTTAAGGTTTGCCATGTATACGATTTTATTGATTTAAAGGCAGCAAAATATGGAAATTGCACGTTCCTTTTCAATATTGTATCAACATAATTTAAAAGGTTTACAAAACTTGAATGTCGCTGAATTTGTCACTCAAGGTTGTTTAATGTATACAATTTGTCTGCTTGTTAAGTTTTTTTGCAACCAACACATTTTATAGAACATTTTTAAAGATTGTTTCAATAGCGACTCGAGTTTCAATGTTTGAATGCCGTTTGACCTTTTGATGTAGCGCAAATACTTCCAAGGTTAGCTCAAAGATATTCTATTTAATATAATAGGAATAAATAAAATATCTTTGGTTACCTGTACCTGAGAGAATGCAATGAAAACGAGCAGCCATATTTAGCTGGAAACTAGGTATTCTCAGCACAGTAATAAGCTTTTAGTTTTGGTTTGAAGGCAGCAGGAGCATAGCCTGTGTTTTTTTTTTTTCTTTTTTCCTATTTGCTTGGTTATGCACGGCAATTTAGAGGTAACAAGTTATTAAAATAAGCTAAGAAACAAACAATACAGCTTGTTTTTGATGTTGTTTGTTTCTGTTTGCACTTTGTTTTGTAAAATGAAGTGCAATTATTGTGCACAGTGTGTGTGTTTCTGTAGGTTGTATACACATTTGCTTTGTAACAGCTACTGTTAAAATACAAACTGCTAAAAATGTTCGCCTTGGTGCACTCTGCACCATACATTTTCCGTCTTGGCTACTTCGCTCTGCTCCCACCCTTGTATGTTGTAGTTCTGCTCAAATCTAAATGATAATTATGTATTTGTACTTTGTCAAACAAGAAACTGGAGCTGGTCTGATACTGATATACATAGGCGTTCCAGAATTTGAGAAGGAATTTTTTTTTTTTTAAGGCATCATCCATTCAGTAGTTAAGAAATATTGTTCCATTTTATTGATGAAATCAGTTGCAGGGAAATTTATTTTAAACTACATTACAAATGATATATATTTTTTTTTACAGGTGTACCGCGATCTTAAAGAAGTCACTCCTGAAGCGCTGCAGGTGGTTAAGAGACACTTTGAATGGGTGGCAGAAAGAGTCCAGGTACCCTTTTCCATATGCTTGTTGTAACTGATAGGATATTATTTACCTAAATGTATCACAACCAATAGAATTTAACCATATAAATTGTAGGTAACCAGTAGACTAGTGTGTAATGCTTTTCTCATATGACATATTTTTGAAAGCAATATATTGTGTGGGTCTGTGTGACTGGGTACACCCCACCCCTGTGTGTGTGTTTTTGTATTTGTATTGTTTCACTGTATGGTTTGGTGTGTTAAAAACTGGCTGTTGACCACGCAAATGAGAAACCCTGTGCCTAATGTGGCAGAGGGATAAACTAGGTAACTAACTAACAGCCAGTTAATCTCTCTGCCACAAAACATCAGCAGCTTTGGCTGAATATGGTTGCAGTGTTCAGGAGAAATGGGAGTAAGAGAGGAGGTAAAAGAATAGATATAAAGAAACAATTGCTACACGTGCTGGTTCAACACCAGCACAGTACATGTTTTAGAACTTGTTTGTCCATTTGTTTTGGCCACCGTGCCTTTTTGTTTCTGTGAAGTGTTTTGTTTTGTTTTGTTCAGCTGTTTTACTTGTTTATTAATAAAACTCGCAGCAGCGCTTACCTCACAATCATGTGTGTCAATTCTCTTCCTGCTCTGACATCACCACAAAGCCATCTCGGTCACAGGGTCTAAAAAATGATTTCTGTTTTAAACTTGTAATGAAAGGAGCATTATGTATGATTTCCCTATTTTTATAAATTTGGGTATAAGGTGTCAGGACCCCACTTGATCTAAGTTGGTACAGTCAAACAAGCAAAATTCCATTCCTATTCTTTTAAGCCCATGCTTATAATCATGTTGAAATGTTCTTACAAGTTTAACATGTACAAAGTAATTTGGTCACAATTTTTAGTTGTTAAATAACTTTCTGAATTAACTGTCTTATAATATTAACAGTTTTTTATTTAATTGTTTTACCGTATGTAAAATGGTGTCTTACAAAAGTAAAATAGAAACGTGGCACATGTTGCAAGGTTATAGAATCATATGACCTGACACATTCCGTTCAAACTGTTTGAAGTGTTCAAAGAAAGACCGGTCATTTACCCCTATAACTAGACATGTGACCAGGAACCTTCATGAACTCCAGTTCCATACCAATTTTCAATCCTTGTGCTGCATTGTTCTTTATGTGAGTTTACCAATTTAAACATTCCATAGATTTACAAAATACATTTTATTCCTTAGTCTACTTTATGCAAGTCTGTGCACTACTGAATTACTTTGAGCTATGTAATAATTAGATAAAGTAATAGAATACTGTAGGTATCCATTTTAAAAGTCAAGCTGTGTCTTTCAAAAGCACTACAGTTAATAAGATGAGTGTATGGAACAAAATTAGAAAGAATAAATGCAACTATATAAATATATATATAAACCATTAAATACCATTACAGTACTAGGAAATGTATTGTAATTGTTTTTCATATTTATACTCTGGAATACTGTGAACTTAAGTCCAAACTGATAAGAATATATCTTGTCTCATGCCAGTTGCTGCTGGAATCAAAGAACAGTTGTAGAGTGGTGGTGCTCATGGGATCCATCTCCGATATTGGCCACTGTGAAAAGATCAAGAAGGCCTGTCTCTCCTACGGCATCCCTTGTGTCCTGAGAGTCACCTCTGCTCACAAAGGGCCAGATGAAACTTTAAGAATCAAAGCAGAGTATGAAGGTAAACTGTGATGGGAGTATGGTGGAGTTTGCCAATATGGGGAAAGGGGTCCAAGTAGAAGTTTACATTAATGGGAATGGAGAGACGTCTGTTTGTTTTGAGAACCAAGTAAGTAAATATGAAAGTAGAATACTGTCCGGTAAGGGCTGGTTTCTGACAATTTGGAATGCACAGAAGGTTACACTGTAGAGGAGTTTAGAAAACACTACACGTACATAGTTTTCATTCAGTGCTTCAGGCATACTCAGAATAAACCTGTTGGTAGTTTAGACAATTTCTACCAGAAGTCTTTATCACCTGTGTGTGTGTGTTTGTTTGTTTTATTTATTTATTTATTTTTTACCAGGTGATGGTGTGCCGACTGTCTTTGTAGCAGTGGCTGGCAGAAGCAATGGGCTGGGCCCAGTCATGTCGGGAAACACTGCATACCCTGTTATCAACTGCCCTCCAATTACTGCAGACTGGGGTGCACAGGACATCTGGTCATCTCTGAGAATGCCGAGTGGTAAGGCTTTACTATGCAATCTGTTTAGACGATAATTAAGCATATGGTGCAAGCCCTTGTAAAACCTTGTGAAAAAAAAACAACTTCTGAATGACTACTTTGCCATATTGTCACAGACACTGGTCTGTTGCTTAAAGTAAATATCCTTCTTAATATTGCTGTGTAAGCCAAATATGAGGCTTACTGCTGCCACATACAGCACTGGAGTGTACCTTAAGGCTGTTATATTCCAGAACAGTACTTTACAGTCATTTTACTGCAGCGTGTGTATGTATATATGTTATTATTATTTTTTTTTTGTGTGTGTGTTTTTAAAATACTTTTTTTTGATTGATTTTTTCCCTACATGCTCAACTGATAAACAGAAACAGGTTTAGTTTTGAAATAGCCCTTGCTTTCAACATATTATTATTCCATTAATAATTTGTGTTTTTCATTTTTAGTTACTGCTAGATACTATTGCGTTCAAAATTTCTAAATAATTGGTTGAAGGTCATTTTAAATGCAATGTGAAAATACATTAAAATATAGATGTAGTACTATTACAGTACTGTAAATTCCATTAGTAAGTGTAAACCACTGACAAATGGTACTGTGGATTTAAAAAGTAATAATTAACACATCACATCTATATTAACCTATTTTAGTTTATCAAGTACTCCAAACAAGTTCAAGAACATATCATCTTTGTTTTAACTTAACATTTCTTTCAAAAACCATACTTCGACAATAGTTCCAGCTGCATTAGCGTTTACAAATTCGTCATATTAATTCAAATGTGTGTGTGTTTTTTTTATACTGTTTTGAATTGCACATTGCCATTGAAATGATCCAGTTAGTTGATGAGTTAGTTTGTTAAGAACATAAGAAAGTTTACAAACGAGAGGAGGCCATTCGGCCCATCTTGCTCATTTGGTTGTTAGTAGCTTATTGATCCCAGAATCTCATCAAGCAGCTTCTTGAAGGATCCCAGGGTGTCAGCTTCAACAACATTACTAGGGAGTTGGTTCCAGACCCTCACAATTCTCTGTGTAAAAAGTTTTGTTTTGTCCTGAAAGACTGAGATTTATTTTATTTATTTAATATTATTTTTTTTTTATTTTTGCCATCTTCCAGTTCATGTAATTGTTCTTCATCCAAATCAGCATGTCTTCTTACTACTTTGTTTTGTTTGGTTTTTTTTTACTGGTAATTGGACACTTGGCTTTATAGTTACTGTACATGTATAACTGTAAACAAGATGTCGATCAGTACTTTAAATTCTGTGAGGCAGTGCAGTGATTTCAAATGGTTTTTTTTTCTGTTTTCCAGGTTTGGGGTGTACAACTGTCCTTTCACCTGATGCTGCTGCCCAGTTTGCAGCACAGATTTTTGGCCTGAATAACCACCTGGTCTGGGTTAAGCTGCGGGCCTCCATGTTAAACACATGGATCTCTCTGAAACTGGCTGACAAGAAACTGCAAGAATGCACTCTGTAGGAAATGATATTGTAAAAGCAAATGTGCTACTTTTTGTACAATTTGTGCTGACAGAAGCCCTGGTGAAAGCACTACAAGTAATTCCAAATAAATAATGGAATTGGTTGTTTTCATTCCAGCTGTGTGTTTTTCATTTAATTTTACATTTTTTTATTTTTTTATGCCCACTCTTTGACTTTTTCCGTGTGTATAAATTGATTCCCCGCTTCCATGAGAAGGCTTTACTCAAAATGTTGTAGCATGATAACACACATCTCATTATCGTATGTTAATGACCATTAAAAAATCTGGTTTAAAGGGAGAACCACATTTTTTCAATGCACCAGGCTTTATACTGGTAATTGCAACCAATCTCTTACGCCCTCTAGTCCCGCGGGCGGAACACGGAACTGCACGTAAATATTATATTTCATAACTCATTTTTAATATTATTACAAAAGCAAAAGAGAAAAAAAGCTGACTCGATATCAAAATCGTTGTTTTCCTACCGTCAAACAGCGAAGGAATTTTTCGAATCCGTCATTTCACCGCTGAGATATCCCATTCGCAATGTGTCTAGTACCCCCATGCAGTCAAAACAAAAGCAATCGACTAGCTTGCGTTTTGCTGTTCTGGTCTTACAACCTTGATGACGGTGAAATCTCCCTGATCACGTTGTAGGGGAGGTCACAAGCTTTCCATTCATACCTTTACTTTGTAACCCAATCCATCACAGAGTAATCGATGTGCAAACAAACACGCCCACCTCTTGAATGAGATAAGGGGGAAAAAAAAAAAAAAGCCTTTCAAAGGCAAATGCATGTGGCAATGGCTAGCCTGTGAGGTGCCAGAAGATAACATCCCTTTTAGAACTTAGTGTATCAATTGACATAAAGATTTACACAATGTTTATTTTTTGAGAGGTTTGGGGACCCTTGGGCTTAGCTTTGTAAAAACTCCTGTAGAATTTTTACCCAGTATAGTAGACATGTTGGTGAAGCACTGGAAAAAAATCTGGCTCTTTTCATATGCTACAAGTTGAAAAAATGACAATAGAACATAAAAAAATAAAAAGCGTTTGTTGTTTTTTATGTATTTTTTCTGGATATCTCCTTCCAGTGTGGTACTGAGTAAGACTTTTATCACACCTGAGGTTTTAGTCTTGATGCCCAAGGGGTTACCTTGAATTCAAGCCCTGAACCATGCCTGTGCTGTCTATACTTTGGAAGATATTGTGATTTATTTAAGGGCACAGCCCCCCAGGCGGAAATTGTCTGTGAGGGGCTGGGGTTTTGACAGGTTAAAAATAACACTAGGCATACTGTAACTGTTTGCTTATTAATTTCCTAAGAAAAGTAAAAAAGTGTTTTGTGCTTTCAGCTGTAACTGATGGATATTAATAGAATTCTTAGTCATGCTTTTTTTTTAATCTTTAGAAATGTGTTTGGAAGATGATTTAATATGACACAACAGCAGCAATGTTAAAATAAGGTGATGTTCTACAAAGGGATTTTCAAACTTTTTTATTTTATATATATATATATATATATATATATATATATATATATATATATATATATTTTTTTTTTTCTGCTGCCCTGGCCAGATTCTCTACTGCATTTTGTTTCAACACCGTTTCCAATCTGCTGTGGATCATTCTTGTCCCATTCCTCTCACCCACTTTTACAATAGCCACCATTGACAATATTCCAGTATTTTGTGTTATAACTAGCCTCTGATCACAGGTGCAAACAGCGAGTAGAGATTTTCTATAGATTATCATGATTACAAATGTTTCAGTTTGATAAGGTTCCAAAAATAATGTAGAAGCATAGGATTAAATTTCTAACACTTGCGGCTAGCTTCACAGACCTTGATTAGCTCTAATCTTGGATTACATGGAATAGTCCAAGACTAGTGCTAATTGGGGTCTGTGAAACTAAATGTTAATCGTCCCACCGGATAATCCACCACTGAATTTTAGTGGAACACTTTACTCCACTGGAAAGTACCCTGGTTTGAATCAACCACTGATTACCATTTAAAAATACATGGTAGAAGCAATCCATAGGGACCCACCTCCCCAATCAAATAGACAAACTTCTACTGTTTAAAATGTTAGTCTGCCTAACTATTTCTTGCATGTTTTATCTCAAAATGAGAAACACAATAAACTTCACATTTTTACCAACACCTGTCTTCATTTTTGATCACATGGTTTTTGATCGGTGTTCTTTATCTGTGGTCAGAACAGTGTGTTAATTTCAGATTAATCACAAGGCTACCTAATCCAAAATGGTAAACATGATAATTAAAGAGTTTTGGTTGGCTGAATTCAGTTGCCTTGGTATATGCAAAAATCTACTGTCTGCACATGCTCTGTCAACTATAAATAACATCAGACCAAAGAAATGGGTATGGTGCAAGTGTCTTTTATTGAAAATCAATAAATTAAATATTCAAGCCAACACATAGTCCGTAGAAACATCAAAAACAATTTACATACAGTAAAGCCATTGTCAGGCATATTAAATAAAAAATAAAAAAAGCATATTTCTTAGGGCAGCAGGAATGCAAATTCATACCTCCAATTTGTGCAGTCTGGCATATTACAAAACAGTATAAGGCAAATAACTTCTTCAAACCGATGCATCTAAATATTATACTTCTAAATCTTAAAGGAGCATTTTAATTTCAAATGTTCATTACTTAGCAGAGGACTGCGTGATAATCTTTAGAGAAGAGGATGGTTTGCTATAGCAAATAACTGAGACCTGTTCTTTTACATTTTGCACTGCATATTGGTACATACAACATACCTAAATGCGTTTTCAAAGCTTCTTTGTTATTTCTAGGTGGACTTTAGGATCAAAAGTGTGTGTGCTTAATGAAATGCAACTGGGTAAATGGCTACTGGAACATTTTGCTCCATAGAAACACAGAACACAACAGTAATTTTGTTCATCGTATGGACATACTTCAATGCAAATAAATAACGCTTTGGGAGCCAAGATTTTCCAAAGACACTGGAAAAGGAAAGTAAATGATTTTAAAATCGAGTGGATTAAGAAGTTTAGATGTGCCTTTTTTTCAGTGTGTGGATACATGTGCTTGTGCAAGAATGTTTTCAAAACGTGTAGCAAAGAGAGAAGATACATATAGTATGTGTTGTAAACTTGGAAGCACTTGGCATGATATATCAAACACCTCTGGCCTTGGCACAGTTTCAAAAACACTTACCTTTTGTATTCAGAATTTCACTGATATAGTGCAAATATTCTTTCCATAAGAATGCATTACTGATACAACATCATTGTATCCGTACGACACAGAAGCTCAGATCCCTCAGGCTCGGGTGACAAATAGTCTCTTTGTTTATGCTTTTTACCTTTCTTTAAAGAGACCATAATTAAAATGCCTGTGGAAGTCACATGTAGAGCAGAATGAAATTAGACGTGTTGTCGACTGCAGCAGGTGACTCTTCTGGAAGATCTCGTTGGCTATTCACTTGGGATGCTCTGCAAGTATGTGAGGATGTACTGGATTTTGAGCAGGCGTTCCTTTAGTGACATCATCGACAGCACAGAGAGCTGGTATTTTGGATCCACAGGAAGAACAGCTAGAAGCCACCAGCAACAGGCAGGTCCATCTGGCGTGGCCTGGAAGAAATATATTTTATTACTTTCTGGGAACATTATTCATCTAAAGCTGAAAGATGTCTTCTATCATTTTTAAAGTATTTGCAGGCCTGCCAACCATTTTTTTTTTTTTTGAGTACCACTCCTGACTCAGATATAATACTTGGGGGGGGGGGGGGTTGGCATTCTCCCCAGAACATTTTTAAGGATTTAAACAGCTAAATGCTGCACTCTGGTGAGTTTTGAGTGAATTTTTCAGTAAAAAAAATAAAAAATAATAATTAGATTAGCTATGATTGTTTCAGTTTAAATTTAAATTTGTTTCTTTACCATAGTATAGATAAAAACCTTTTTCATTTCTACCAAGTGAAACTGATAATTGATTTCAAGTACAGAGATATAACCATGTTTGTAATATGTTTTTATTTTATTTACTGTCAAAATGTAAAAAAGGTATAAGCTTTCCACAAAGTGAGTTGTTTAAAACAAAGAGAATACATTTTTTAATCTTCTCCCCAACAAAGCACTTTCAAAAAAGGAAAAAAAATGAACTTAACATGTCTGTGCTCAGGCTGGCTCTGTGTTGGGTTTTGTTTTTGGTCACCAAGCTGAACACTCTTTCACAGTCAGCATTACTGTGGAAGATGACCAAAATGCCTAGCATTACTGCAGAAAGACTTGCAAAGACTTGCTTGTCAGCAACCTTGATCAAGATAATCTCTCTCCAGGCTTCGTCAATGCGCTTGGTCAGGATGCGGTCTTCAAAATCATTTACCTGATGCAGGCAGAACTCATCTTCCAGTTGGTCTACTGTGACCCCCTCCGGCAACAGACAGGCAAAGCGATTGATGAAGAACATGAGAGAGCGGGAGCTGTATGACTGCCTTTTGTGGATGTCTGCCACAGCTGCATCCACCAACACCTCATCTCAAAAAGGAAATTTCTGGATCACATAGTCAGCAGCTGATGAGAAGAACTACCTCGCATCCTTGTAAAACTGCCTCAGGTGTCGGCTCGTCTGGCTCAAGTTGCTCATCAGAAAGCTGGTTTTCCCTTTTGTTGTGGCCTGTGGGCTTCAAACCTCTTCCCACATTTTTCATTCTGGCAACAACTTGTTCTGGCTTGCAGAAGCACAGCAATATTTGTTGCAGTCGTTTCTCCAAAGTTGACAGCAGGGTGTGGATGCAGAGTTCTTCCTTCTGCAAAGCTTGGTTTCGCATGTCAAAAATTGGTATAGCCCTCTTCAAAAATAGTACATATACCTTGGACACAGGGTCTGACAGAAACTTGTGCACCTTCTCAGGCTTGGATAGTGAACTCCCATAGCAGGGTTCTCCCCAGAAATTCTGTACAGCTGGGCGGCAGAAAATTATAGCCGGCAGCACTTTTAATGGAAACATAAACTTGCCTTACCTTAAATATATAATACGACAAAGAATTTGAATGGTGTGTTGTCTTTTGTTGACTATATCTGGTTTTGCTTTTGTATGTTCTACATTTTCTTTTTCATTACTGTTTTTTTAATATGGTAAATTACCACGCTTTATTTGACTGGGGAAAGAGAACGTAGGGTTATTGGAGTTAAAGAAAAAAAAAAGTAACCTTTTCATTTCTTTTTTTAGCTTAATTATTGAGCTTATTGCTTCATTTAAATTGTTTTCTTTATGTTGTTATCAGGGCATTTTGTTAATGCACGTCTGTTTTTGTTTTTCGCTGTTCTACATTTTTTTGTTAATGTACTCACACACATTTGGTCACCATCATAACTGTTGCATGAAACCAGAGTGTAATAACCCAGCACCTCGGCACTTAATCATCTGTATATCAGCTAACAAGTGTTCAACTGATATCCCATACAACCTTTATACATGAACCCCCAATATCTCTCACAAGCACCTGGGTACATATTTTTTTTGGTGCACATGTACAGATATTATGTAGTATATATCACCTCACAGTACAATAATACAACAAAAAAATGGACTGAATGATAATACCCGAAAATAATCTTAATATTTTCAAAAGTAGATGGTGGATTGTGCCGATTGCTGGCTTATTTTGAAAACCCTGCGTTCATTGTCACTATTTTTGCTTTGAAAATAATTGACTTTTTTTAGCAGTCATTTTAACGTGTTAGCCTCTCAAAGTGCTTAACACACAAAACCCGCCCCTTCAACTCTCCGATTGGTTAAATGTGTCAAGACAGCTGTCAGGTGGTTCCAAGATTTTTTTTTTTCACCCAGCAACGTGGAAGTGACCTTGTCTGCTATAAGCACAATCAGTCCTTATTGTTAAAGGCACAGTAGCATCTGCAAGACGGGCAGATCTGGTTTTTTCAGGAGGGCGGCAACAGCCATTTCGGCGGGCGGCCCGCCCGGCTGAAAAGGCCTGGGGAGAACCCTGCAGAGGGTTTCTTCCCCTGACACACTTTGACCTTTTTTTCCTTAGATGTTTTCTATTGCTTGGCCACTTCTACCTGTTTGAAGAGGAAAGCACTGAAGTCAAACCCTGTCCCAGTTGTTGAAGTTTAAGTTGTAGGTGTAGGTGCTGGCTTTACACTGCTGGCGGTACTGGAGGATGACGAGGCCTTGGGTGACTTCTCAGCCTGCAAAGTGGACTTCGCTGGAGCTGGCATGGAAGCGGTCTTTGTAGCCTTTGCTGGTTTTGAAGAATTGACCTCTCCAGCAAAGAATGAAGTCAGAGGATCCCACTGCTCCAGGAGGCAGTTCACACCTCGAGAGAGCCACCTGGTGGAACACAGCTTCAGAATCTTCAGGACATCAGCCTCACACATCTTCTGCACCTCACGCAGTGTTGCCTTCCTTTTGCTGCTTTTCTCCAAGTAGTAGAAGATGGTGATTAGATGGTCTTCGATGCTGACTGACAGCTCCCTGGAGGCTCTCTCTGCAGCAATGTTAATAAGGCAGCAAGCACAGCCAACCAAGTAAATGTGTGGGTGTTGACCTTTTATAAAAGGGTGCCACTCCCTTTCCCCGGCCTTGCATCACAGCTGCATTGTCAGCTGCAAAGCTGACAGTTAGCCAGGTTACCCCCCTCCTCCTCAGCTCATCATCCACCACATTGAAGATCGCTCAGCCAGTGGACTCTACTTTCGACTATCTTCAGCAGTAAAACAACAATTCTGTTGACTCTGGCATTAAAAGAATCTCACTACAATGGGATACATCTTGATGTCATCAAAAATCAGTACTGCTATCTGTAGCAATACTAAAGGGGGGATGTCTTCATTGTATCCGCAATGCACTGTTTATCATGAGAAGCCAATGTCTTCACAATATTGGAGGAATTACTGCGTGCACAACCACACTGCTTGCTGATGTTGCTGTCGGGAACATCTTTTTGAAATAGGGTCCAGCGTGGTCTGCTACAGCTAGTGGCAAATTGTGCTCCACTAGGAAAGATGTGAACAGTGTCTCTACTCGGATGGTCCTATGGTCATGTGTTGGCAGGAACATTGTATTAATCTTAGGGACAGACGCTACAGCACTTGCCAACTTCTTGTGTTTAGCCCCTTCTATGTGGCGTCTGCAGTCTGAAAAAAATGACAATAGTTTAACATAGATTATTTTATTAAAGTAAAGATACATTTTATACATTGTGTGTATGTAAACATTTGCACATATGTGATAAGACAGATCTGCTGATATCAACATACAGTAATGGGACAGATAACATACGTCACAATTTCGCTGAAAAACTAATATACTTATGATAGTATTGTAAAATTACAATACTATCATACAGCTTATTTTTAAATTAACTTTCATAATAAGATATTACATTGTTGTGGTTTTATGCTACTAAATGAACACTAGAGGTCACTATTACTAGTAATAGGCTAAAAAGGAACTACTGCGTAGAGGTAATGAAGCAGTTACTGGTGATTACCGTTGACTTGACTACAAAGTTCAATAAAGCGATTAAATACTGTATACACCATTTCCTGCTTTTCACTTATGACTACACAACAATTGTTCATGAAAAAATACTTGTTTTATGTAAGGTTTGCATATTGTGGACACTTCAGAGCTAAATTATTATAACTGGCATGATCTTAGTATTACAATAATTAAATATTTAATATTAGTATAAATCACTATAATAACATCTAAAATGGGAAATAAATTGTATGTCTTACCTGAAGCTCCTTGTTGACTAATGTCAAAATCTACTTTACACACCGTGCAAAAAGCATGGTGCTCTAGCTTGGACTGACGCAGACAGTGCCACTTCTCGGTGTAGCTTTGAAGAGAATTCTGTAGACTGTGTTCACGCTTTTTCTTCTGTGGTGGAGCACTACCACTTCTTTCTTCATCTGCCTTTCTCTTTTCAAGGAAAATGCACGTTCACGTTTGTTTAAAAATCAAATGAAACGTTGGAGTTTAATTGAGCGCATGACGTGTATACTTCCTGCCTACGCGCGGGTGTGTTTAGAAAATGAAACAAACATGCACATACAGTATTATAATTTACCATTACATATACATATAGATGCATCGAAAAATAAGAGAGGGGAGGTTGACTTAAGTGGATCCGGGAACATAAAATTAAGGTTAAACAGACAGGCATTGATTTTCAATTTTATTCTACTGTATGTGTATAATTGGATGCATACCCAGATTCACGTGAAAATATCTGATTACTCGCTTTATTTGCACAGTGCGCTCGCTTTGCCGTGTGCATTACTTCATACGAATCAATTCATGTTTAATTACTTTGTCATTCACAAATAAATAACAAACTAACAAGCTGCACCGTGAATAGCTATCTTTTGAAAGACAGGGCACACAGAATCAGACCTTCATTTGCTCGCTCAGTCAATCATGTCAAGTGTGCGTTTTAATCAGTGCAATGCAAGATCTGGTTCGTACTCTGCCTTTCAAAAGATGAAAAATGTCACTGGGCATCTATCTAGGATTAACGTGGACTATCTGGGCAACACTGTTCTGCATGTATGTGTGTGGTTTTGTAGTTCGGCCAGGAAATCATGGTTAACACAGTAATATCACCACTGATCTTTATATAGTGATCAGTGAATGCAAAGTGACAGTGGGCAGTCATAAGCAAATTTCAGGAGATAGGATTGGTCAAAATAGGGAGTCTAATGAAATTAACCAATCACGTTATATGCAACACTTTCTCTAGTAACTACAGGCAACATCATAGACGATAAACAAATAATATTTCATTTCTGATGAAACCGTATCCGTGTATTAAACAACTCAAAATGCGTAGCGGATACGCAAAATGCGTACAGGTTGGCAGGTCTGTAAAAGTGTTTTTTAGTGCTGTCGATTTAATCTTGTATTTTATACTGGGTGGATTTAGTACTGTGTGACTAGTACTGCATCTGCATAAAATGAATCAACATGCGTAAGGAAAACTTAACCAGATTTTCATTATCTGAACATATTTGTTTTAAAAATTAATTTTGAATGTTTTTTTTTTTTTTTTCATAAATTTTCTGTATATTTATCCATAACCTACATGAACAGAATGATAATTAATTTAATGGATTCACAGCCATGTCATTAAATTAATTTGTTGAAAAAGGGTGTTACTGTAGATATGAGTTAAGTTTACCTGTATGTCTTCCTCCCTCTCTGGCATTGGCCCAAAGTGTTGAAGAATCTGCCCCCGGAATCTATTTTTCAAGTTCTGGAACCAGGTGCAGGCTTGCATGTATACCTGGTCATGCAGTTCTTGGAGTTTGCGAAATTCTTCCTCATCTTGTACCTGCAAAGGATCATTTGTGATATTAGTATAGATATAGTATGAGCATTTCCCCTAAGTCCACATTTTAACAAATGTACTGTAAACACTATTAACCCTAGTAATGCACAATACTTCTTGCATACATCCCAACATTACAGGGTTAGAACAGGTGATGTTCACATGCTGGTTTTTACATTAGGAAGACTGATGCTAATCAGGGTCTGACACCATACATTTTTGTCAGAGCTATAGAAGCAATTGATGATACTGGGTTCAAGTCCAAGTTCAGACACTAACATACAAGAACAACCATGATTGATTATGATTATATATATATATATATATATATATATATATATATATATATATATATATATATATAGCAAATACATAGAAAGAAAAATAAATTCTATAAATATTACAAATGTATTTGCCTTTACATCTTCCAGATATGCAATGTTGGCCGTGAAATATCCATCTCTCATTCCCCTTTCCAAGACTTTGAAACGCTTTCCACCGATTGTATCTACAACGGAGCGGCCATCTGGAAGAAAATGGACACTCCGAATCTGCAGCATGCAGCCATAGTCTACAAAACTGAACACAGAGAAGAAAAGGTCTTTATTTGTATGTCCTTGAATGCTTCCTAAATTAATCTTTGCAAATGCAACTTGCATTTCTAACTTTCAGATTTTTAATAAGATTAACAAGAGCAGTGCAGTTCAGTTCAGTCAACTCCATTTGTTCGACACTTTTTAGAAAGCAGGTTAGTCACATCACTTAGATATTGTGTAAGATTTTAAGAGTGGAATACAGTAACCACTGCCACTTTGCTTAATAGTGTAACTCACACAACTTCTTTATAGTAAATGCAATAAACAAAATACACCACTGGTGGTATTGTTACACTGCTTAGCATTGGCTTGATATTGGAGGACCATAAATAGTTATTTTTACATATGAACTTACCCTTTCTGAGCATCACTGATACACATTCCAAATTGTCTGGTGCCAGTTTCCATGCATCTTCTAATCATTAGTCGATATCTTGGCTCAAACACATGAAGAGGACAAGGCACAGTGGGGTATGCCATAGTGCAAACAAAGACTGGGACATTCTTTGTCAAACTGGATTGCAAACAAAAAGCCAATAATTATTATCTGTATATCAGCAGGACATCAGTGTGCTATCTGAGTTCAACTTAAGCAACATGTGCCCTATTTCAAAATACAGTGGTAAGATGTATTAAAAGTGCACTATCATCTTAGTTACTTACTCTGAGAGTTCAACAGTTTCTTGCAGGTGAATTTTTTTTCTTTCTGAATGCTCCTCAGGCAAATACTTTTGTATTAGCTCTTCAAGCAGCCGTGTAACATTGTACTTCCTAGATGCTAGGTACTGCAAAGAAAAATAATATTTCAAGCTTTTAATGAGTAGATTCAAGAAGTTTACTATTATCCATAGACAATTAGCAGTACTTAACACACATCTTGGTTATGTTGCCATTTAATTGTCATTCCAATCTTGAACTAAATTTCACATTTTCAGTTACGATTTCTGTTCAACCGTCTTTATATGCCAATTACAAGAATATTAACTAATCCAGGTAAATAACAGAATAAATGATGAATATGAAACAAAAACAAAAACAAAAACAAAAAGGGGCCTACCTCTTTTAGGCTTTCTTTACAGAGAGGACACTGTGGTGTGTGATCGAGACATCGCTCTAAGCAATTTTTACAAAAGGTGTGGCCACAAGGAGTTGTCACTGGCTCATAGAATAACCTGCAAGGAGAACAGAATCAGTTATGCATTGAATAACAAACATCGGATTAATTTTGTGGCTAAACTAATCTTTTTGATTTACATTTAGAATAGTAGAACCATTACATTTTACAATATACAATACATCTCAATATATTTTTCTTTTTTTCTTTTTTTTTTTTTATTTCATTTGCTTACCTCATGCATAGGGAACATTCAAAATCTGTAACATCCAATAACTTCTTAGGGACTTCTCTGCAGCAGGAAGATGTATCAGTCTCTACAACATAACATGAAGGAATTAACTAAATAAATAATAAATACAAATTAACCTTTCTTTCTCATTAGTTGTATCTTAAGGAGAGGCGAACTATGACAACCAGAAATGATAAAACACCATCATTTTACAAATAAAAAAGAAAGCCACAATTATAAACTCAAGTAATATGCTCACCTCCTTGCTTCTTCTGTTTATTCCTTCCCTTGACAACCGATTTGTCTTGCTCTGAGGCAGACAGTTTCCTTTTGAGTAGACCCCCCTTCTCTTGCCCAGAGAGCTGGGTAGCAGATGAAACTCTTTTCAATCCTTCTTCTCCCGACAGGTTTTCCACCTGGTTTTGAACTCGCAATGACTGAGCCTGGTTCAGTACTGACCTTTCACGGTCTTCAGATGGATTTGGCACTTCACTTTTCTGTGTAAAAGAAGCACAAAGACAACACTTTAAATGATATTATACTAAATATTCTGCATTTCATTTTCAGAGAGCACCCAATACTTTCTGTGTCACTGCAGAGACACAAATATGGTGGGGTTATGGTGAATGTACTTCAGTCTTCATGAAATTCACAATTCATCTTTTGTGTGGAGTCTATTACTAAAGAATATTCATGGACATTGTTTATCCAGACATATTGCTATGATATGTACATGCTACCACACTGTAGATAGTTTTACTTCATAAATAATGGAAGCTTAACAATGTACTTCTTTTGTAAAACTCACAAAAGGCACCACCAAAACACTAGGGCATGCGTCTAATACAGAACATTATTAGAAAGGATAAACCAGGTCAATACCTCTTCAGAACTAGACTGCATGTCGTTGACGCCTCCTGCAGAATGAACATCAGTTATGGAGGTTTTCCAGCGAAGATGTGGTGAGGAACTCAGGGTAGTTTCCCTTAAACCTTTTTTTACACTTTCAGGAACAGGAGATAGTAAATCGCACAAGATCTGTAAAGTTAAATCATACAGGATCAAGATCACGCACCTGTATTTTTTAATAAACACTATCCATATCCCTTGCATACAATTAATTTTAATTGTGAGAACAATATCCAATAAAGTAAGATCCACAACCACTTTTTAAAAATAGATCCCATTATGCTTGATTGATAGGCATTTTGATACTTACATGATTTTGCCATAATGAAGCCTATTTTTATGAAATAGTTGTGGATCGTAATACCACCACCCTAAAATATATATTTTGTAATGGAACAAAACCAGGTCATTTACCCAAAGAGGCAAGAAATACAATTTAAATAAAAAAAATGTTGCCAGTTTGCAAGATACATCAGCAGATCCAAACAGCAGGGGTCTTATTACTTGGCAAATAAACATTAGCTGTAAAAATGTACCTTTTCAACCTCTGTTCTTGCTGGTGCGAAATCCTCATCTAAGGCCAAGCATTGAAGAAACAGTTGTAAAGACTCGTCCATATGGCCCATATCATGCAGTATTTTTCCTTTTCTAAAATATCTCTGTAAAGAACACAGTGAGGATTCAGTTCTGATTAATGTAATCATATCATTGAAAACATAAATTACCTGCTTTGCGCGTTAAATAAAGCAATGTGTTTTTGTAACTAACAAAAATGGTGAAGTTTACTTTTTTTCTCCTGCAGCGAATGTCCACTAATGTGTTTCACTTTCTAACAGGATTATACATATAGTACTTATCAGTCAGATCCTCTTTGTGTAATTTGTCTGGGGTAATATTGAGCATCATGGTCAGTGCATTTTAAAATGTTCTGCATGGACAGGACAATATAGATGGTCTTTATCAGAGATGGAAATAAGCCTTAATTTCCAGGTTTAAATATTAGCTTTATTAGCCACACAGTACAAGTAACAAGATCATATGTGTCTTATTAAACTCATATTAAACACTAATGGGTCCAACCATTATGCAATAGGATTTTTTTTCCACCCCTGTTTATATTTACGTTGTGAATTATTTTTGTGGTGCGGTGATTTTATTTAGGTTCAATAAAAAACATCAAATCATGCAACCCGTTATTAAGGATTGCATTACAATGATCCAAACACGTGCCAAATAATCTCTTTATTGAAGATTATTTTCTCCTTACCTCTGGCCAGTTGGACGACTTTACACACAAAGTTTCCAAATCTTCAATAGCGGCTGTGTACTGTTCAAGTCCAGCATATATCTCAGCTCTGTAGGTTTTCAATAAGAAGTTATCTGGATCTACAAAACAAAACCACAAAGAAAAAAATAAGCTTATACACCTACATTAAGTAAATGCTTATGTACAGTGGCAGACAGAAGTATTGGCACCCTACGCTTAACATAACATAATTCAGGAAACATGTTAAATACAATCATTTAGTAAGCATTAGCCACAAAGACCAAAATACATAATTTCTAGTAGTTTAACAATCTTCATAAAAAATAAAAGCACTGAAATATTTGTTTGTGATAAAAGTATTGGCACCTTAACATTAAGTCTGTATAAATTGAATAGAACAAATTTATATATATATATATATATATATATATATATATATATATATATATATATATATATATATATATATATATATATATATGTGACTGCCAACCATTACACAGTAATTAAGCTACATTATAAAGCCAATACCCAGAGAACTGGTAATTATTTTGGCATTTTGGCAACACAGCAGATGATGATCAAGACAATTGAGTTGAATTCACGTTTGAGAAAAGCACTCGTAGCAAACTACAACAAAGGAAATGGCTACAGAACAGTATAAAAAAAAATATGGAATACCAAAATCCACAATCAAATCAATAACCAATAAGTTACTTACCTGTATGGGACTTACATAAAACACCACACAAATGAATGAGTCATACAGAAGTGTTATGTAAATCAGAAAATAGGAGAGATGCGCTGTAGCTGTAACTTCAATCAACTGACTTTTTTTTTTTTTTACCTGAGAACAAACTAGTCCTAAACCTTTTTTAGAGGATTCATTGGGAGGTTTCACAAATCACATACTGAATGTATAAAGTACAATTTTAAATCTGTTTACTTGCTGTAATGTAACCAAATCGAAATTACAACACAATGTGTGTTGCAATTAATAATTAACCATTACCAGTGTATGTTATAAATGCTAAATAGCAGTCACCTTTTGCCAACTAGGACTTGACATGTTATAAATTACATTCATATATTAAACGCATTTCTATTAAGTCAGATTACATTTACATCTCGACATTTTTCCAGAAATGTATTGAAATTCTACGACTCCTCCCCCTGCCGGTTACAAAACAAATTTCCGCGTGTCATGATGACCTCACTTATGTTATACAACGCGCTTTTTGTGCGCATGCACCTTTACAGTTACACAACATGGTCAAGCTAGGGGATTACATTTGGCTTTCTTGACCTTATATTTTTAGATAGTGATGTCCATTTCCTGGCAGTTAAATGATGGTCAGTAGTATTGCCCTTGGAGTAGAGATAAAATAATTTGTGCTGAGAAATATACCTCAAAAAAACAAAAACAAACAAACAAAGAAAAACCTAGCAACATTCGTCGTTCTCCATTGAGTAAAACAATGGAAAGCTCGATACAAATGCCTGTAGGTATACAATTAATACGTATAAGGTAAAACATACATAAATATTTGAAGCAAACTCGAACATATTCACGCCTACACTGCAACGACTGTGTAACGATACAGAATGTACCAGATATAAGGTCACAAACAACACAGTACATTTACTTACCCGAGTCGAGGTTTGCATTTACTAGAACTGCAGCTTTTTCAAACTGTTTTTTCCTCACATGTTCTTCTATTTCTCCATTTACTTTGGACCTCTTGACTTCATCAGGGAACCACTTCTCCAAAAGACTGCAAAGCATCACATTTGGTCTCAATATGCTCTTGTCGCCACACCATGTTTTTATCGTCTCTTTGCAGACCCTGCACTTTGAGAACAGGTTCCGCTGCAAACACCTCTTACAGTAAATATGCCCACAAGCTATGGTGACAGGGTCAGAAAGGAATCTGTGACAACCAGGACAGTCAAACAGAGCACCAACGTTACTCCCTGCTTCACCATCACACTCACAGTCACAGTCACTCTGGGTAACCACCCTCGACTTCACCCTTTCGATCTTCTTGTAGTTCCGCAAAAAACAGTCCACTAAAGAGCCCAGTTGTTCTGGTCTTACTGACCCACACATGAAAGCCATAGAAAACATGTCTACTGCATTTTTCAGACTATTCTCTGTTGCTAGCGTCTCAGCTCTTTGTAAAATAAGTTTCTGGTGTTCTACCTTGTCCACTGCGCTTAAAGAGGATAAGTATCCCCTTCTTTCTTCTGTCGTTTCTTCTGCGCTGTGGCTGAGGACAGACATTCTAGAAAGGATAGCACAGAATAAAGTGTCAATGTTTACAAATACATTACAACATGTATATACAGTATCTAATCTAGTTGCTCCTCTGTAAAATCTAAATGAGTTTTCACTTGGCGACTCCACAGCACCAGTTTGTTACGTAAAAATGCCGTCACGTGAAAGCAGAGCTACGCTCTGATTGGTTGGAGGTAGCCGGTTACAAAACTGTTTCTGTGGAAGTTTCATAACAGCTGGGTTAAGTAATGTGGGGTGTGTCGTGCATGGTCTATATTCAAGTCTGGTAAATGTGAGGCGTATTTAACATGAAGCATGGAAACATATTACTTGAATGTTCCTATATTATAGCAACTAAGGCCAGGCCTGGTAAAAATAATAATAATAATAATAAAAAAGATAGATAGATAGATACGTTTTGGTATATTTCTGTAAGGGAAAGTGTGTTTGAAAACGAACATTGGGGATATTTATAGGCTTTCGATGCCATGGTAGCCACACATTTATTTCTCTTTAAATCTCTCTCTCTCTCTCTCTCTCTCTCTCTCTCTCTCTCTCTCTCTCTCTATTGGAATTAAGAATAATTTTTTCTTTCAATATGCCATGTGCCAAAAGGAAATATGTCCCTACCACTTCAGGGTTACATTTCTAATTAATCTGCAATTACTGCAATTCATATTTGGCACAGTATACAGTACATTGCACTAATGGATTTATCAATATTAAATGGTGTAGTTTGTGATTTAAATCCTATTTGGTTTATTTGTTATTGGAACCTTGCAACTTCCTTTTAATCTCTTAGTTTGGTTTATCGCAGACATGGAACAAGCACATAAAAATAGGCCAAAGGTGAATTTATCTTATTTCTCAGACATCAACAGAATTTGTTTTTATCATATTTGACTTGCAACTAATTTAGTCATCATTTAGGAGTCAAATCTCAGCTTGTTATGGTACAATATACTTCTTGCAGTCTGTTATAGGAATACATTCAGTATTGGTATTGCTGTTGTAAAAGATATGGGCGATAATGTAACCTCTTTGGAAAATTAAATTGACAATCACGCATGTGGCTTTTGAAAA
The DNA here is from genome assembly GCF_902713425.1 of Acipenser ruthenus. Lineage (NCBI taxonomy): Eukaryota > Metazoa > Chordata > Actinopteri > Acipenseriformes > Acipenseridae > Acipenser > Acipenser ruthenus. The sequence goes on from NC_081190.1 coordinate 57,655,180, forward strand.
TCACCATTTTGTTAATTGGATAAAAAGCTGTTTCTATAGATACTTGTTCAGGTTTCTTCTCTCTGGTAAGCTAGTAATCATGTCATGTGATATAATGCTGGGTTATTTCAGCTTTTGTAAGTCTTCTTGGCTAAGTAGCTAATCTGTCATTTGTAACCCAGTGGAGAAATAAAATAATTGATGTATTGGTGTAAACAAATACAGCGGAAGGGAAAGATATTACTCCCTAAACACTTTGATCACGTTTTAAAGAAGCAAATGCAAATCAATGCAAGTATTGTTGCTCTGAGTTACACACACATTCATTATTTAAATGCTCCAGTTGTTCTACAATAAAGAAGAATTCAGTAAAATAGTAAATGTAAAGATTTTAGTGTTGTCTGGTTCTATATAGTACACTCTAAAAATATATTCTAGAGCAAGACTCTTTGGCTCTTTATTAACCTGTCGGCCTTTGGGAAGAAAAAAAAAGAGCATCCGAACACTTAACATGCATTGTTACATCATCTTTCTCTGTAATCCATCTTTATTCATTATGCTCATTACTGTTTTTTTGTCTCACTACCAGCTTGATGGAAGTCAAAAGTAGCTACTTCGTATTAAATACTTTTTCTGACCAAAAATAATAGAAAAGAAAACTCCTTAACTTCAAATCAATGACACTGGCCTTTTATTTTTTTTAATTACATCATTTAGCTACACAGCAGATTAATTTAATAAACCAATTAAAGACATTCCACGGCAGTTAATGTCACCTAAATAGACAGAAGGTGTAAGTGACAAGTAGATGCTCTAGGTCAGTGTGCCTCAAGCCTTTTTAAACCATGGACCAGGTCAGTGACTTTCAAAGACTTGGTGGACCTCTTTCAAAGCAGGACCACATTAATCCAGGATATTTAAGGATATCCGCTGATTTTGAGATACTAGATTAGTTGTTTATTGTTTTTATAATATTTACAGATATTTCTTCCTATCCTAAAATGAAAAAGCACTACTATATACATATCAATATTCTGTGCTTGTTATGCCAGTTCTTCACTTATTTATGGGCAATAATGTAACCTCTTTTGATAGAGGGTTGAATTGGGAACCGCAAGTATTTGTGTGGTAAATTAAATTCAGAATCACTCATGTGGTTTTATAATCTTCCACTTCTGTATTAGAATGTACACAAACTGGATAGGAAGGTCAGTAAGGTTTCTGGTCAAATTGAATACACAAAAGGCTATACCGTGGCAAATGTGGTAAATGAAAAACAAGGCAATGTTTTATCTTGAAACTGAAAATAACTGTATAAGAGCTAGGTGTAAACAACACCCATTGGTCTGTTAATGGTGGGTGATTCAGTTTTGGGTATAGGTGTGAGAGATGGGTGGAAAGGGAGGGAGATTTTCCAAAGTACAAGAAAAGTGGAATGAAAGAACAAAGAAAAGAAGATCATACATTATAGTGGCAGGTCTTTGCTCAAATGTTCCACTGAAGTGTAAGGTCACAGTAATTTTAGTCTAAAATTGCAAAAAGACCATTTGTAAATGTCTACTCAGGTTACCAACCCTTACTGAGTAACACGTTTGTAAATCAAAAGTAGTAAAAAGAGGCTCTACACCAGAAAAGAATGTATGATGATGCAAACTTAAATGCATGTTTCATAATAATAATAATAACAATAATAATAATTATTATAATAAGTACTGTATTTGATTTGACTAACTTATTTTCCAAAATGTTTGCAGTTAAAATGCTAACTTCACAATACACAGATTATGAAAGTAAGCTACTTAAAGGCTTGGCAGGTCTTTTCCCCGGTAAGCAGTGCAAGTTAGCTTACTCCCTCTGCCTCTGAACTGAATGACAGATAACAGTGATGACGTTAGTAAGGTAGGGCACTTGTTCAACACACTGCACATAAAGAACATTAAGAACAATTCAGTTACGTCAGCTTTACGGGTGAGAAACGTATCTGTAGAATTGATTTTCAAAGCTTATTCTAAATTCTAAACTGTTGTGTTCATACTGTGGATATATGCCATGATCATCAACTTTGTCCTCGAATTTACAGCACTGACATACTTGCTATTTAATAAATAAACTCCCTGTTAGCACATTCCTGCAAATATATATAGAACTACTGATGTAACAGAGGAGAATTCCACAATGAAGTGTGACAAATGATTGTATGATGGATCATCGTTGCTTTGCATCTTTGGTTCAATGTAACCTTTTTTCAGACAAAAATGTATGAGTTTATTTAACAGTTACATAACCTTTCTGATGTTCTGTTTCTCATGAGTATGGAAAACAAGGAACACACTATCAGTTAGATAACTAATTAACTACTCAAAGCAACTGAAAATGATGGGCTCTTCAACAGCATATAATTAGATCCTTTGGTTATAATAATGTAAGCATGCTTTTAAAAATTGTTCAAAAAGTTCATGTGTTTTGATTGCAGAAATTGGGTTATAAATGAGGTTGTCTGCACTTCATTAGTCAACCAATTATGACATATTGCTGTAACACTCTTCCCAGGACTAAGCAGGTGTATACAAGTGTGGCAGGGCAGAGGAAAAGCCCTGCACATAAATAGAGGGGACAGGGCAAGGCCTTGACTGTAAAATATGTTTATTTATTTCAGCACGGGTGAATGTACTGTATTATTATTTAAAAATATATATGTATTGTTGGTGTTTATTGGTGACGGGAGAATGTATATTATGATTTATTTTTTACAAATATGACGGCAGAGCTGTGTGTTAATTTATTGTTTGGCAGCATGACACAAAATCTCGTGCAGGTGACCGTAACTCTTAATTTCTGCATTTTTAACATTTCTTTTTATATACTGTTTTTTAATATGCTATTTAATATATAGCTGTTGTGAGTGTGACATGCCTGGGGACCTCAAAGGTATTGTATTGTATAAATGTAATTTTTTTATGTACTGTACAGTGCTTTGTGTATGGAAAGTGCTATATAAATATAATAAATAAATAAATATATAAATAACACGTGTTTGCATTCAATATTTATTTATAGGAGTTTGTGTAGCATTCAAATTTCAGCATCTCATAGGGTTTATGAGATATGAGAAGCTTAAGAAGCTACAGGGATTCTGAACTGAACAATAATTACAGTTTGAAAATCCCTTGTATGGAAATACACAGTAACACAGATCTGTGTTTCTTTACTTTGTACTGGAAAGCTGACAGTATTCCACTGGATCTTAGCTTTCCTTCCTGGCACTGCTCTAAAACAAATCAGTTGTATTCTTGCATTATACATTGACCTGCACCAGTTTCAGGGAGAATTTGGTTTAGAGGAAGTGAACTTTCTAGGTTTGGTTAATACTGCACCATCTCATGTATGACCCTTAAATCAAATAGTTTTGTATTTCTGTCTTACAACAGGGGGTCCCCAACTATTCCATGAGTTTTTCAATATCAACACTGACCTATGTGACTTAGCAGAGTACAAAGATTCTAAAAGATTAATTATTTGTATCATTAATTAGTCATTTAGAAGATGCTTTTATCCAAAGCATCTTACAAAGACTAGGGGGTGAACTATGCATCACAATTGCTGCTGCATAGTCACATAAAATAGGACCTCGGTTTTACGTCTCATCCAAAGGACGGAGCACAAGGAGGTTAAGTAACTTGCTCAGGGTCACACACAACCTCCTGGTAAGAAGCCCCTTTCTTTAAGCACTGGACCACCAAGCCTCCTATACTGGTATAACCAGGGCTGGATTAACCCATCACTGGGCCCTAGGCAAGCATACACTTGCAGGCCCCCTACCCCTGAACAAACAGCCACACACACATATATACAGTACATACAAACATACATATACACACACAGACACACACACCTCTATATACATTACAGCCTTTATAACTAGCTGTGGCAGGATGGCTTGCAGTGGTGAGGTGTGGTGACGTCACGGACCAGGAAGTAACAGAACCATACAGTGGATGGGAGGGTGAAGCTGAATGCTACTGCGCTCAGCTTATTTATTAAATCAAAAAAAAAAAAAAAAAGATTTAAACAAACAACAAAACACAAAACAAAAAGGCACATTAGCCAAATTAATAGAAACAAATAAGCGTGCTGGTTTTAACCCAGCACAATACTTAGCAGTTGTTTATTTTATTTTATTTTCCTTGCCCTCTCCGCTCCCCGTACTCTCCTCTGTACACTCTCCTCGCAGCACGGACAGCTGCAGGTTCTTATACTCTGGCCGAGGGGTTAACTAGCTGTTAATTATCTTATTACCCCTCGGCCACAGTCTGCACGAGTTTAGTAAGGATGCGTGACTGTCAGCTAGTTAAATAATTAGTAGCTGATCAGCCACGCATCCTCACGAGGTTTTTAAAATATAAAAACCAAAAACAAATATGCAGCGCTTTGAACTGCGCCGCAAACAAAAATACAAATAATAATAAATAAATATATAGGGGCGGGACACTCCGCCACATTAGCTTTCCACCCTTTTACAACAGGTATAATTCTCAGTTTGAAGTTATTATGAATGACTGAATGAATCTGACAGAAAATTAAACTGCAGGGGATGTGCTAAATACATTTCAGAATAAAACCAGAAAAAACTGAAGCCTACATTGAATCCTGTAGCACAGCTCGACAATGACTTTTAACCCCTTAAATACACTGCTACTTAACTGTAATACATACATTGGCATGTATGCCATGTTCACCAGCTGTTATGACCCTGAAATCAGTGTTGTATAAGGTTACTTTAATCATGGGTTTTGTGTATTGAGCAACGCAGGAGGCTGAATGTAGGTATCTTTAGAAAAATCAGTGGTTTTAAATGTGTTGTTTTATTTTGTCACACAATTAGTTTTGTCTTACAATATTTGTTGCAAGCTGCAGCAGAACTCAGTGGCAGTGCTTGAGATAACAACAGGGCTCGGGCACAGAAATATCGTGCGTGCACGTCCAGCGAACTTTTAAAAACTGCATCTGCACAAGCATGGAGTAATGTGGAGATACAGAATTCTATGCGGTAATGTTACAGAAATTTGCGTAACACCTGTCAGAACAATTTGATTTTGAGATACATACCTCGGTTCGAATGTCAGTGAATAAAGTTTTTTCCAGTCAAATTTGTATATGTAAAAAAAAAAACTAAGAAAAAAAACATATCTGTTTTGGGGCCCCCCCCTTGAGTTCGGGCCCTAGGCACATGTCTAGTTTGCCTATGCATTAATCCAGCCCTGGGTATAACTGAGACAAAGACATATCTTTGTTATATTAGGACATTCTGGAGTTATTCCTGTGCACATGGAATAATTAATATTTCCAAACTAGAATAAAATACATTGAAGCCAAAACTGTAATCTGCTTTGTTTCACAGTAATATCACTAAGATAAAAGTCATGTGATTTCTGATTCATGGCTTCTCTACAATCCAAATATATCTAGCAGTCGAATATACTAATAATTGATCTCATATAGACAAACCATTGGGACAGTATTGGGAGACTAATCTAATACTAGCTGGGTGACAGTGTATACAGTATCCCTGTATTGTATCTGTTTTTCAGGCAGTTGTTCCTTGTTAATTTATATGGTTCTATATAGTAATAGTCTTGGAAATGCCACAGTTTCCTGACAGACTTGGATAATAATAATAATAATAATAATAATAATAATAATAATAATAATAATAATAATAATAATAATAATAATAATAACTAGAACTGCCAGGCAGTTTTACGGCTTCCAAGCTCAGAAATAGTTGGACATTTTGGCAAGCTGTAGCAACAGATCAGTTTTATGGAGCAGATTCAATTCAAAATACTGCATTAGTTCATTATCTTACAATGCTTTATAACTTTAAACACCATAGTAACCATGACCCTATCTACACACTGTAAGGAGTTATAAGTTAATTTTACATTTAACCTTAAGGAGAGGTCAAAGGTCACGATCAAGGTAATTTTTGAATAGAGCATATATAGGTTCCTAAATGTGTTGTATAGTAACCATAACCCTATCTGCACTGTAAGGTGTTATAAGCTAGTTTTACATTTGACCTTAGAGACGTCAAAGGTCACAGGCAAGGAGATTTTTGGATAGAGCATTTATGGGTTCCTATCTGTGTCCTATAGTAACCATTAACCTATATACTCTCTGTAATGAGTTATAAGCTAGTTTTACATTTTAACTTAAGGAGAGGTCAAAGGTCACAGACAAGGTCATTTTTGGATAGAGCACATATGGTTTCCTATATGTGTTCCATAGTAACCATTAACCTGTCTGCACTTTATAAGGAGTTATATGCTAGTTTTACATTTGGCTGAAGATTTTTAAAGGTTTTTAAAGAAATGCGTCAGGTGGCCATATTGGTTTACACACAAACACCATTTTTGAAAAAGTCAATTGTATTGACACAGGGATGATGCTGGTCAACTTTGGAGTTAATCAAATAAACAATTTTTCAACTGAAGCGGTTTTAAATTTAAGAAAAAAATGTAGGTGTGGCAACCATCTTGTTTTACAAAAGAACACCATTTTGCCATATTTGAATTCCATTGTCCCCAGGATGATGCCTACCAAGTTACGAGTTAGTTGGTTAAACGGTTTGCAAACAGAAGCAGTTTGATGTTTGGGGCGCGATTTGGCAAATTTGGTGGCAGCCATTTTGATAGTAAAATTTATCGCAGCAACTTCTGTTTCACAAACTTGAAGCGAGTGTGGTTGCTGATGACGTATGCAAAGTTTGAGATCAATCAGTTCACCACTTCCCAAGAAGGTTTTTTTTAAAGGTTTTTAAGGACATGTATTCCATAGTAACCATTACCCTATCTATATTGTACCATAGGAGCATAGATGGGTTGCTATATGTGTTTCATAGTAAACAGTAGCCTATCTGCACTCTGTAAGGGGTTATAAGCTATTTTTGCATTTGACCTTAGGGAGAGGTCAAAGGTCACGATCAAAGCAATTTTTGAATATAGCATATATGGGTTTCTATATGTGTTCCATAGTAACCATGATGCTATCTGCACTCTGTAAGGAACATAAGAACATAAGAAAGTTTACAAACGAGAGGATGCCATTCGGCCCATCTTGCTCATTTGGCTGTTAGTAGCTTATTGATCCCAGAATCTCATCAAGCAGCTTCTTGAAGGATCCCAGGGTGTCGGCTTCAACAACATTACTGGGGAGATGGTTCCAGATTCCCACGATTCTCTGTGTAAAAAAGTGCCTCCAATTTTCTGTTCTGAATGCCCCTTTATCTAATCTTCACTTGTGACCCCTGGTCCTTATTTTTTTTCACGTCGAAAAAAGGCCGACATTGTCAATATCTTTTAGAATTCTGAATGCTTGAATCAGATCGCCGCGTAGTCTTCTTTGTTCAAGACTAAATAGATTAAATTATTTTAGCCTGTCTGCATATGACATGCCTGGAGTTATAAGCTAGTTTTGCATTTGACCTTAAGAAGAGGTCAAAGATCACAGTCAAGGCAATTTTTGAAAGGAGCATATGGGGGTTCCTATATGTGTTCCATAACCATTACCCTATTTGCACTATGTAAGGAGTTATAAGCTATTTTTGCATTTTACCTTAAGGAGAAACTTGATAGAAAACCTTGCCAAGGCTATGTATGCAAAGTTTTGCTTCAATCGGCATAATGGTTTCAGAGAAAAAGACTTTTTAATATTTTTGTCAAATCCTCTACCACATTGTACCATAGAGAAACACTGCAATATATGCAAATTGACCATAGCTAAAATTTGATTGGCTCACGGCGGCCATGTTTTTTTTTTATGTAGCGACTTGCTTTGAACAAACTTGATAGACAAACTTGCCAAGGCCATGTATGCAAAGTTTTCATTCAATCACCATTACGCTTTCAGAGAAGAAGTCGTTTGAATATTTTCGACAAATCCAATATGGCCCCCAAACGATGTGATCGATCGACTTCTCTTGAACAAATCTAAATATAGGGCATAAGGGTAGTCTGTACCCCAAGTTCCACGTCTCTACCATAAGCGGTTTTGGAGAAGATTTTTTTAAATTGGCAAAAATTCACCAAAAATCCAATATAGCCGCCAAACCATGTGACCTTTGACCTTTGTTTTCACTCTGACACAACTTCCAACAGGCCTGTACCACCCTACCAAGTTTCGTGACTTTTCGTGCAACGGTGTTGATTTTACAGACATTTGAATATTTTGGAATAATACAAATAAATAAATAAATAAATAAATAAATAAATAATCCTAACAATTACAATAATTGTTAGGATTATTTATTTATTTATTTATTTATTTATTTATTAACTTCGTTGCTTGGACCCCTAATAAGAATAATCCCAGCAAGGCCGTATGGGCCTGGAAACCTAATAATAATAATACAGTACAACGTTGCATATCCAACCCCCTGTGGACTGGGGTATATTGGCGGATATGTGAAAAAGTCGGATTTGCGAACACCTATAGAAAATGATATTTACATATGCATAAATAATTTAGTGAACAAAAACAACACGCAAACTACTTTAAACACGTGGAAATTCTTTCCTTTAAAAGTAATCAAACGTAAACGAGATTAATTAGGCTACATTACACAGTGTTGCTATGAGGTTTACTATACACTATCTCCACGCAAAGCTTTTTAAAAAATATATAAAACAAACAGTAAATGTACAGTAACCTGCATGTAATGGCTTCTTTCTTAACTCTAGAAGTCCCTGCCTCCCTGGTTCTGCTTTCTTAAAATCTCTGTCACGGTACTTTAAGCTCATTCTTGCCAACAGTCGATAAGAAGCTCGGTTTAAATATTGCTTCGGCTATTTTAAACAAATGGCCGGTAAGCATTGCGTTTATGAAGCGTGCTTTGTTTAATTCAAATGCATTTAAAAGCTTACAACAACATGCTGCCGATATCTGCAACCGTACACTCCATCATATAAATACGTTGCACAAAAAAACAGTAAAACACAAAGCTTTCTCAACTGGTGAGTCAATGCTGCACACAGCTGACTGACACACGCACACAGCCTGTCTCTCTTAAAGGGGAACGCACCAAAAGGCTGATTGCTATAACGCTTTCTTTCTGTTTCCATCACGGACACTGCACTTGCTGCCAATACCATTGCTCTTGTAGCCTAATTTTAATATTTATTCATTTGTTTATTTAGCGAGGCGGTTAATTGACCAAGGCGGTTATGTGAAGGTCGGATATGCAACGTTTCACTGTAATCCTTTTAATTTTAATTGAAAGGTGTATAGCTATTGCCCTCTCCCCCTGTTTAGTTATATTTTAATATAAATTATGGCGAATTCAAATACTACCACAGTAGATCATTATTATATAGAGCAGTGGTACTTAACTCTGGCCCTCGAGATTTAATCCAGTCCAGGTTTTTACTCTAAGCAGGTTCTAATGTATTTAATTGAAGCTACTAAAGTAACTAATTTAGGACCTGGTTGGAATAAAGACCAGGACTGGAATTAACCTCGAGGGCCAGAGTTGAGTACCACTGGTATAGGGCAATGTGTGCATAAAGGTTATGAAAACCAAACAGCGCTTGGACATATATGCATTCAATCTCTATGCAAAAACATGAAAAAAGATGACAATATTTGAATGTTTTAGGACAATCTGTTAATGCCACATCAATAGTCCCCAGTATGTTGGATTTCTTTTAGTTTGACTGGTGTTCTATTTTTATTTTTTATTTTTTTGCTACTTGAGTGAAGATGTGTTATTCCTAAGGTAAGATTGCCACCTTGTGGTAATAAGTGTCTAATGCATTTAGCTGGAAATAGTTTAAAAAGCTGTCACTGTATGATACTACATAATACACCAATGTCCTTTATGAATTAACTAGAATATGTGCTTTTGTTTAATAGTTTTAGGCGTTTTATAATTATATTTTATTGTCATTTAAAATGTAATGTATTTGTAACTAAAAACAGGGACACATTTAAGAAACCCTTAGCCTCACAGCAAAAGGTTCAGTTTATGCTGAAAGCTCTGGGCTCTTGTATGAGTAGGTCAAAATGAAAAAAAGATTCTGGAAAAAAAAAATAGTTGCATAACTCAAAGTCAGATGCTTAGTTGCAATTTGTCAAGGATATTAGAATAGGCAGCTATTTGACATGTGCTGCACTGATGTTCATCAGTCATAACATTAATAACAGTAACTGTAATGTCTATTACTAAGAACTTGCATGACTAGATTTTGTAATGCAGCCATCAGTCACGGAACCTCCCTCTGACTGGAGGGCTTTGTGAAGTCTCCAGTTTGAATACTTAAATTAGGTCATACTGCAGAAAATGATTTGAAAAAGGTGCTATTGTGTGTACCAAAAGCAGTTTGTTTATGGGTTATTGACTGTGCATTAGCAGTGCCACATATGGCAGCCTTTTTTTTAATTTTCCCGACATATTTTGCTCAACCCTCAATATCATGAAGTAAAAACAGAACAACTGTTGTTTTGCAGAATACAGTACATTGAATAATTAGCAACCATTTAAAGAAATACTTTATACCCTCTGAATGACCACATTGGTTTTCAATGTTTATTATCCCGTACTATGGAGCCAGGAGGGGACTATATATATATATATATATGATACTACATAACAATTCCAGGAGCTAACGTGTTGTTTCAACGTACTCCAGTTTACTTACCTGGGATACAGTTTGCCACGATAGCAGGAGCCACCGTACTGTTTCAACGTACTCCAGTTTACTTACCTGGGATACAGTTTGCCACTATAGCAGGAGCTATCATACTGTTTCAACGAACTCCCGTTTACCTACCTGGGATACCGTTCCTCCACGATAGCAGGAGCTATCGTGCTGTTTCAACGCTCCCAGCCAACTAGCCTTTGTTACTGACTGTTCTACGATTGCAGCAGCTATTGTATTGTTTCGCCGTGCTCCAGCAGAGGGAGCCAGTTCCTGTAAACTCACCGGTGTGCTCGCCGTGCTCCAGCAGAGGGAGCCAGTTCCTGTAAACTCACTGGTGTGCTTGCCGTGCTCCAGCAGAGGGAGCCAGTTCCTGTAAACTCACCGGTGTTCTCGCCGTGCTCCAGCAGAGGGAGCCAGTTCCTGTAAACTCACCAGTGTGCTCGCCGTGCTCCAGCAGAGGGAGCCAGTTCCTGTAAACTTACCAGTGTGCTCACCGTGCTCCAGCAGAGGGAGACAGTTCCTGTAAACTTACCTGTGTGCTTGCCAGGCTCCAGCAGAGGGAGCCAGTTCCAGTAAACTTACCTGTGTGCATGCCGTGCGCCAGCAGAGGGAGCCATTGCCCACGACCTCACTTACCTGTACCAGGTACTCCAACAGGAGGAACATCGCTTCACCCAGGGACAGCAGTCAAGAAATCATACTATGACTGTTCCAATACAATGAAGTATCTTCCTGGGGTAGGCCTAGACAGGGAATCAAAGTGAGATAGTTAGTGGCCCGTACAGGGCATGAACTTTGGGTGGTGGGAATCAAAGATTGTTTTATAAATTAATAAAGTTACTCACCAGTGTAATTACATGACTCCGTCCAGTTTCTGCCAGAAATATGATGCCCTTGGGAGGGCATCTTTCACTATATATAATATATATATCATGGCCATTACTGTATCAGAGCTCATTCTCTATTGGAAATTCAACACTATCCCTGCAGTGCAGCTATATACTCTAATATCCCTTAAGACCTAATATTGCTCTTTTCCAGGTAATTTTGCATTTTTATGATACTTAATTAGTATAGCTATGCAACTGTGTAATCACGTTTTTGAGGACTTTATTTAATGTAAGGAACAATATAATGCCTAAATGTATAAATGGTTTGTTAAATCAGAAACCTGGGTATAAACTTAGCGCTGACATTTTCATAGAGAAATAGAGTTCAGTATTACAGAATAATGGAATACAATTGTACCCGTTAATTTTAGTGTTACTAAGCAACTTTATGGAATACCTATCTCTTAATATATCTCATGCGCGGGATTTGTTTTTGGCAGACAAGGCCATTATAAGAATGAGGGGTGTTTTAAATTTGAGCTTGCACAGACAATAAAGGTTCACTTTACACACTGTTCACACTAATTCAGCTACTTTGTTTTGTTTTGAACTGTTTATCATGAAGTATAGCTCATAAATATGTCTGAGAAGTGTGTGATCACATTTAAAACAATTCTGTTCACTTTTACTGTAAGGTACATCCCCATAGGAATCGAAATGAGTGTCTTCTGCGCAGGGCTAAGACGGCATGTTTAGCTGTGATAGGTGGAAGACGCTACGCACGAAGACCTAAAGACGCACTTATTCTCCAGGTACTGTCACCACCCAAGTGTTAACATAATTATGTAGTTTCATATAAACTCAAACTATTATTGCAGCCGGTTATATTGTATGTGGCCATTTTAGTGTTATTAAGCAACTTTATGCCACTTAACTACACAAGGTGTGAAAGGAAGAATAATTAAGTTGGTGTGATTCAGTACTTTGTCAAATATGGAAATTAAGATCTTAAAATACAATAAATTATTGTCAATTGTTTTTGAGCGAAACCCGTTTGTAAATATATGTAAATCATCAGAGAAAAGATATAAAAAGAAAATCGTACTGTTACATGAGTACAGTTGAGTCAGTAACACTTTTTTTATAGGCTATGCAGTGTCCAAACCAGCCCTGCCATTCCCATGCTCAATAAAGACCCTCTCACTTCCAAAACGCAGTAAAATGGCATAAGGGCCTACGTGCACTCTGATTATCCGGTTATTATTAATATGATATTTATGATTGTTGTTTACAAGTACGACTATGTGAAGTGGCTGATAATCATTATCATTAACTAGTCACGATATTGATTATAAGCATAACATAATTATTAGCATAACATTTTCTGCACAGACTCGCGCCGCTTGGAAGCAACTGTCTGTCTGCTGATGTACTCTGTTAACATGTACGTATTCTATTATTCATAAAACCCTGAATATAATGGCAGCATAATTATGTTGTCCTGACTCCAAAACATCATAGCAGAGTTTTATTTAACGCATAAAGGCTACAACCATTGCACATTTATATTATTATTATTGTTATTATTCTACTCTTAACTAATTCCCTTCCATTACCTTAACTAATTCTACTTTTCTTGACAGAATTTGTTATGTGATATACAGATTTCTACAATGTGTCTTGTGTAACGTTGCCATACTGTATTTTATTGATTGAATCCTGTAAGTAGCCTTGGATAAAGGTGTCAGCTAAGTTGTTTATTATTATTATTATTATTATTAAGCAGGGGTGGCACGGTGGCGTAGTGGTTAGCGCTGCTGCCTCACAGCGCTAGGGTCCTAGGCTCGAATCCGGCCTAGGGTACTGTCTGTGTGGAGTTTGCATGTTCTCCCCGTGTTCGCGTGGGTTTCCTCCCAAGTTCCAAAGACATGCTGTCCAGGTTGATTGGTCACTCTAAATTGCCCTGAGTGTGTGTGTGTGTTGTGCCCTGTGATGGACTGGCATCCTGTCCAGGGTGTAGTCTCGTCTTGTGCCCTGTATATGCTGGGTTAGGCTCCAGCTCACCACGACCCTGTAAAGGAATAAGCAGTTAATGATAATGGATGGATAATAAGCAGCAGCAATACAATTACAGCCAGTCTGAGTAATTGTGTGGAGATATTAAAGATATAGCTTATTTTCATGGTAACACTATTTTTGTGTTTAAGTTTAAATACGTTATTATAGATTAAATAAACATGGTGGTGATCCAGAAAAAAAAAAAAAAAAAAACAACATTCATAACACTAACCAACTGAAAAATGTTTATTCAAATAAGTGTTAATGTACTTCTATTGTTAGAGGTGTGGAAAGGTTGCAGGTCCCAATTGAGAAAATACGCAATTCTTTTTTATATATATATTGACAGAATTTATTAAAGCAAGGTTGGCCAATTTTGTACAATTACTTTGATGCTAATGATTATTATTATTGTAATATCCTACAACACTGTAATCTTTCTTCTTTTTGTTATACTTTAGATTATGGCTACCCAGTGGTCTGCAAGGACCAGGGATGGGAATGCATTGCACTCAAGGGAGTGATTTCTCTTCTCTGGTGTGGGGTACCTGATGGTGGGAATACCCCCTGGACCATGGTTCTCGGTGGCAGTTGTCATGCACTCAGAAAAGACAAAGGAAATAGACAAAGAATGTATAGTCTAATTTTTTTTTTTTTTTTGTAAGACCCTACAGATTTAAGTTGTTTTGTGTAGTGTAACACTACCTTGGGGTCACCTGTTTTCTAAAACTAAAAAAATAAAATATGTCCTGACTAGATGTTAATAGAAGGATAAATTCACAGATTTTTCAAATAATTATCATTTTTATTTTGTGATTATTTACAAATTGTAGCTGTGTTCACATAAGCAAAAAATTGTCATACAACAAGTTACATTCTGTTTCTTTGTTTGAAAACACCATACAGAAATTACATGTCAGTTTCATATTTTCTGAAAATAGTGTTGTATCCAAAAAAAAAATAAAAAAATATCATTTACATATATGATATTTTTTTTGTATCATATTGGATTCATCAGGCATTTATGGCAATTTATTGATCACAACAATGTTTATTTTAGAATCACAAACAGATATTGTTCATTGCATTTGGAACATTTCAGTTGGTTTGGTTCTTTTTTTTTTAAAACAGGAACCTTTTTACAACCTTTTTATTTCGCCTTGTGGTAGGCAAAAAAACAGTTTCTGTCCTTGTTCAGGCAAAGATGGACTTTACATTTCCCACAGTAGACATGTGAGAAGTGATTGCCTGTGCAGTGCTTGCATCTCTGTCGGGTTTCCCATGTTGGGAAATGATCAATGCCATCCTTTCTCACATCAGGAGGCACACTGGAGTTAGGCCTTTTACGGGGGGGGTGTTGCGTCCGGTTCTGGAGAGGATAGTGGTCTGCCACACTTGATTTTGCCCTTTCCTGCTCTTGTGAGAGAAGTGCCAACAGAAGCCTGAAACCTTCGCAAGGTCATGGGTTTCATCCGGGGCTCCAGTTTCTTCTGGTCTCTTCTGTAGAGGTTCCATGCATTGATGACTGCCACTGTGACAGTGTGCCACCAAATGTACATATACCATCTTCAGGATTTGAAGCTGAACTTGTAAAGTGCACACAGCATATCAAGGAGGTCAACACCTCCCATGAACTTGTTGTATGTTTCAACAATGGCTGGTCTGGGAACCATTATGTGTGTTTTGGATTTTCGATCCCAGTGTTTCACATTTCCCACTGGTTCGATGCCAACGAAAGAAGAAAGTAGGTTTACAGCTTTGTTGTCAAACCATCTTACAATGATGTTGTTGTCCTGGTTTACTCTGAAATCCATTGACCCTCTTCCCTTTTTCTTCAAATCTTTTTCATCCATCATGTTGCAGTCTTTTACCCTGTTCATTCGGACTGTGCCTATGTAGTGGATTCCTCTTTCTTTTAGGTGTTCCACCAGTGGAACTGATGGTCGACACTTTCATCTCGCAAGTCTTCCTCATCACTACTATCTGAGCTTCCCTCAGTAAGCATTGCATTAGGAGTCCATTCCTCATCATCATCATCCTCATCTTCCCCTAACTGCTCCATGTCACTTAAATTGCCATCCATAATCATGCTGATGACATTTTGAACACTGTACTTCTTTGCCATCTAAAAATACACACAAAAAACTAATGATTGTGTACTCTGAATTTCTTCTCTGAATTGGTCAATATAACATACAGATTATTATTATTATTATTATTATTATTATTTATTTCTTAGCAGACGCCCTTATCCAGGGCGACTTACAATCGCAAGCAAATACAAATACATTCAAGTGTTACAATACAAGTCATACAATAAGAGCAAGAAATACAATAATTTTTTTTCAAGTGTGACAAACCACAATTCAATAATACAGCAGATAATAGTGAAAGTTACATCAGGATATGATTAAATAGTGATAGTTACATCAGGATATGATTAAGTACAAAATACTACAGGTTAAACACTTGGTAGATGATAGCCAAGGAATTATTTTAGTGAAAATCCATGAGAAAAAGACAATTATTAGCAAGTGAGCCATTGCAACATCCAAGTGATTATCATGAGAGCAGGTTGCATATATAAAAAACACACATAAATATCTCAATTTCCACTCTAAATATATCTTAAGATGACATTCCAATCTTTAATTAGTTTAATTAAATAATCAAAACTGTGTATTTGGCATTGTGGTAGGCATAAGGCAGATTGCATCATGAAATGCAATACAATGACGATTGAGGGATTTATTACCTTATATACCTGCTGTATCATATTTGATACACACATTTTCAACACGATTTTACTATAAAATAAGGTACGAAATATTAAGTAATTATAAGTTGCTTCAATACAGTAAATATTCATATTGAAATATTACTAACAATATAAATGTTATTCTTACCGTAACTTTTTCAAAATTAGCAAAGATTTCCCTGCCAAAAACTTGTGAGTCGCTACATGAAACCAGACATTTTGGATATGGCATTCAAAGGCCCGCTACAGCCTGCAGTGCACAGATGATCCACCAGAGGGCAGAAGACATGTGTCAGATTGGTTTTTCAGGAAAGTATTGATCATGTTGACGACGTAGACGTCTCAGAAACTCATGTAGCAAATATGATACAATTGGCGTTAACTTTTATTAATTCCAAAAACAAAATTGTGAGGCCACTGTCAGCAGGTAGAAAAGTAAAATAAATGATCAAATAAATACTGGCGTTTTGCAGTTTTTAACTACTTTGAAAGTGAACAACTGCAACTAGAAACTTAAAATTCTCCATTTTCTCAGGACTGTGTGTCAGATGTTTAAAGTTGTGCTTTCCCATTGAAGTAGAGGAAACAGGGCTCTGATAGTTTCTTCAGAAACGACATGCATGGTCTGCAAACCAGTTAACCCCCTTCCTCATACAAGAGTCTCAGGTATTCCCCAGCGCGATCAGCGGATGTTTTATTTCCTAAGTGGTTTTGCCTCCAGGCACATGTTTGCTCTTAAAAAATGTATCCATGTCAGCTGAGGATTTGAATAGCCACAGCACGTCAGTGTCTAAAACGAGTGGATTGCTTTTCCGAAGAGCGGGTTGAGCAATATAAACAAAGCAGAGGTATTCAAAAATCTCACTGCGCCACCTTGTGGAATGTTTAAAAAACTTGAATTTGTTCTAATGAATGCTAGTTAGGTTTGTTGCCGTGGAAAATCAATAATTCTGCAACCCAGAGTGCATTCTGCGAAATCGCACTATGATCCGCGATCTCGTTTTTTACGGGGCACCAAATGAGAAGCGAATATGCGTGGCGCAGAGATTGAAGATTCTGAATGTCAGAAAATGAAGTGCATTTAATTTAAACGGCATAAATCAGAAGCAACTACTGTACATGTATAATTTAAAACTCCAATGATTCTATAAAAACAGATCGAGTATATTAATACCGGTATCTGTTTTTGTTTTGTTTTTTAACTTCTAAAAATGTTTAATAAATGTTACCGTAATCATGGTCGTATGTATTTTCTGATGGACATACGAAATATTATTTTACAGCGGTATAGCCACCATACACACAAATAACTAGCTGCTTGTTTCAGGGCAAATTATCAACACATTTTGAGCAAATGTAATCAAGTGCTGACAGACAGCTGCAACTAGAAAATGTCGCAGACGGGGAGATTGAGGCTGTCAAAAGGTAAGCTTAAGTCATTGAGAAAAAAAAGGAATTGGAAAAAATGACCGCCCTATGCATTAAAAAACAAAACAAAAACTACAACGTTAAATCTAATTAAATCAGTGATTTATAACATCGATAAAATGATAACGCCAGTATAACTTTGTCAACACACAAAACGTAGAAATAATATTTATGAAACCTCATTACGCAGTCAGGTCTATTTTTT
Source organism: Acipenser ruthenus (assembly GCF_902713425.1). Taxonomy (NCBI): domain Eukaryota; kingdom Metazoa; phylum Chordata; class Actinopteri; order Acipenseriformes; family Acipenseridae; genus Acipenser; species Acipenser ruthenus. The sequence continues at coordinate 57,673,135 of NC_081190.1, forward strand.
TTCTGTAGCTATACGGCGAAAACAGAAATGTCAGTTATAGCTGAACACAAACTAATATTGTACAATTTTTTTTTTCTTCTAATTGATATTATCTTAATACAATGTGGTTACAGCTACTTTTAAATGCATTGTTGCTTAATGTTTTCTAAAACATTAAATTATCTCCATTTCAATCTGAAGGGAATATTTTTGGATATCCCTGCAAGCAGGATTTAAAGTTTATTAAGTTATCGTTAAAATTATCCAAATTCAATATAGTGCTTATTTAAATATTATTTTAGCAATTTTAAAAAGGTTTCAGTTAGGTATTTTGATGATGCATGGTCCATTTTAAAAACGTTCGATCAAGCTCTGATCTGATTCTGATCTTGGTCTGAAGCAATACTGAAATAGGATCAGATTTTTAGCCGAAACTCAGCTCAGGATCAGCGCTGATCCTTTTAGTGCAACCCAATACGTCACAGGAGCAAGATAGGAGCCTAGAACCGGCCCCAGAGCTGTGTTGTCCTCTCACTTATAACTAGTTGCAAACAAGTCGGATCTACGGTGAAATGTACTAAGCAAGCGCAATGCTGTTAGCGACTTTTTGGGGAATGCTTTGTGGCAGCAGTTTTTCTTTGCAGTTCAGCCTTAGATGAATATGTATTTATGGGCATTCCTGCATAAATTTTCAAAAATGGGGTGGAGATGTAGTGCAAATGAGGGTTCTCAAATATTATAATGAGATGTACTAAAGCTGCCAGCAATTGCGACACTTAAATTGCATCCATTTGTTAAGATTTTTTGAAAACACGTTTTAAACTGTTGCAATTGTTTAAAAGCAAACATTTAAAAGGCATTATGAAAAACACTGTCCCCTATCTATGTCTGCTGTGATTGCAGCCAGAAGGGTGTTTCGTACCCGCATTACCCTCTTCGATTTAAATAAAGAGCAAGTTAAGCACATAATTCTCGAGCTGCTGTCTGATTTAAAAGATGACCTGGAGCCTGTCACCCAGAGAAGTCACGTTATCCCTGCAGTGGTCAAACTATTGTCCACCCTGCATTATCTTGCCTCTGGGTCCTTTCACAGGACTGTAGCAGCTGTTGCTGACATTTCCCAGTCCGCTTTTTATCGTGCGTTGCCAGTTGTGCTCAATGCGTTTTTGAGATGAACATCCAAATACCTATTTTTCCCTAAAAGCAGAGTGTACTTACAAGCCTTTGAAAACAAATTTCTATGACATTTCTAGTTTCCCCAATGTGTTGGAAGCAATAGACTGCACACACATGTACTGCTAACCCCTCCAGCTCATTCATGTGCAGGTGGTTTGTAATTGTGCACAATTTAGCACTGCACCACTGACTAACAAATAAACGCATGATAATACAAATTAATGGTATAATGCAAAACACAAAGCCACTTTGTGGCTTGGAACTTGGTTGTAAGAGACTAGGGTTCAGGCCATTGCATGGCACACCAGGGTAGACTTGGGGTTTGATACAACAAAGTTGCCTCAAACTAAGACTCCCCGTTTCCTGGAACAAGGTTTAAGGGCACTGTTCTTGAAAAAGTGGTTTAGTGTTTCCTCAGCTTAATGAAACACCAAATAAAAGGGGGATTACAGTACTGTGTCCTGGTGTGTTTTCTCAGTGTCTGTAGTATGCATTATCTCAGTGTCTTTACTAGATAATCTGCATTTTCCCAATATTTAATTTCATACCTGTTTATTATATTATTATGTGTTGTGTATAATACTGCTTAGATCATTATTGGTCATGCTTTAATTATTATTCGAGGAAAAAATAAACACACACAATGCTTCTCCTTTAGTCTGTACTGCACAGTGCTACTATGCTTTGCCACCTCATAACAGATAATCAGAAGCAATTTTAGCAGGAAGCTTATGTTTTTTTTGGAGAGGATAAATGATGCTGTTGATTCCATCTTGATAATGTAATGCTGAATGGTCTACCGTTATAAAAAAAAAAAAAAAAAAAAAACATGCTATACTATCATTGGGGGGCATTTTTTATTATCTTTTATGACTTCCTTTTGTTAAACACTTGTTAAACAATTGTTTACGTGTTTACATCTGCTTACCAAAATTGTGTTTTCCAGGTGCTCTAATTTTGTTAAAGTAATCAAGGCTGTTCTCAATACATTTTTGTCAGGGAGTCAGACATTGAGAGTGGGGCTGTATAGGATGCATAGTGATGGCATGAACACTGTTAAATTTGCTTCACAATATACCATCCCTAATGAATGTTTACACAGTACTAACATGAACATATTTTTTTGCTAGTTTAATATCACATGTTTTGACAACATGCACAGTTTAAAAAAAACAGTTTGAAGTAGAATCCCTCTGTGTCTATGGAAGGAGCTGCTGATGTCTGCAGAGAAACCATAGGACAAGCTGCAAAGAAAGCAGGAAATAATAATGATGGTAAGTAATACAGCGGCGTGTATTACTTACATTTTTAATCCCCAAGCTAGTCCCGAAATTATAGTCCCATTCTTGTATCCCCACATTAAACACAAAACACATACACAAGTCCGGTTAGTGCGTGAATTAGTGATACAGTTTTACAGTGGTAGAAGTGAAGTGCTGTTCCGGGTTTGTGGGTTTGTGCCGGCCTCTGGCGACAGCTCCAGAACGTGTTAGCCATCTAGTGAATACACTCAACAAACAAACAAACACTCACGATTATTTCACCAACAGTACGGGTCCTTCCAGGTCAATGACACAACCAAAACGAAGGAACAGATAACATTGCTTCGACCCCTATTTATACCGTCACTCATGCAGTACAATTGCAGCTGCTTTTTATGATCTGCCGCTGCCACATCATTTCCCTTCCAGGTCAATGAGTTAGTGTACCGAAGCTCTGTCTCTTTTCTACATGATCGACTTCCTTTTAACCCTCGGAACGAAGTGTCAGGCCACGTAGTCCAGAGTACTCTGTTCCCGTTACTTAGCGCCCTCACAGGTCGAGAGGGAGATTTACCACCAAGAATCATTGTCCTTCTGTCACACATCCCTAGTGAGCTATTTATTCACTGACCTGTGTCATTCTCCTGGTAACTACACAAGTGTTTTTGCAGCACTGAGATTAAGGATATTTTTCATGTTCCTGCCTGAGCCTACTGTGCGTATAGTTGCTGTACATTTGAAGCAGGCAACAAACTGTAAATAGCAGGGACTGGGAAAAAAATTGGCCTAAAATTCATATAATTTAGCTCAAATGCAAATGCGATCAAGCTGGTACAATAGTTATTTTTAGTAATTGGTTTGCTTGTGCTTGACAATTATTTAATTTGTGATTCCAGGAAGAAAATTGCAATTGGCTAAAAACAGAAAAAGGAATAATAATAGAAAAATAACATCTTGAATTCAAGTTACTGGGGAAAGGAAAGGCGGAAATATCAACAGAACTGAAATTCAAAAGATGTATATAAATCTGTTACAGAGTGTTGCAAGGCAAACTCATTTATTCTCTAGTACTGCATAACTGTGCTGTTATTTTGGCATATATTATTGTGGCAAAGTGGTAAGTGGTGCGCAGGTGTAGAGCAGGTGCAGTAATCCAATAATGAAAGACAGAAAACAAAGTACGGGTGAAATCTTTTCCGTTTTATTATGTATTCCAAAAGGGTCTGATGACCAAAAGGAGGGCTGGCAATACATAGCAATGCGTACTGCGCAGTGAATAATGATGGGTTGCTGTCCTGTAAATAATAAACAATAATCCAGTAACACAAACATGGTCACATCCAAAGTGCTGCAGTGATTGTGGTGAAGTACAATTTATTCCTGAACAATAGTGCTGTGTTGTCCGGGTTTAGTGCTGGCCATAAGCGACAGCTCCGGATTGTGTTAGCCATCTAGTCTGTTAAACAAACAAACAGTGGGTTTTAGACAGACTAAACAAACACTTGCGGTTCTTTCAAGTACTCGGGTCCTTTCAGTTTAGCGTAACCATAATAAGGAACAGATCACCTCGCTACGTCCCCTTATATACCGTTGCATAATCTACCACTACTAATATAAGCGTATACCCGGAGTCAGAAGGTAGCAAAGGGCCCACTATGTCCATTGCAATGCGTTCAAAGGGAGTGGAAATTGTTGGCAGTGGGACCAAAGGGGCGGGGTGCATTCAACTCGGCGCTACTCACTGGCAGTCTGGGCATGTGGCTACACATTTCAACACGTCCTTATGAAGTCCTACCCAATAAAATCGAGCCAATATGCGTTCCCTAGTTTTATCAGCTCCCAGGTGTCCTGCAAAAGGGATATCATGCGCCAGCCTCATGACCTCGGGTTGATAAGACTGGGGAACCATCAATTGTGTTACAGGCTGTCCTGTGCCCGTGGCAGGGTTCACCCTATATAATAATTGCCCCTTGATAATGAAGTGTGGAAATACTAGCACCCCAGCGCCTTTAACTCACTTTCCCTTCAATAGACCTGACCTGTTCCCAAGTGTCCACCAGTGTGGAGTCGTTGTGTTGGTCCCACACCAGGTCCGTGCTTCGGTCCCACATGTCCGGTATATTGAGAGGGGCCGGAATAACATCTGCATGGATGGCCCAGTAACCTCGCCCTCTCGGTCACACTCCGTACCAATTAGTGATTAGTGATTAGTGTTTGATACCATCCGAGCTTTCTCCCACCAGACCCCAACTTCGTCTCATTGATGCACTTTCACATTTTTCAATCCGTCTTGCTTTCTTTGTTTTTCTAGCATGAAAAAAGGAAGAAAACAAGTCAGCTTGTTTCCCCTTGTTTTTTTGCCACGTTTATGTGTATGATCGGGACTGTCTTTTTAAGCAATTGTTTATACTCTGGTCAGTCCCAGCCAAGAATTACTGGGTGTGGTAGCCTTTACACAACCCCCACTGCAAGGTGACACTGCCACGACACACTGCCCGAATTAAAGTCTGCCCACACCCTGAGTCCACTAATGCATGGGTACTCACTTTACCGACAACCACATCTATGATACAAGGCTCCTCCCGACCATTTCCCCATCTCTTGCCTGCTTCTGATGTCAGGTAACATGCTGCCACATTGCACTTTATTGCTGGGGAGCACAGCCAGGCGGTACGTCCTGTGGGATGGCACCTGGAATAGATAGGAGGGGCAGAAGGCACTGGGGTTACATATCTGTCCCTCTGCTGATAAGGCAGCGTGTCAGGGGCATTGAATCTACCCCAGCTGTGGGTCAGCTGTCGCCTCCATGGTAAGGAGGTTAGGCTGCCCATTGGGGTCGGTGATCTGGGACGTCTGGACGTCAGCGCGATGAGGAAAAAAGGTGGAGGTGGAACCAGTCCCCTGCTGCTTGGTGGGGAGGTAGCGGTCAGTTGGCTGGTCGAAGAGGAGAGCAAGGAGTCCTCGAAGTCCTCCACCAGTCGGATTGCGGCTTCCAGGGAGGCCGGATTGTGGCGGATTGTAAAGCTAATCAAAAAAAATTCAGTAACAGTGAAACAGTACTGCAGTGCAGTCCGGGTAAGGGTGACAATTAATAGAAAGACAGATACAACATGACAAAAACTCACAGTTACTTTCAGCTTTTACCATCCTTTACAGGTCTTTCACAACCATAACAAAGGACCGCTCAGCCACATCCCCTGATATACCTTCAGTCACGCCCCCTTTGGTAGTGAGTGCAATCACGTATCCTCCAATCCATGACTGACACATCGCCGACCGCATTAAGACGATGATTTCTGGTATTGTGACTCCGCCCCCTTTCTGGATGGCCGACTTCTGACTGACCCTGGAATGAACTGCCAAACCATCCAGTCCAGGGCACACTCCTCCTGTTATACAGCGCCCTCACAGGTCAGGAGGGAAATTGTTGACTTGGATTAATTCTCTGTCACATGTAGCTAGTAGCTTGCTCACACATACACATCCAATATATCACATTAAGCTCATTAATGGTATATAGATTCAGAATATAGCAAAGTTTGCTTTTTAAAGAAATTCTTCATATAACAATATGAGGTAGATTACTCATAGTTACTTGATCAAGTTTCACTAAAAGTTATTTTACACTCAAAGTGTGCAAACTAAATAATTAATAGTTAAATTCTATGTGAATATGTTACAATTCATTAATTTAGTTCCATGAAAGGAAAATGCAACTGGAATTATACTCAACGGTTCCTTGAAGCTTAGACTTTTGGTTTGGAAAATCAATCTGTTGAAGTGTCCAGTACAAAAGGCTCTCCACTCAGCAACACTCTTCAATCCTCAAATCGGATTAAACTCGGCAACAAAGTTTCAATTCTCGATAGAATCAACAAACAGCTGCAACAATGTCTTCAATCCTCAAATATGATCCACAACAGTGCCCACCCGCTCTGTCCTCTTTGCTGAATCTTTAGCTATGCAGGTAGCAGGGCACAGTTTCTTTTTGGATACTGTGACTTAGAAATACAGCAGACCCAGACTTGTTTGTCTTATAAAAGTCTCTGTAAGTTTTTCGGCAGTTCTCCAGCCAGGCCTCAGTCTCATTGCTTGTGTTCGTTGACTCGCTTGCAGCTTGCTTTCTCCTCTTGGGTCTGTTTTTAGGCAGAGTCCTGTCTTGAGTCTGTTTTCAGGCAGAGTCCCGGAGTTGCAGCTTCACTTCGTAGAGTGACAGCACCTTGTTTAGCATTCGATGTGGAGTGCAAAATGTGTAGTTTTGCTTGGATATTTATAGTCTTTTCACTCTGTTAAGTATCCACTTTCGTGAGATAATTTGTGTATCTTGCCTCTTTAAACTCCCAGTCCTTTGATGTTTTAATGTCCTTTTCCACTGGGACATCACTAGTTTATGTCTTTATTGCATCAAAATGCTTGTTGTTGCAAGTGTGAATTATCTGTCCATAACTCCTGTCCTTTCAGCCTAATCCAGTCCAGGCGCCACCTTGCCCCAGTCACCTAGTTCAGTAGGTCACATAGTTCAGTATGTTTGCAAGAAAGGGGCCCTTCCTCAAGACACAGCAGTTTCTTTAATTAATCCAGTTACATTTCCAAGTTAGTGGAAATGGCTGCAGTATCCACTAGCATTTCACACTGCTGCTGGGGTCTATTTCCCTCAGCATCGCCTCCCTCAGCCCAGCAAGTTCCTTTTGAATATCCTCTATGACCACAATTAGAGCATTGCTTAGCCCCACTTTGGCGACCCTTTGGCTTACCACCCTGGTACTGCCATTAACTCAGCGTCTGTTCTATACTACCCTGTCAATCCCTTGCACCAACACTCCTATTTCATTTCCAATCTTATTTATGGTTCAATCATCATATTAATCTAGTTATCATCACCTCTCCTGTGTATGCAAATACTGCGTTTGACCGGCTGAAAAAGCAAACTCACAAGAAGCTCCGTAAAACATTAATTGTGATAAATATAAAACATATTATATCCTAATGTACCAAGGGATCTGACACCAACTCGTATATTCTAAACCACATCATGTGTACTTGTTGCTCTGATGCTGCTTCTGTCTTTCAGCTGATGCACCCGACTCACTCTGTTGCTGCAGAGTTGAAATCTTTGTAGCTCATTCTAGCTCTGGGATCGATTGTGTAGCCTCTTGTTCCCATAACATCCATGCCTGAAATGTTACGTTCCTCATTTTTCATTTTTCAATCCGTGATTCATATTGTCTCTGATGCTGATGTGTCATTTAAAACTTACTACTACTTTATGCAAAAACCCCAGAATAAAGCCACATCTGGCTTCACTCCTAATCATTACAGAATTACCAGTATACTTCAATAAAACCTTTAAATTTGTCCTTAATTGTTTTAAACAGAATTACCTTTACGCATAATTAGTCTTCATAGGAGAGGCTGTAGGAGGCTGAGAGGCTGTAGGAGGCTGTGTGGTCCAGTGGTTAAAGAAAAGGGCTTGTAACCAAGAGGTTCCTGGTTCAAATCCCACCTCAGCCACTGACTCATTGTGTGACCCTGAGCAAGTCACTTAACCTCCTTGTGCTCCGTCTTTCGGGTGAGACGTAGTTGTAAGTGACACTGCAGCTGATACATAGTTCACACACCCTAGCCTCTGTAAGTCGCCTTGGATAAAGGCGTCTGCTAAATAAACAAATAATAATAATAATAATAGTGTTTCAGATGTACAGATCTCCAAAAAAATGTTTTTCTTTCTAAAAGTTTATTTCAACACAGTCTGTGTAACAGCGACCTTCACATTCTCTCTCTCTCTCTCTCTCTCTCTCTCTCTGTGCTGACCTCACCCCCTTTCTCTTAGTACCAAGTTGTTCCACTAAACAGCACTCTTAACAGAAAACAGCTATTTTCCCCTGTATCTTGCCATTGCTTGTTACATATTTTAAACATTATTCAAAGTCCTTTGTTTTTACACTTAAATATCCTAAGAAGTAATTTTATTCAATTGGCAGTTGTTACTCGCTAGATTCCTTTCTAAAGGAACAAAGCCTTTCTATGCCCAAATCAGGTCATGCTCTTTTTCTTTGAATCTGCAAGACAGTGAGACATAGAGTCTGCACAGCCTGACACTTTCTATAGCTCTTGATAGGCTATCTGTGCATCTTCCAAACTTGATTCCAAATTAATGATCTTTTTCTGACAATCTGTCAATTGTTGTCTTTGCGTTGCATTTTCCTCACACATTTCCAATTGCCATGTGGCAGATAATTGCCTTTCAACCAAAATAGTACTTGTAATCGTTTCTAACTGCTTGACTTGCTCTCTCAAACCTTTATTCTCAACAGACAATTACTTACAATTTTCTTTTGTAAAATCATATCGCGTTTGTAAAATCATATCCTCGACAGTCTGTCACATCGCTCGCACACAATTAGCTTGTTTCGCTTTATTTTTTCTTTCTCGTTTCTGTGTATACATTGCTGCCCTGTTGTGATAACAGGTTCACTGCTATTCTGCACAGACTCCAGTTTTACCATGTTTTGTAACATAATCTATACTCCACGTTCTAGTAATCTATGCTCCACGTTCTCATAATCTATGCTCCACGTTCTCGTCATTCTCATTTTTGTCTTTTGACATCCTGGAGTTGATCAGACTCCCTTTTTCCCCAGACAACGTACCCAACACCATACAAAACAAAACAAAACTACACTTAGACACATACACACAACACTCTTGAGAAAGCCTTATGCATTACTCTACCTCTATACCATCATGACACATGCCTTTTCCAATTTGTCTTTATTTTGTTTCACAAGCCATTCTCTCTGCTCTTCATGACTCAGATTACTTGACCAACCGTCTCTCTCCATCTTTCCCTTTAATTGCAGTTTTCTCTAACATGTACTCACGTATCCCCTTTTCAACCAGTTTGCTATTCTGTTGTCTCCACTTCGTTTTCTTTCTACCAGTTTTAGTTTTCTTTCTACCAGTATATTGCTCCAATATTATTCTAAGAAAGCAAAAAGCACTCCCTCTCTGGGCATGTATTTTAATAAGTGGTTTTGTTTCTTTGCACATTAAATTTACACTTTTGTATGTGCACTTATGGGCTTTAACTGGAGTTTATGGTTCAGTTACTTCTTATCAGTTCCACCTGGTGTGGATAGTTACACTATCGGCTTATCCTATGCCGTCCTATATACTTAGTTTCGCTGTTTTATTACTCCAAATGTACATGTCGTTTAGTGCACTTACCCCCTCACAGCTCTCTTCAGCCACTCTTTACACTACCCATTCATTCTCCCGCTACACTCTTTAATCAGGGGATGGTCAAACCAACACTATTTCCCTACCTATAGTAATTAGGTTATAATCCATATTTACCAATAGGTTCTCGCAATTCACTGTTAGTCAATTCTAAAAACCTGTTCCCTGTTCACTGCCTGCACTGGAAGTGAAAAATGGCTGTGTTAGTCCCGAAATTATTGAAATTGAACAGCCATTATTCTAGACTTTTTACGTCTCAGGTCCCTTTGTGGTCGCCAATTTGTAAGAAAACAAGGCCTAATATTTTCTTAATATCTATTGAGAACTGAGAGTAAAAATTACCAGACATGACAAACAATTTCAAATCACAGTAATCAGGTTTTATTATTAACATGCAGGTAAAATTATACAGAGAAATTCACTACTACTAGAGTTTATGAATTAGCCCTGATACAGAGTAACATAAAGTAAAATAATTATCTATTAGCCCTGGACAATTGGCGGTGTTAGTTCTCTCCTGCGTTTTCCAACTGTGCGTGAGTTTAACATTGTAACAATACTAAACCCAAAACCCCCACCCCCTACTTACAACAACACATACATTCCTCAGATAAGGAGAGAGAGAGAGAGAGAGAGAGAGAGAGAGAGAGAGAGAGAGAGAGAGAGAGAGAGAGAGAGAGAGAGAGACCCCATAGCAACCATTACATGTATTGAACTAGTTCAGTTCTCAGCAAGAATGAGTTAGTCAATTAAATAATTACTAAAATTGTTAAAGGTACTAGATGTTACACTGTATACTATTTGGGATCAACATTCCCTAAACTGACCTACATCCTCACGGCGACTCCGGCCTCTTTAAACAGCCTTTTCAAATGGCCTCGGCTGGGCAATGCCTTCACGAGCACCATCTTGCAGTGGAAAGGTTTCGTGTAGTAGTTCTCTCCATGGACTGGACGCTCTCAGTCCTGGACCAGCTGGTTGTGCTGTGGCAGTGCAGGTGCTCTGGGTGTTAGTGCTGTGCCTGTGCAGGTGCTCCGGGTCTTAGTGCTGGCTTGGTAGCTTCAGCGCCCGAATCCGTAGTCTGCCAATAGAAATAACAATAACAACCATGCATTGCTCATCTGTGTAGCTCAGACGCCTTTTTAGCTCCGCACAGCCTCCCCGGGCACACGTAGTCTTTAATAAACGCCTTTTTGAAAGACAAAACAACCTTTTACAAAACTTGACTGTCAAAGGATGGCTGTAGGGGTGATGTCAGGCCAGGAAATGAATGCAACACACAAGACAACTGCGGGTGAAACTGAGACGTTGCGGCGCTCAGCTTTTTATTAAACAAACAAATAAAAGATTTAAACAAAACAAAAACGCGGGCCAAAACAAACAAACAGAACAAACAATTATCGTGATAGTTTAAACTAGCCTGCGCAGCAATTGTTTACTTTCTTTTATAATTTATCTCCTCTCTTACTCCTGTTCTCCACTCACTCATGCACAACCCTGAGTGAGTGAAACACTGCATCTTTTATGCATATGTACAGAGACTCGATTGCTAATCAATCATTCAACTGGAATCTCGATACATCTGCACGTGAACTAATTGTGCTCCCTGTGCTTCCATACTGATACCCACTTTAATCTGCACGTGGCTAAATACAAATATACATACAGTATACATCACCTGTGCTACATAACCCACACTCTGTGCACCACTACAATAATACATATAACAGACAACATAAACACGCCACATACAACATAAAACACAAAAATAAGCACAGGTGCGGGGCACCGCGCCACATTGACCCACATAAATACACATACATATTTAAAGGTCTCTTAAGTAATAGAGTAAACAATTTGATTGTGAAACATGCACCTCTTGTAAAACAGAATGCATGCTGTTACAGCTGTATTTTTCTTTACTAGGGGACTGATAGTGCTTCATTGGCAGCTCCATTGTCCATGGATTTTCACTGCTTGCCACCATAAACACCACCGCATCTTGTTGATAATCACATGTGCTTTGAATTATGTCACCTAACAAACAAACAATGTTGCCTTGAATAAATAATGTATCTGCACTCTCCCTGTACAGGGGCATTCTGTTATGCGTGGGTATCCGCTGAGAGATGAGAGAGACACAGACGGTTTGATTTTGAAATACCGCTCAGGCATCCAGGTATCGCCAGCAATGGTATCCCTAGTGCAGAAGGATATATACAAATGTGTACATAATAACAAAATACAAAAAGGCTAAAATAAAACACAGTGAGAAAACAGCTAACAAACCAAAAGGTGGCAGAACGCGGGCTGAGCGATGCTCCCACAAAAAGAGAGGTCCCGCTACAGGAACCTTCTCCCTAAATAGACTTGGGAGGGATTAAAATCTCTTAAATGAATCCCTACCCTAAAGTTGTAGGCATCCTGGTCTACACACAGTGATCACCCTTAGCTCACCATGAGGATTCTTCATCTCCACCTCCACCTCAGCCTTGCCACTCTCCCCAAACTTGATTGCTGTTTGTTTAGATTGCTGAATAGAAAGTCATTCTACCCTGCAGTCCAATGGTAAGGACAAAAAAATAACAAAGTAAGGACAAATAAATAAAGCTGACTTTTTCAATTCTTCTGACTCAGTTTATAATCCTCCTTTGGTGCAATAAGAGATAAGTAGTTTTGTTTCTAATTCCCAGCTCATAAGTCATTAAAAGCAATTTGTGCTTCATGCAGCTCAGTGAGATAAACTAAGCCTTTTCAGTCTCTGATGAAAAGAAAAAAAAAACACCTTCAGAGACTTTCTCTCAGGATAACACAAGGAATTTTTGGGCATGTGTGGCAAATTGGCTTGTAGTGCGCAGGTGTAGTTGGTGCAGTGCTCAGGAATAACACACACAAGACAGTCAAAGTTCAATAAAACAGCTCCTTTATTTGGCTGGGTTGCGCGTCAACAACACTTAAATAATAAGCATAGGCTGTACACAGCCATGTGTATCGCTCCGTGCAAAACAAGGGTTTCAGTCCCGAAATAATACAACACTTTATAACAACACGAAACACAGACACGGTCACTTCTCCAGACAGTGAGTGCTTGAGTGCAGGTGGGGTGAAATACAACAGTTTGTGAAACAGTGGTGCAGTGTAGTCCAGGCTTTGGTCCTGGCTAATAGCGACAGCTCCCAGCTTGTGTTAGCCGTCTAACAATGACAAAAGACAAACAGCACGATCAAACAAACAAAACACAAAACACTAACTATAATTAATTACTTCCCTTTCCTAAACGAGTCCTCTCAGTAACCATAACGAAGGAACAGATAGCTCGGCCACTTCCCCTAAATACCCTTGGTCGCATCCTCTTTCAGTGGTGTGGCCAAACACATATCCTCCAATCCGTGACTGACACATCACCTACCGCATTAAGGCGATGACTTCTGGTATAGTGGCTCCGCCCCCTTCCTGGATGGCAGGCTTCCGACTAACCCTGGATTGAACTGCCAAACCATCCAGTACGGGGCACACTGTTCCTGTTACACAGCGCCCTCACAGGTCGGGAGGGAGATTGTTGACTTGGATTAATTTGCTCTCTGTCACAGCATGACATTAACAAACTAAAATATCAAAAATTGTTTTGTGTTGTTTTGTATTTTGTTGAAGTACCTAACAAAATAAATCCAGTGGGCTTAAATATTACCTAATATCTTGCCATCATTTTGTACTTCTCACATATTACATAATGATAATTTGAAGTGATTTTTAAATTACATTTTTTTTAAATGGTATTTTTTAAAAGCTAGTAAAGAAATGTATTGATCAATTCCTGCAGTCATTTAAACTCTAAACATTCAGTTCACTGCATTCTACTTCTAGGCTCTACAGGTTGCATGAAGGAACATGTCTGTCAAAGAAAATGCAGCGATTCATACAGGGAATGTGTAGCAGGGCGAGGAGCCCTGTACATGATTATTTATTTATTTTTAGAGCGGGGTACCCCTCCTCCCCTGTGCAATTTATTACTTTGTATTTGTTTTGTTGTATTATTATTATTGTTGTTGTTGTTGTTGTTGTTGTTGTTGTTATGATTTATTTATAAATATGACGGCGTAACCGTGCATTTGTTTTGTTATTTTTATTTTAAATGTGTTCTGGCAGAGGCGAGGTGGGCAGCTCGTCCTCTGCCAGTAATAGTAAAAAGACTTGTGCAGATTGTGGCCGAGGGGTAATAGAATAATAACTACCTAGTTAAACCCCTCGGCCACGGTATATAAACCCTCAGTTCCGGGTGGGTGTTCAGAGGAGAGAACAGAGCGAGAGCAGTTTAAAACCAAACTAAAATACAGGATCAGTGAAAGCGATTGCCCAGCCTGACCTGTGTTTTTGGTAGAGATTTGTTTTTGTTTAATATTTATTTTGCTCTGGAGCAAGTGTTTTTTTTGTTTGAATATTTTATTTATTTTTAACTTTGTTTTCTTCCTGCATCTGGCCTGACGTCACCACTCGGCATCCTGCCACAGAAGGCTTGACAAAACATCTTGTGGAGACATAAATCTAATGTATCTCATTTATACTGTGTAATAAAGCATAGTTACAATTTCAAGTATTTATTAGCTAATTCATGAAGGTCAAGTAAAATTAAAGCTATAAAAAGCTATAAAAAATATGATATAAAGTGCCCGCTGGTACCAATAGAACCCAATACCCACCACAGATCTGTAAAATATACAGGTTTATTTCATAACAAAGGAAGTGTTCAAATTTCTTCTGCATTTGCTGTTCTAACATTTTTGAACTCAAAGCAAAAATTCATCGATGCCTTAAAATTGTACGAAGCAAAGGGAGGCTTTTAAAATGGCTAATGTGAACTCTGTGGAGACTGAAAGGGTTCGAAACATAATTTTCACTGGAAGGCTTTTATCAGTAGAAAAAATCTATACTAGGAACAGAGACCTACAACATTATGTCATGTTCAGCTTGGTGCCATTTCGGGAATTAAACACATTCATCTATATAATTAAAATGGCCTTCAATAACACAAGACACTAAAATGCCTATTACTTTCGATGACAGAAAAGGCAAAATGTGAGATTATTAAAATTAAGTGATCAGGTAAATATTATACAATAAATAAATAAATACATAAATACCCTAGACTTTCAAGCCAAAAAAATATATATATATTTGGATTAATAACCACTGCAACCTTTCTACCGTACTGTTTTGTCATTGTCTATGTTATCGAGATGTGACAGGTATTGGCTCCAAAACCTAAATATATGAATTTTGGAACCAATCCATAAATGTTATTATCTCTGGCATGCTTTTTTCAGAATCTATTGAAAAATGTATTTATTAATATTTAGAAACACAGTACTTCCAATCACAAAGTAGACGCGCTTTAGTAAATTGCAATGGAAAACATAATTCAGTTTTAATTTTATCTATAATGTATGTAGAGCAAGTGCCATCAATAATATATATATATATTATTTGATATCTACCTGATATACAGACTAGGCCTACAATTGGTTATACCCTTGAGCAAGGTACTTTACCTAGATTGCTCCAGTAAAAACCCAACTGTATAAATGGGTAACTGTATGTAAAAAAAATGTGTTATCTTGTAACAATTGTAAGTTGCCCTGGATAAGGGCGTCTGCTAAGAAATAAATAATAATAATAATAATAATAATAATAATAATAATAATAATAATAATAATAATAATACTACATGTTCATCTGATGCCGCATGATGTGTCTGCTATTTTAAATCAGAGCTGTTCCTGTAAAGTCTTTTACTGTATGTACAATATTTTTCGCCTGTCTCACCAAAGGTTCCTTTTGTGGAGTTATAAAATAATACAAAGTCTTAATACCACTAAATCAAAAGGTCGAGCTATCAGTCTACTCTGCTTACCCAGAACACTTGCACAGAAGAATGGCAAAGCAGGGAGCCCAGAGCATCAAACAGTGAAAAGATTCGGTTTGGCACCCCCTAATCAAAAGGGGGGCCAACAAAAGCCAGCCATTAACTAAGCCAGTTTTTTTCCAAAAATTAAATGTTCAAAACAAAGGGGGGGGGTCGCCATGTCGCCAGTGGACTCTGCGCCGGCGCGCTCCAACGCCACCCGGGAACGAAGGAGGGCCCTGAACATGGCCCCACAGTCAAAGAGACCCTCCCCAGTGATCTTACGCTTCTTGGTCTTGTAGATGGTAAGTTTGCCAAGAGCCAGGAGCAGATTCACCAGGAGGTCTCTCTTCCTGGTGGAGCCACGAACAGGGTGCCCGAAAATAAAAAGGGTGGGGGAAAAATGCAGCCAGAACTGCAGCAGTAGGTTCTTAAGGAACAAAAAGAAAGGCTGCAGCCTGGCGCAAAGTAAATAAATATGGAACACCGACTCGGACTCGCCGCAGAAAGGGCATGCGGGGTCCGAGTCGGTGAAGTGACGCAGGACCTCTCCTGACGCGAGCGCTCCGTGTAGCACCCTCCATCCCAGGTCCCCAGCGCCTCTGGGGACCAGCGGGGAGTACAAAGCCTCCCACTGGGGACTCTCGCCCTCCGGGGGTTGGAGGGGCTCCTGCCAAGCGAGGGCGAGGAAGTGGAGGGTGTGGAGCGCCATCGCGTACAGGGTCCTCCTCGACACGGAACGAAGGGGGGTCGAGGAGAACTGTGAGATCCTGCTCAGGTGATTCTCGAGGGGAGGCTGAGGGGGAGCCCGATCCTTTGGTTTGATCAGCAGGACCGGAGAGCCGGGGGTAGGGAGGGACGATGGCTCCCCGGTCCTGAGGACCCCCTCGAGATACCCGACAGAGTCTGGGTGCAAAGCTGCTTTGCACTCCCGGATCGCTCGGCGGGCCGTTCTGAGGGTCCCCCGAGTCGCCCTGGCGACCAGCGACTCGGGAGTCAGCCACGCCGAGCGTTGGTTGTCCAGGAGATCCCAGACTCTGGTCACCTTGGCCGAGATCAACAGGCTCCGCACCGCGGGGGATTCCAACGCCTGCGCACCTAGATGGGGGTTGTGCAGCAGGGGCTCCAGAAGGAATTCCTCCCCCTCGGTCGGAACCGCGTCTCGGCCGATAGAAAACATGCTCCGGGTCCTGAGCAGGTCCTGGTAAAAGACCGCCAGCTCAGGGAGACGGATTCCCCGGAGGTCGATCCAAAAGAGCTGCCGGTCGTAGCCCAGGTCGTGCAGCTGGCGCAACAGAAGGGACGCCAGCGTGCACCACTGCGGGGCCGGGTCTGCGTACAGGAATCTCTGCAGTGTCTGGAGGCGGAAGGTGTGCACCTGGCTCTTGATGCACACCAACCCTTGCCCTCCCTCGGCCAGAGGGAGGCTCAGAACCGCCGCAGAGACCCAGTGCTTTCCGGCCCAGAAGAAGTCCGTCAGCTTCCTCTGGACCCTGGCCACAAACTCAGGGGGCGGGCTCAGGACGGTGAGTCACCATATATTTATTATTATTATTTATTTCTTAGCAGACGCCCTTATCCAGGGCGACTTACAATTGTTACAAGATATCACATTATACAGATATCACATTATTTATTTATTTTTACATACAATTACCCATTTATATAGTTGGGTTTTGACTAGAGCAATGTAGGTAAAGTACCTTGCTCAAGGGTACAACAGCAGTGTCCCCCACTGGGGATTGAACCCACAACCCTCTGGTCAAGAGTCCAGAGCACTAACCACTACTCCACACTGCTGCCCAGTAGTAGAGTATTTACGTTATATACACTGGCTATAACAGAGGTAAAAGCAATGATATATCAGTGATTGTGTGAGTCCAACTTGTCAGATAATCTGTATTCCAGACTCCAACCCAGAAAAGGTCCCTAATGCCAGCTGAATAAAAAAACTGGTGCACACACTACTCAGACTGATTGATTATCTTTCAAATGGGCAAACACAGTGTTGTTACGTCTTGATGCTGTTTTGCTATCAACCAGTCATTTTGCAAATCAGGAATTTTACACTTGAATTACAAATAAGTAAAACTGGTTCAGGTTAGTAATGCTGACTGATTGAGTATTGTCAATGATTTACAAATCAGAGCAAAAGTGTTCCTGGATTCCAATGTATATAATTCATTCTAAAAAAAAAAAAAGTGCATACTTATGTTTTCATTTACTGATTTTGTTATTTATTTGAATACACTACTAAGAAACATGTTTTTACAAAGTTCATAGATTTTTTTTTTGAGCTACATAAGTCAGCATTCAAAATAAAAAGCAATAAATGCACGTAACTCACGTAAAACATTATGCACACATTTGTACTATAGACTGAGCTACAAGCTAAATATACATAACAAATAAAGCTTTTGAAATCATGCAAACAGTATTTCATGCAGGATAAATCTTTTTATTGGTATCCTGTAAATACAGAACTTCATTACATAATCGAGACATTTGCATATTGTTTCATAGGTTGTCCACATAATCATGTCAGAGATGCCACTTGTTTAGAGATTGCCTGCAGCACGTCACATAACAGCAGGACGATTGCATAACTCTGCATGTTTTTTTTTTCCTGAATAGAGATGTACATGACCCCATCCGCTTGGGATTCATAAAATGGCATTTAAATGGTCTAATGGTATATCAAACAATACCACAGCGCTGGAAACCCCGACCATTTCAAAATCAATTCACGGGGCGTGAGCTGGGTTGAAGAGTAAGGCAGAAGAAGCAGCAAGGAGCTGTTAGTAGGACAGAAGGTGGTCACTGACTGAGGGCGACGATGCCGACACATCCCAGGGGTAGAGGACCCAGCAACCGAAATGAGATAGACAAGATGATCGCTGACTGAGGGCGACGATGCCGACACATCTCAGGGGCGAAGGACCCAGCAATCGAGGACAGGATAGAAAAGAGGTCGCTGACTGAGGGCGACGATGCCGACACATCCCAGGGGCAGAGGACCCAGCAACCGAAAACACTAATGAGGGTTATGACTCGAAAAGCCGCCCCTCGAGAGGAGATTGGAGAGGTACCCAGCATCTGAGACTTCTGTAAGAGGCGCTCGTAAAACCCCTGATAGGCCGAGACGTCACGCTGCCTGGGACCTGAAATAAGGACAAAGCATTGCGGTTAGTATAGGACTCAGCACGAGTGACCACGTCCTGAAAGAGAGGCAGAATAGAACAGAGCCTCGAGTAAGGCAAGATGAGCGCAGGAGCTGCGACAGGACAGAGTTTGGCCGGGGGTCCGCTCTGACTCACATGGTGAGAACCCCCCTGAAGGTAAGGGAGGCGGATGCCTAGCCCTGAGGTCGGGGAAGTGAGACTCACTTGCCCCCCCAAAGGATGGACCCCCGGCACCTCACGAAAACTCCCACACCGTGCGACAAACAAGAGACAGTACATGCCTACGCATAACATAAACAAAAGACCAGAAGGACAAACAGGACAAACAGAGGGAGATTAGTAATTTGTTAGTAGGATGCGACTATGTGTATACCTGCCGCTCAGTGGAGAGGAAAAAACCCCTTGAGGCCAATTAGGGGAAAACCTCTGGTGGCTCCGGCAGACAGGTAGCCCCCACTCCGGGCATGCTAGCGATTTTAAAATGGGCTGCAACTTTATGAGAGGAGAATGAATGAATGAAAGAATCCACTGCAGAAGAGGGCCAACTCCCCACACTCATGATCTGACTGTGATTGATGTTGGCCCCTGCAGCAGAGGGGGCTGTGCCTACAGAATGATTTGGGGGGTGGGGTAGGGGAGGCGTGCTCTGGAGGCGAGGTAGGTTGAGATCCAGTGACGAGTGATCCGAGGAGTGGGGTAGAGTAGAGGAGGGAGGCTTGCTCTGGAGGGTGGAGAGGTGGGTTGAGAACCAGTGATGAGAGATGATAGGAGCGAGAGGAATCAATTAACTGAGGGTCCTGGGGGGGGGGGGGGGGGGTAGAGGAAGGAGGCTTGCTCTGGAGGGTGGAGAGGTGGGTTGAGAACCAGTGATGAGAGATGATAGGAGCGAGAGAAATCAATTAACTGAGGGTCCTTGGGGGGGGGGGGGGGGTAGAGGAAGGAGGCTTGCTCTGGAGGGTGGAGAGGTGGGTTGAGAACCAGCGATGAGAGGTGATAGGAGTGAGAGGAATCAATGAACTGAGGGTCTAGGGGGCAGGGGGGGGTTAAGGTTTCTTGCTGGGGAGATACCTTGATGTTGAAAAGAAGGGAAGATAGGGGATTCTACTTGACAGCTAAATGAACTAACCATGCTGAAATTGATCCATCTTGGAGGTACGGCCAAATGATGAAGTACATTAGAAGCAGAAGAAACTTCGAGTTCTGAGGAGACTGAAGAAGGCTGAGATGCAGAGAAATACCTTGACATTGAAAAGAATGGGCAGATAGGGGACTCTGCTTGACCGCTGAATGAAGTGACCACGCTGAAATGGATCCGTCGTGGAGGTACACAACTGAATGATGGAGTAAAATTAGAAGTAGAAGAAACTGTGGATTATGAGCTCCTGAGAAGACAGAAGAGGGCTCAGATGCAGATGATCTCCATAGGTAGATCCTTGTATGGGGTGAAGTGGCATTTCCGAAGAGTAGAATGAGCAAACAGAGAATGTTCATTGATGTAGACAGGCGGGAAGGGGAGGCAGAAGGGAAGGCTCTTAAGAATCTCACGAAGGGTCAGGCGAACTGCTGGTATGGAGAAAATGGGGGGGGGGGGGGGAGGAGAGAGAGAGAGAGAGAATCCCTACCATGGATGATGAAAGCCAGGATCTGGTTTTGTTTGAAGGAATAGGATGAATCCGATTCTGGGCACAGAAGGCTGAACACGCTGATCAAGCTGTCGAATATGAAGCTCTCGAAGAAGGGCGAGGGATACAGACATGAAATGCGGAGCAGATTGAAGCAGGTTACTGAGAGTAGGATTCAGTCAAATAGCAGCTGATGAAGCTGGGCAGTCTGGAGGGGGGGGGGGGGGGGGGGCAGCAGACGGGACCAGCTGACGGAACTTGGATACCGAAAGTAGAGGCCGAAGGGGAGCTGGAATTGAGGGTTGAGGTAGCGGCTGGAACTGAAAATGTGCTCCATTTTCTGGAAACAAGGGAAGAGAGGAGATGTCGACCATCCTATGTGTTAGTTAATACAGGATCGATCAGCGGTCTGCTACTATCCTGTCCGCTTGAAATGGAAAAGGTGAACTCACGTTCAGAGATTGGGTTTCACAACTCCAGTCATTCTCCTAGTAGTGGAACTCCTTAACTCATAATCAAGACGGATTTCCAGTCTCATACCACGTCTCTCACCATGCATTAATGCTGTAATATTTGAGAGGATGTGAGGACATCCGAATAGATTGCTGAGAAGGTCAAGCACCTCGTATTTTGATTAGATGGGGATTAGCATTAGCCTTGGTTGTGGAATGCTGTGGTGATCTGCATATTGGAGGAAAGCGGAAGCGTTGGAAGCTCTGGAGTAGTGCAGGTACAGATTTAAACTGTAAACTAAAGCAACTTTGCATGCTATAATAGTGAGTAGATCTGAAGAGGAAGCAGAGATCTGCTGCAGTGAGGAGCAATTAACAGAGAGGACGGGATCTGCTGAACGGTGCAGAGATCTAAAGAAGTAACGATGAAGCGCGGTCAATGATGAGCAGTGGTCTGCTGCAGAAAGATCTGCTGAAGCAGTGATCTGTTATTGTGAATGGTGGACTACCATTGGTAGAGTGTGGTGGTCTGCTGCAGAGCGCAGAGATCTGCTGAAGCAGTGATCTGTAATGGTGAACGGTGGACTGCCATCGGTAGTGTGGTGGTCTGCTGTAGAGCACAGAGATTTGCTGAATGCAGTGGATATTGGTCTTTGAGTGAAAAGTGATTTAGATAAAGCCAGAGATGAAGAATGCATAGAGCTGAGGCCGCTGTAGAACCTGAGAGGATAAAGAATGCGTTGCTCTGAGGCTATTGCAAAATCTATTGATTTGGTCGGGAACAGTCTGAGTGTATTGTCTAATCGCAGGGTAGGAGGACACTTGCCTGAAATGATGATAGTTGTAGGACATGGTTTCCGTTTCTGACTGGCAGCTCACGTTGCTGAAATGAAAACTTGAAGGTTGAATAAAGTGCCTTGGTGAAATTTGTCGGTTTGAAGGAGAGAAGCCAGATGAGGAAGCACGAATCCGGGAACAGGAAGAGGTCACTGGGATGGAAGCCTGGTGCAGGGAAGCTGGAAGTTAATGTGACGGTAGATTCGGAGCATCTCAGAAAGCCGACAAGTGCGTGGCTTCATGACCATGTCCTCGAAGGGTGGTAGGGGGGGGGGGGGGGGGCAGGTAGAGTTGAAATTGAAGAATGTCAGTTGATATAGATAGACAAAGGATGAGGCAGGAGTGGAACTTCCGAGAATAACTGCGAGAATAAATAGAAAAGCAGTAGTGTCCGAGCTTCGTAGCGATACCAAACTTGTTTAATATATAGAGAGAGAACTTGTGGTATTATACTGCCATCCAGAGGTTATGATTGGAATTAAACCATTGACTTGAGTGAAGCAGGGTAGAATCTATGAAGTTATTACGATTAAAATCCTTGTCTATGTAGAACAACATTTGCTTATTCCCTTAGATTTAAATAATAAATGTTCTAGAGATGTTAGGACAGTTAGTCATGTATATAAATAAGTAAACGCAGTACTTAGAGGTCATGATTCGGCGCGTTGAATTCGTCTCCACCAGTTGTGAAAGCGCAGCAACAGGAAGCCGGAAGACAGCAGTACTGAAGCACAGAGCACGCAGAGCCTGATGAAGCTGCCTGGTCACCATGACAACTTACCACTCCCCGCAGTCACTCAATGACGGCGTTACCGTGGTAACCGTGGTCTGTAAGGCGCCGGTGGAAAAGTTGCAGTGCAGCACTATCGTTGGAGCATGTTGTGACCAGTCAAACCACGAGCCGACACTGGTTAAAGTGGGCAGGATACGTCTTTTAAAAGGTTGAACGTAGCTAATGGAGGTCCAGGGCAGGATCTTCCGATGGAACGGTAACTGTGCTGGCTCTGTGGGAGCAGGGGAGGGGCGTCTGATTGCAGGCGAGGAGTAAAGAGAGATTCCGCAGCCAAAGCTTAATGGTGGATTTAATAGATTTAAAGTAGGGCAATCGCTGACAACGTGAATGTCGATGTCTTGTCGAAGGAGCTTGAAAGTTTAGCAGAGGACCAGTCTTTCTGAAAAAGTTGCAGACAGGTTGAGTAATGACGCTGCGCTTGAACGGCGCTGTTGCTGGATGGAACAGGAAAGACAAACGTTGGAGCTCTTGAAGCCGAAAAGAGACGCTGTCTGAAAAGAAGGATCACCTGAGCAGGTAGGAAAATGATTGATAATATATCTTGGCAGCGCTGTGCAGAGAAATGACCTGCAGAGCGAGGCAACGAAGTTTAGATATTTAGCGGTGGAGCACGAAACGACGGCGTCTGAGCGTTTGCTACAAAAACGAAACACTAGACAGAAAAGGTGCAGGTGATCAGGGCTTAAATAGAAAATAGATGCTAATTAACAGGAAATTAGAAAATTGGGAGATTGAAAGATTGGAAGCACCCAGCTCCACGCCCCCTGAACCACGCAAGCTAACATTTAAAACACACTTGATGTGAATTGTTTATTGTTTGGGGTTTTAAATTCTCAATGTTTTGCCTACATTTAGACAATTAGCCAACATTTATTATACGGACATCTGCAACATTTCCTATTCAACTCGATTTTAATATATACATATATTATATCCTGGTTCTATTAAAATAGATCTAAATCACAATAGAGTATGCATCTTTTTTTTAACCTGTGGATTTGTTATGATGCTATGGGCAATTGGTAGACCATCTGCTAAAGTTTTTTTTAAAAAATTTAAAAAAAAATTAGAAGGCATACATGTTACTGACGGAGAACAAAGAGTAAACAGTAACCAGTTTAATATTCATCCATATTTAGAACATTGAGTAAAACACCTGTCTGATTAACTGAAACATGTATTTTGTATTACTGGCAATACAAAAATCACATTAATAGCTCTACGAAAAAAAAAGAAATACTTAAAAATGAATTAAAAAAATGCAACTGTAATAGAATTAAAAGTGAAACAGAGCATTGTATCCAAGTATCATGGTGTGTTGTGCACTGAAATAAAGTTATTTACAACCAGAAAAGCAATTTGCAAGAAGATGTTATCCCTGCTATACATTTTTATAATCTAACGTGACATGTAATTCAAGGTCTACAGCAGGCAGTTATATTGGCCAAGAATACAAATTGACTTAAATCCAGGAACTAGATACAGTTACATTATTTAAAGTATGGTACCTACCATTAGCTTGTTGTTCACAAAAAATTAGGCCCTATTCTCATTTTTTTTAAAAGCCTGTTTCATGAGGATTTGATTTGGATTATTCTCATTTTCAAAACACTCTAACCATTGAGAGGTAAAGATTTGTGAATAAAGCCCAGGGAGCGACATTTTTAAAGAAGTTATTACTCTTCTTTTTGTTTGGCGAAAGAATAAAATCCATGTTTATGTTACACTTGCATGGTATTCATTTAGCAGCAGAAGTGAGCTAATCACCAGTGTAGTAGTGCTTCAGCTACATGCATATGTGCTGCATTATAATCATTCATCATTGGAAGTATATTCTGATGCTATCATTACTGGAAACAGCAACCTCAACACAAAACCATTAAGAATGCTTTAGAAAAAACATCAAATTGCCATTCAAGCAATCCATCTCAGTGCAATCATTATCTGAATAGCGTCAGGTGCCTGAATACATTTGCAGATCTCTTGGCAGGACATTTTTTTTTCTTTCCATTTTTAAAAATAAATTATTTTAATCTGTCCCAAGATGGAGTCATAATGAATTAGCTTCATAAAAATGTTTGAAGAAAGAAATATATGACTTGATTAAAGAGTGGATATTTATTTTTTAATTGTAATGTTTGTGTGAGTTCCATTCTCAAAGTGTGCTACTACATTTACCATATAAGAGATACAATGGAATTAATTGAATGCGTAAAAATACACAAAGTAATTTTGCTGAACAGATTGTTTGCCTCCCCTAAAACTTCCACTAACAACTACATCTCCCAGAATACAATGTCTTCAGTTACTAAGAAACTGTACAGAAGAAAAACCAACCCAACAAACATGATCCAATCTCTGGCTAGCCCTCTTGTCTTTGCAGCCAATCACAGTAAGAATGAGAAAAATTCAAAGCTACATAGGTTGAAGCGTAAACACCCCAGTCCAGCTACAAATCCAACTGGAACCATCGTCAGAGGCAACCGCTAAAAAAAAGGTGATTATAATATCAAACAAACTGTTTTATAACTTAATGCATTTCCTTATTTTGTTTATCTTATTTTTTTATTTTAACATGTTCACTGAGTTTAAGAATGTATTGTTAAAATAAAAGTAATATAATTAATTTGCAGAGTCGATGTTACTTATACCTTGAAAATGAAAATGTGCTGAGCAGATAAAGAACCTTGTAGAACACATGCATTGGTTGTTAAAATGGAAGGCTCTTTTTTATGCCTACCTGTGGCAGTGTGACCCCGCCTTGTGCGTATTGTTTGTTTATATGTTGCATGTAGTGTGTTAAATGTTGGTGTGTAGTCATTGGTACACGGGATATAAATGGGTCTGTGTAGCACATGTGATAGAATGTATATTTGTATTTAGCCACGAGGGTTGCACATCACTTCACGTGCTGATTAAAATGTAATACTATGTGAGCACGGGGAAGGACACGAAATTAATCCATGTGCATTTGTACCGAGATTCTAATTGCATGATTGATTAGCATCGAGTCTCGGTACAACTGCATAAAAGACGCACATTGTCACTCAGTCGGGGTTGGGTGTACAGAGAGGAGGTACGGGGAGATAGAGAGGAGAAGCGAAACATAACAATTGCTATTGGTTCAGCACGATACTTGTTTGTCCGTTTCGTCCCGTTTGTGTTTGTTTACTGTTTTGTTTGGCCCTTGTGCCCGTTTGTTTTGTGTGTGTGTTTTGTTTAACTCTTTTATTTTCATTATTATTTAATAAAGAAACCGAGCGCTTTCGCGTCTCGGTTCTAACCCGCAGCTGCTGTGTGTCTGTGTTTCTGGTCTGTGACGTCACCACACCTCACCACTGCAAGCCATCCTGCCACACTACCCTATTACCATTAATTATTGTACAGTATTTATTGAGATTACTCATGACTTTAAGGTAATGTTGCATTTTATCCCCTTGTGAAAGGATGGCTGGTGTGGTGACGTCAGGCCAGGAAATGAAACCAAAACACATAGGCTTTTTCGGGGTGAAACTGAGACACTGTCAGTGTTTTATTAAACAAAAGATTTAAACAAAACCCAAAACAAAAAGGCATGTTGGCCAAACAAACAAACAAACAATAAATTAAACAAGTATTGTGTTGGTTTTGACCCAGCACGCGTAGCAATTGTTATTTAATTATTTTGTTACCTCCTCTTACTCCCGTTCTCTACTCTTAGACACTCCACTCGTTGCAGCCAAAGCAGCAGGTCTTTATAGTGGTGACTGAGGGATTAACTAGCTATCAATGATCTAATTATCCCTTGTCACATTTTGAACGGGCTTAACAAGATGCATGAATGTCAGTGAATGATATACTTAGTAGCTGATCAGTCACGCATTCTCACAAGGTACTTCTAAACAATAACAGATAATGGCGGCCTGCACCTCGCTCATCCTGCCAAACAACACATAATAATACAACAAAACAAAGTAGAAATCATAATATACACAGGGGCGGGGAGTACCCTGTCACACCCCTGAAAATACATTAAAATACATAAAATTAGAGGGAGCTGGAGCGCTGTGTGTAAGCTCTAGTACCCTATTTGCATAAGGGGCGGGGCTAAAAGTATAAGAATGGGCTGGACCCGGCATTTTGTGTGTGTGAATCCTATGTAGCTGACAGAGCTGTGGACTCTGGTGAATAAAAGAGATTGAAAAGAAAATAAGCTTTTCTCTCTGTTTTCTACCTCCTGTAAGAATGCTACAGTATTCTATTCCTGCAATAGGCAGAAACTGTATTTACTTTACCCAGCTAGTTTACATTGATAAATACACAAATTACCAACAATATACTTTGAAGCTAAACTGCTCCTATTAGCATGAAGTGAGTGGATAGGGATGCAAAACTACTATCTATCTTTCTGGCTGTAGTTCATTTATAGTATTGTGATTTACTTCTACTGTGTATGAATTGAGTAGAGTGTCCTTTACTAAGTGATCTTCAATGGTAATGGGGCAGCAGGGTGGAGTAGTGGTTAGGGCTCTGGACTCTTGACCGGAGGGTCGTGGGTTCAATCCCAGGTGGGGGACACTCCTGCTGTACCCTTGAGCAAGGTACTTTACCTAGATAGCTCCAGTAAAAAACCCAACGGTATAAATGGGTAATTGTATGTAAAAATAATATGATATCGTGTAACAATTGTAAGTTGCCCTGAATAAGTTCATCTGCTAAGAAATAAATAATAATAATAATAATAATAATAATAATGCCGTAGCACTACAATGGCAATGTTTATGTGCAAAGTAGCAACTATAGCACAAGAACAGCTACAATAACATGAGCTATTGGTAGTAATGGTAGTCATTTTTGTAATAACATAATAATGTAACATTATGAGAATGCTATCACAAATGTATGAACCAACACATATTTGTAATTAATTACAGTACTAAAGAAGTATATCATCATTGTACCAAGACTAAACATGTTGAATTGTATTGCTGTTTCTGTTGTCGTTTGCTAATGGTCCAGCTGTGGTTTCTTTAGCATAATACAATGGGATCTTCCCTGATTGACTGTGCTGTATTATCTCCTTTTATCCCTGCTCCTTATTTTGTAACATAATAATCAATTCCTCTGAATAATAACTGTTTACTGTTGTTAACATGGCTAATAGGTTAACAGTTATCCTTGAAATAACTGACATGTTGGATTATTTCTTATGGCACTATATATACAGGGATAAAAAGACCTGCTGTAAGAATAACTTCCATGGAAGCTGGGGTGACAATCAGTTGACAGGCCTATTTTTGGAGGGTTTCTTGTCTTATTCTAGATCTAGAAGAACCTGAGAAGTGCATGCCTACTATCAGTCAGTCTGATTGAAACCGACCTGCAACAGGGCACATTAATACATGTACAGTCAGGTATATATAGAACCGCACAAGTTACTTCATATTCTGTAATCTGAAGCATCTGGGGTCCAGTGAGAGGAGTAAATTACCACACATTTATAAATCTCTTTGGATCTAAATTTAGCTTTTTTAATGCATCGCAAGAACCTAGGGAAGTGCATCATAGTGTGACATTGCCATGGAAATGAATCCCACAAATCCCCATCATTCTACTAGCAAAATAAAAGCTTAGATTTTTCTGCTGAACATGAAACCTGTTCATATATCATAGAAAACCATTTTTGCTATGCAGTAATTTGTTTTTGTGCCATACCAGTGGGGAATCACTTTTGTCATGAGTATAAGCAACTTGAATTACATTTGCTTAATTAAAATATCAGACACAATATGCAAAATACTGAACTATGCCCAGTGCAGTTCAGAGAATTATTCTCCTGCTGGAGATTTTTGGTGATATAATGGAGGTGTCTGTAAGTCAACACTTTTATCTAGAGTTTCTTTCTCATGCATCTAATTTATCCCTGTTTCCTTCCCATGCATCTAATCATAATCAAGTCACCTATTTGAGGAAATAATTCCCACAGTCTCAATATATCCTGCATGTAACAGGGACAGTGTTCTGTCACAGGTTTCTATGGTGCATGCGTATGTTTGCAAGAGAGAGGCAGACACTCCGCCTGTGATGCACTACCAGCTGTAGCCGAGGACTTGTCGGCTGTGGTTCCCTGACTGGCTGGTGGGTGTGTCGTGGCGGTGCACATTGTTCTACAAAGTAGCCCCTGACACACCCCTGTGCTGAAAGCTGGGACCAAACAGGTCACTACTACTGAGAGAAAAAAGACACCATGTTAGAATTTGAGGTAAGGAAACAATAGCAAAGAAAAAAAAAAAAACACGATCTCTGCGTGTGGCACCAGGATAATGGTTTATTGCTTAATTCGCTGAAAGGATCAGGGATTAGTTTTGTGATATGTAAAATCCCATTAAAAAAATATAGTTAGCAGGGCTGTGTCAGTGGGACATCCTTTGTAGTACTGTAGGAGCAGTGCACCACTGTTTTCACAGCACCTTTTGTTTTATAGCTGTGTTTTCACAGTGTTTTCTTTTAGTTTTTTCTGTATTTTACACTACTGTGTATTGTCGCACGGCTGTTACCATTGTTGGTACCTGCCATGGGTTTCCTGTGTAACTTAGTAGAATGAAATACCATTTTAACACACTTTTTAAAGTACTATTTCACAATACTGATACATGATCGGCTAAGCTTTTGTATACTTTGGGCCCTATTTTAAAGACGGAGCAAAGGAGCATGTTCTACAGTTACACAATAGTAATGGTATACATCAAGCAGAAATATACTCTAAATGAACTGAGCCTCCCTACAACCTAGTTCTAGTATTTTACTTTATTATACTGTTAAAGTACTTGTATTCCTCTCCATAAATGAGTTGCTTCAAAGTACAGCACTACAGTATATCAGTATATCTAGTCTACATCCTGTGGAATGTGGATGTGGGTCATGGGCCCTGCTTTTTACTGGTACTGACATCTGAAATGTGTTATTTATATCCCTGGAAAGATGCCAACATACCTTGTTACAGTATATTAGGATATCCTAATAAAAGAATAATAACACTTTACACTGATTTAGACACATACCTAGAAAGCCAACCCAACCATGTTTGATGTCAGCAGAAAACAACATACTTTATCTGTAAGGTTTATTTCACAATTACTTTTCAAGCACAAAAATGAACCAGTGGTAGCTCTATTCACTAAGCATATTATATGCACAAATAAAGCGAGCTAAATGATTCATTTGCAAGTTGTCACAATGCGCGGAATTCGGCATGCAGAATTCAACATGCGGAATTATGCATGCGGTTTACACACACTGTATTATTGTATATATACCGGACAGTTCGGGTCTCCGTCCCAGGCTCGGCTATTCTCTATACACTGGGATGGCCAGAGTTCCCCGTTTATCTACACACATCCCCTCAGGTATGTAATTATTTATTTTAATTCTTGATTTATTTGTTTAAGGCGGGCTGTCTTCCTCAGCCGTGCTTGCCTGTTTTGTTCTCTCTTCAACCGCTGGTGTTCCTGCCTGGTCTTTGTTTACACTGGTGTCTTCCGCCAGCATCACGGGGTATCCCCTGTCAGGCCACCCGAATGCATAGCCAAGCGCAGTTCTTATGGGCTGAGCAACCCCCCAAGGCCTGCCTCTCAACCTCTCAGAGAGAGGGAAAGCCAACACACCTTCCTCCCAACCTCTCCGTGTCATTGCCATGATTGACAGGCCGATCTTACGAAGCTGCTGCCCTCTTCCTGCAGAACCATGCATGCGCCAGACAGTCAGCACAGATCTCCCCTGTTACTGCACCCAAAGCCCCCAATTCACCTTTTAAAATGTTCAGCATGGAGATGGTCACTAGTTGAGGTTTTCCCTGAGAGAGAATAACAGACTGAATGCTGACATAGATTTCCACAGATTGATATTTGCTGGAAGTCTTGACTGTACTTGTTTAGCAGCTTCAAGAAAGAAGTTTTGGCATCTATTCTTCACATTAGCTTCAACAGTGTTGTCAAGCTTTGCATCTCCTAAAGCAACAGTAAACAGTAAGCTGAAATTAACAGCACACAGTGGCAAGTGGCTTGCTGGGCTACTCAAATTGACTTCAAGGAGTTTACCATCAGATAAATGGATCCTTTTTGAAAACAACACTCTTGATATAAGAGTACGAAAGAAAGACTTAAGGCAGTCCAGCATTTTGAAGGCATTACCATAGTCGAGTTGGAACAGTTTATTGATTCTAGCAAATTCCTACAGAACTGGTGTTAGAAACTGTAAATACAGTTTATTGACAGGATCGCAAGACATCTGATACAGAACCTCTGCATCATAGCATTGTTGTTTATCCTTGCTCAGTTGGAAATGCAACTTTAGCTCATCCCACTGATCCATTATGCGCACACAACAATCGTAAATGGAGAGCCATCTAGTGGCTGATAGCAGAACGAGCTTCAGTGGTGTGTCACCGTGATTAATCAGTTGGTATATCTTCGTATATGGAGCTATGAGAAAACCAGCTGTACTGGCACACAGCTGGATTGAGTGACTGTCACAAAGACGGCCGGAGTGGGTGGCGTCAGACCAGAAACAGGAACACAAACGACAGAGAGATGGGGTTTTGGTGAGGCTGAACGCGTGATCGCGTTCAGCATTTAATAAACAGAACAGAAAATAAAAGGTTGGAACAGACAAAAACACTGGACACGGCACTACACGCCAAAATAAAAGGACAAACAAAACGTACTAACACACAAACGGTGGATGCACAGACAAACAAACAAACACGGTGAGTGAAAACACTATTTTTACGTTACGTTCTTTTACTTTCTTTTACTTTCTTTTACTTTATTTCTCCTTCTCTCTCCCGTTCTCCACTCACCGAACACCCAACCCCCGACTGAGTGCTACGTGTCTATATATACTGTTGTGCTGGGATTCAATTACTAATTAATTATTCACTTGAATCCCAGCACGTGAATTAATTCTGTGCAACCCCGTGCTCACATATTACATTTAACCAGCACGTGAAGTGATTTGTGCTCTCCTCGTGCCTAAATACAAATCTACACTTTTTAAACACACGTGAAACACAGACCCGTTTATATCCCGTGTACCAATCTATACACCAACATTAACACACGCACGCAACATACAACACAGATCACACAAATGCACACAGGGGCGGGGCACTTTGCCACATATACCCCCCCTTGTGCGCAGCACACATGGCCTCAACGGCCACCTCCCCCCTTAAAAACCCAGCAGTCCAGAACAAAGTCTCGGGCTGGGAAGGGAGGCTTCAGTGGGCCCTTGGCTGGCAATGCTGTCAGCACCCCTGCCGGTAGTGGCACGGCTGACAGCCTGTTGGTCCCGTCCTGCAGCGAAAAAGCTGCGGGGGCAGGTGGTCCCCCGACCTCCCCCTTCTTCGTAGCCGGCAGCTCCCTCCTGTGGGGCTCCGGCCACAAGAACTCCTGCAGCGAAACTGCTGCTGGGGAAAGTGGTCTCCAGACCTCCTCCCCCTTCTTCGTGGCCGGCAGCTCCCCTTTCTGGGGCTCCGGCCACCGTACTCCCTGCGGAGGTACGGGCAGCAGAGGCAGCTCCTGCTCCTCTGCTCCGGGCGGTGGTGGAGGCAGAGGCAGCTCCAGCTCCTCTGCTCCTTGCGGTGGTGGTGGCGGAGGCAGAGGCAGCTCCTGCTCCTCTGCTCCTTGCGGTGGTGGTGGCGGAGGCAGAGGCAGCTCCTGCTCCTCTGCTCCTTGCGGTGGTGGTGGCGGAGGCAGAGGCAGCTCCTGCTCCTCTGCTCCTTGCGGTGGTGGTGGCGGAGGCAGAGGCAGCTCCTGCTCCTCTGCTCCTGGCGGTGGTGGTGGCGGAGGCAGAGGCAGCTCCTGCTCCTCTGCTCCTGGCGGTGGTGGTGGCGGAGGCAGAGGCAGCTCCTGCTCCTCTGCTCCTGGCGGTGGTGGTGGCGGAGGCAGAGGCAGCTCCTGCTCCTCTGCTCCTGGCGGTGCTGGAGGCAGAGGCAGCTCCTGCTCCTCTGCTTCTGGCGGTGCTGGCTCCCTCTGCTGTGGCGGCTGGGCATGTGCGCGCCGTGCTGCCTTCAGCAGCATAGCGAGAGGCTGCTGGGGGACACCAGCATCCTGCCCTTCTCCCCCCCAAAAATTTTCAGGGGGTTGAGCCTGTAACCCCTCCCCTTCTGGCTCTTGGGGCTGAACCAGCAGGCATTTTCCCTCTGCTGGTGGCTTGGGTCCCAGGGCTGTGGAAGCCCCGACTTGCCTCCCTTTGGGCTGTGGACGCCCCGACTCCTCCCTGTTGGGCTGTGGACGCCCCGACTCCTCCCTGTTGGGCTGTGGACGCCCCGACTCCTCCCTGTTGGGCTGTGGACGCCCCGACTCCTCCCTGTTGGGCTGTGGACGTTCGGGCTCCCCCCACTCAGGCGTAGGACGTTCGGGCTCCTCCCACTCAGGCGTAGGACGTTCGGGCTCCTCCCACTCAGGCGTAGGACGTTCGGGCTCCTCCCACTCAGGCGTAGGACGTTCGGGCTCCTCCCACTCAGGCGTAGGACGTTCGGGCTCCTCCCACTCAGGCGTAGGACGTTCGGGCTCCTTCCGCTTGGGCTCCTCCCATTTGGGCTGTGGATGCTCAGGCTCCTCCCATTTGGGCTGTGGACGCTCAGGCTCCTCCCGCTTGGGCTGTGGACGCTCAGGCTCCTCCCACTTGGGCTGTGGAGGCAAAACCAGCAGGCATTCACCCTCTGCTGGTGGAGATGGGGACAGCAGGTACTCACCCTCTGCTGGTGGAGATGGGGACAGCAGGTACTCACCCTCTGCTGGTGGTCCTGCTACCTGGGCTGCTGTTCCGTTGATGGTTGCCTCCAGGTAGCTGAGGACAAACTCCACACCTTCCTCCAAGGTGTTTGGGGTGTGTTCCTCCTGAAAGGCCTCCCATCTCTCACTGTCCATCATCCACAGGGCCCGGACGACCATGGGCAGAGACTGGGCCTCCAGCCCAGCATTCTCCAGGAACCAGCCCCGCAGTTTGATGGCGTCTTCTGCCATTGATTTTTTGTTTTGTTTTGTTTTTTTCCCCCAAAACAATATTTGTAATTTTTTTTTTTTTTTTTTTTTTTTTTTTTTTTTTTTTTTTTAATCCATACCCCTCCTGGTCTGACGCTTGGAGGCGCGGCTATCCCACGAAGACACCACGTGTCACAAAGACGGCCGGAGTGGGTGGCGTCAGACCAGAAACAGGAACACAAACGACAGAGAGATGGGGTTTTGGTGAGGCTGAACGCGTGATCGCGTTCAGCATTTAATAAACAGAACAGAAAATAAAAGGTTGGAACAGACAAAAACACTGGACACGGCACTACACGCCAAAATAAAAGGACAAACAAAACGTACTAACACACAAACGGTGGATGCACAGACAAACAAACAAACACGGTGAGTGAAAACACTATTTTTACGTTACGTTCTTTTACTTTCTTTTACTTTCTTTTACTTTATTTCTCCTTCTCTCTCCCGTTCTCCACTCACCGAACACCCAACCCCCGACTGAGTGCTACGTGTCTATATATACTGTTGTGCTGGGATTCAATTACTAATTAATTATTCACTTGAATCCCAGCACGTGAATTAATTCTGTGCAACCCCGTGCTCACATATTACATTTAACCAGCACGTGAAGTGATTTGTGCTCTCCTCGTGCCTAAATACAAATCTACACTTTTTAAACACACGTGAAACACAGACCCGTTTATATCCCGTGTACCAATCTATACACCAACATTAACACACGCACGCAACATACAACACAGATCACACAAATGCACACAGGGGCGGGGCACTTTGCCACAGTGACATACACATTTGATCAGATTGAGATTCTCATTCCTTCGGAGGAGATGTGTGTAGATGGAATTTTTCTTCCTGACCATGACGCTACAGCCATCAGTCCCAATCCCACTTACACTTGCATCTTTCTTGAAAACTGACCCGAGTTCTCCACGGAACTAACCGCTGAGTGGCAGGCAATGTAGTCGGCCAGTTTTAGCTCTGCTTGGTGCATTGTGGTTGAAGGTTTTGAGACTGTAAATCCAACATTTGTCAGGTGCATAGAAGAAAATGGTGTTGCATTTCTTTTATGTTTGTCAGTCCCTGCGTGTTGCACAAGGTCTGCATGATGTGCACAAATCTGTTTTTTACAAAATTTACATGCAGCTTTACTGTCGTCACTGACAACAGGTTTAATCCAATCTTTCAACTCCTTTTCTTTTTCTCACTTTTTGTTGTATTTTTTTCCATATTTCGCCCGCTTTGCTGGTGGCATACTGCTCTTTTGTCGACAGCCTCAAAATGGTGTTTAGTGCGGCTTGATAGCATGTGTCAAGTGGGCGGATCAGAAAGTTCATGAACTTGGGTGTGTTTTCTTAGTTGAATTGGAGTGGGGATAGGAGGATTCTAAAATTCTAATGACGTACATATACATTGACACTAGCACTAGCATTGACACAAAACCACTTCTACAACCATTTTTAACTGTTGAAGTCACGTCACCTATTACAAAAAAGCCCAAATAAGCGAGCTCCAAATAAAACAAGTCCAAAAAACCGCAACCCGCGATTCTCAAAATTAAAGCTTATTATAAACGGACTTGGCAACTGTGTTTGTGACGTAATTTGCATACATTTCCACACGTTAACATTATTCATTATGTTCAAATTAGGGGTTTTAATCCATTAAAGATTAGTTGATTAATCATGCCTGTGGGTGTTGATCATTTTTAAAAAAATCATTGATCAATGAATCTAGTCTACCCACGTGCTGTAGCAAAAAGCAGTGCGTGAGAAATAAATCTAGAAAGATGGCAGAGAGTACTTCAAAAGACAGTGGCAAACAGGTTACATGGAGATATACCCAACATTTTGCCATAATTCAGAACAGTGTGTAGCGGACAGTGCAGTCAAATCAGGTTATTGCTGGATGTAATATACACTGTTTAAACTTGTTTGAGAAAGTTGCAAGTTAATGTTTTTTTCACTTCCCCCCCATCTCTTGGTCGAAGTAGACAAATGCAGCTTTGTGAAGCTGAGTCGTAAAAATCCCTTTGCGTAATCACAAACTGAGATCTCTGCAAACAGGCAGTTCTGGACATTAACGAGGACCAGTTCTTTTCCCTCATCGAGAAAGCAGAGGGGGGGAGAGCGTCAATCACGCTTGACAAGACAAAGGAAATTCGAGTGAACTGTCAATCACGAGCTGTGGGCAAGGCCAAGGAGTGGCCACAGGCGAATTAACCAGTGTTTAGGCACTTTGCATGATGTTAAACACCACACATGAATTCAATGATCCAATCAAAACGGATCTAGGTTTAATTAAAAAAGACTGGAACAAGGTGGTGTTAGGAAGCTGACTGAAAAATGAAAACAGTACCATTCCGTACGTGCGTACGTCAAGTTTCCCATTCTATTCTATGATCGGTTTCTCAGTCTAGTGTTTCAGGTTTCATTCCCTAAGGAAGTGCTAGTACTGTGGAATGCACAATGAAAGTCGGGGGAGGGTCATGTGACATTTGTATCCAATTGCGTGTCGTGTAGAGATTCCAATCTACCTGTGGGCGTTTAGAAGACTGAGATATATTGCGAAAAGCCATTCAACTTTTACAAGTATATACAGTCACCTCCAAAATCATTGGCACCCTTGATAAAGATAAGCAAAAAAGACTGTATAAAATAAATAATACCAGTACTGAACTATATTATAATTTTCCAACATGTGGAATATATTTGACTTTATTAATGATTCAATGGAATCAACCAAAATTACACATTTCTCAAATTATAAATTTATTTCCAAAAAAAATGAAGTGTCACAATTATTGGCACCCTTGTTTTCTGTACTTTGTACACCCTCCCCTTGCAAGGATAATGGCACTGAGTCTTTTTCTATAATGTTTAATGAAACTGGAGAATACAATGGGAGGGATCTTAGACCATTCCTCCATACAGAATCTTTCCTGATCCTTGATATTCTTCGGTCTGCGCTTATGGACTGCCCTCTTCAATTGAAACCACAGGTTTTCAATGGGGTTCAAGTCCGGAGACTGAGATGGCCATTGCAAAATGTTGATTTTGTGGTCAATTAACCATTTCTTTGTGGATTTTGATGTGTGCTTGGGGTCATTGTCTTGCTGGATGATCCACTTGCGGCCAAGTTTCAGCCTCCTGGCAGAGGCAACCAAGTTTTTGGCTAAAATATCCTGGTACTGGGTAGAGTTCATGATGCCGTTGACCTTAACAAGGGCCCCAGGACCAGTGGAAAAAACAGCCCCATAACATCAAAGATCCACCACCATATTTTACAGTAGGTATGACGTTCTTTTCTGCACACACATCCTTCTTTCAACGCCAAACCCACCGCTGGTGTGTGTGGCCAAAGAGCTCTATTTTCGTCTCATCTGACCATAGCACCCGGTTCCAATCGAAGTGCCAATGCCGTTTAGCAAACTCCAGGCGCTTACGTTTGTTGGTTGCTCTCAATAAAGGCTTTTTTTCTGGCAACCCTTCCAAATATATATATATATATATATATATATATATATATATATATATATATATATAGTGTTTTATATAATTATTTTTTTGTTTTCTAATTAGTTTTACATGTTTAGATGTTTGGTTGTAGTTTATATAGTTTTTAGAGAAAGCTAAACATGGCAACGTACAGTGATGAAGATTTCGAAGTTGGTTCGGAGGATTTCGATACCAGCGACAGTGATGCACACACCCGGACTGGTATATTGTATTGTATTATGGGGCGGATAACGTGTACTATCATTTGGTTTGCAAAACCAGTTATTATTGTTTCCTGCTGTGCTCTACACATTGGTGTGCACTGCCGGGGGATTATTGTTTGGTCACCAGACCTGGATACAATTAAAAACTTACATCGGCAAGAATAAATATGATGTTTTGCATTATCCAGAAGCAAGTGAACTCATCTGAAAGGATTATGGTTTATTTGGCTGATTTACTGAACCAAGGGCGTCATATTGTTGTTGATAATTGGTACATGTCATTTTTGCTTACACAAAATACGCACATCACTGGGACTATTCGAACCAACAGAGGGGTACCAAAGGAAGTAACTGAAGAATAACTGGACAAAGGACAGGCATGTTTTGTTAGAAACTCTAATTTATTGTTGGTGAGGTGGCACGACAAAAGGGCCGTGAATGTACTGACTACAAAGTACACAGCTGGTTTTGTAGAAAAGACCCGTGTTGTCACTGGAGGAGCAAAGGTATTTTTCAAAAAGCCATTCCACATTCAAAAGTACAATGAACTGATGGGAGCCATGGATGCCTGTAATCAGGACTTAGAGCCATGTGCAGAGAAAAGCAGAAAAAGTCTTGCCTGGTTCAAAAAACTAGGCATCTACTTCATGTCCTGGATGATGCTGAACAGTAGAGTGCTGTATCACCTTTCAGGAGGGGAGGGTAATATTCACTTCCTGGATTACCTTTTACACAGCTGTGACGAAATACTATCAAAGCAAAGTACTGGGTACAAGGCAATGAAGATCCAGATCCATCACAATGCCTGTGCAAAGTAGCTGTGTACACGCATTTGTGACTATCCCGCCAACACAAGGGAAGCAGAGACCACAAAAAAGGTGCAGGGTCTGCTACGAAAATGAAAACAAAAGAAAGGACACAAGAAAAATGTGCAGTGGTTGCGAATTTCAATAAGTGGCACAGAGCAAGTCAATAATGGCACACGTTTTGATGTTGTTTGATTTTTATTTGATAATTACTGTTTACTAATTATTGTTGTTATTAGCAGTGTTTTTGTTTTCATTGTTCAAACAAAAAATACAAAATAAAATAAAATAAAAACTTTTTTCTATATTGAACAAGGGTATGTAGTACACAGGAGCATAAAGGGTTAATGAAAAACACAGTTTAGGTCATTTATTTGTGTTTTATTCATCATATGTTAAAATGTTATAGCAATTACAGGTTTGAAAACATTATTATTATTATTTTCAAAATCTGGTACCTGGGAAAGGGTTTCATTTTTACATCTGGAGTTGAAGTGGCTAAATCTGACCAATCCCTGTCCACAGAGCTTGTGTTGTTTCAGACCTATCGTAGCTCAGTCACTCTATCACCCAGCCCTCCTTCATTTGAAAGTGTAGCGGTGGCGGGTTTTAATATCAAATACATTTTGTTCACAAATAAAATAAAATAAAAATCTAGATTTGGATACAGCTTCAGTTTAGAAATAGGGAGGGGAGAGCTTAGCTTTTAGTTTAAATTAATGGGACTTGCTGCATGCAGAATGTACCATCTTTAATACTATCTTAAATAAAGTTACAATAAAAAAAAAATAGACAAACATTACAAATACTACTCATAATTGCATTAACATTATTTAAAGACTAGTCACAGGTATACTGTAATAACAATAGTAAAATCTGTTTCATGTACGGGGCTTTGCTGTGAAACAATTAAATGGGCTTTTAAATCTTCCATGTTCTTACTTTCTCATTTAAAAGTGGAATGAAGAACGAGAAAATGAGAGCACAAAATTTTTATAATTGACTAGGTTTTTTGTATTGGAGTTAATACAATTACGAATAGTGATTGTAATAAGGTGTATCCATCTTAAATATATATATATAGACAAAGACAACTTGCAAGATTTGTTTTTCGGTGCTTTCCTTTCACGGCACTGTATGTATGGAGCGCCATTTGTGCCAAAACTATCCGGCCGTTAGTTTGTCAATTTGTTTGTCAATTTGTGAATTGGTCAATTTGTCCAGCAATTCATCCATAAATTTGTCAATTCATACAGTAATTCATAAACATATTTATTAATTCATCTAATAATTCATGAATTAATTTGTCAATTCATTAATACGAAAGGCTGTACGGACCTGCAAATTTCCAATCAACCAGACAAACTTCCTAACAACCAGACAAACTTCCAACTGTCAATCTCGAATTGTGCCGAAAACACTGTGGGAGCACACACTAATATTTTAATCAACGAAAATCCAGCCTCACTCAAAACTGCTTCAGCCAATAATATTTAGAAGGGCGTTTCAAAAGATATTCTATTTAACAAGATACTCGACTCTGCCGATTTTCAATGGAGACTTCCATCTCACTGCACGCAAAGCATTGTGGTATATAGAGAGAAGCAAAAAAATTATACGGAGAGTCAATGCAGGCGTACGAATTACTGTATGAATTGACAAATTTATGGACGAATTGCTGGACAAATTGACCAATTCACGAATTGACAAAAACATTGACAAACAAATTGACAAATTGACAAATTGACAAATGAATTGACAAACAAATTGACAAACTAACGGCCAGATAGTTTTGGCACAAATGGCGCTCCATAACTATGAGTTTATCTTATCATCTGTGTCGCAAGTAAGTTGATTTTAAACAATGTGTTCTATTAGCTTAGATCTGTACCATGGCAGTACATTTACAGCTATAGCCTAAGTCTCACT
The DNA here is from genome assembly GCF_902713425.1 of Acipenser ruthenus. Classification (NCBI taxonomy): domain Eukaryota; kingdom Metazoa; phylum Chordata; class Actinopteri; order Acipenseriformes; family Acipenseridae; genus Acipenser; species Acipenser ruthenus. The sequence goes on from NC_081190.1 coordinate 57,713,056, forward strand.
CTTAATTATGACATATTCATCTAACTAAATTAAAACTAAAATAAAATAGCACTCAATTCAATAAATTACCTGTTAGTTTCAAGTTTAGACGAAAAACAGCCCAACATATTTAACACAGTATTGGCTGTAGGTAGTACCGCTGTTAATTTACAGTAACGCATTGCACAGTATTTTTTATGCAAGTAAACATGTTAATTTATTGTCAAATTGTTAAATTCAAGTTGCTTGTAAAACATTAGGTGTCATTAATAAATGCTTACAGAAAAAAAGCATTAATACCAAGTGTTACTTTTAGTTGTATTTTACTACAATTGCATATTATAGCAAACGGGTGTGATTAATAGATAAATTAATCGTCCAGATGGGTTGATTAATCGATTAAAAGAAAATGCCAAGATTAAAACCCCTAATTTAAATCACTTGAATGCAGTACTTTTTCCATGTGCAAGGTTTCCTGTTTAGTGTATGAGGACCTTACTGTGGTAAACTTTTATATTCCATTGTATACATTGCGTTCATTTCCTGATCGAACAACCATGTTTGAGGTAAAATGATATGAAACAAAGCCCAATGTCTTAATCAGTGTTATAACAAAGTCTGCCTAAATTAATGCAGTATTGATATTTCTCATTTTGCTGTTGGCATAGTTTTTAATAACAATTACGGTACTGCTTTGGGTCTCTATTTGGCCTGCCACTTACTGTACAATAATTGGCTATGAGCTGGATACATGATCTCATTAGACAAAGTGCTTTATAAACTCAGATTAAAATAATAGTCTATGAAGAGGGGACGTAAGCATTATACCAAAGTATTCTTTTCTACTAATTGGATGACCTAAGTATTTGCACAGTTTTTTTTTTTAATCACGTTTAAAAGCAGTTTAAATTGAACTGCAAAAAAGACCTTGAGCAAGTCAAAGAAAAGCACCACATATTTGGGTCAATGGTCACAGATTTGTATTGGATAGACAAGAAAAAGTCAAAGTATAACATCATAAAAAAATGATTTTAAACCCATTAGCTGAAATTGTGACCGAAGCATTCCACACTGATGAATACCTGGTGACCTGAAGTGTTTGGATCACATATCAGAAAAGACAAATAAATTGCAACAGACACTAATAGAATATTATTTGTATTTGTTTATTTTCTCACTGCAATGTCCAGTTTGTAAGACTGCATGGTAACTATGTGCTTTGCCCCCAGTGAATGTAAGAAATACCACATTTGCTGTATGCACATTTTCTTACCTCCACAATATGGTCTACCACGGGGGTTCTCAAACTATGAGGCGCATGTTGCCCAGATAGCAAAATAACATTGGGCCAACGTAACAAGTGAGGTTGTGTAGTAGTATATAGAGGGAGTCTGAGGGAAAAATGACACCAAAGTTTGGTGCTTCTTTCATTTGTTTGGTGTGCAAGGTAATCAAACATGCAATCTTCAGGTGTGAAAAAGTTATTGCCCCCTCTAGTTAACTCAACCCAATTAAAGGGATAATTAGGGTCAGCTGTTTTAGTACTTTGGTTAACAACCAGGCCTGATTTGGGCTAGCCCTGCCCAATATAAATCTAACTTTGGCCCTTACCATCAGAGTGAAGTTGTCAGCACACAGGTTCTAGAGGCACATCATTGCCACGAACAAAAGAAATTCCTGAAGACCTCCGGAAAAAAGTTGTTGATGCCTATCAGTCTGGAAAGGGTTACAAAGCCATTTCTAAGGCTCTGGGGCTCCACTGAACCACAGTCAGAGCCATATTGTCCAAATGGAGAAAGTTTGGGACAGTAGTGAATCTTCCCAGGAGTGGCCGTCCTGCCAAAATCTCTCCAAAATCAAGGCGTAAAATCGTCCAGGAAGTCACAAAGAACCCTAGAACAACATCCAGGGATCTGCAGGCATCTCTCGCCTCGGCTAAGGTCAGTGTTCATGACTCTACCATCAGAAAGACACTGGGCAAAAATGGGATTCATGGCAGAGTAGCAAGGCGGAAACCATTGCTCACTAAGAAGAACATGAATGCTCGTCTCAAGTTTGCCAAAAAGCACCTGCATGATCCTCAAGAGTTCTGGAACAATGTTCTATGGACAGATGAGTCAAAAGTAGAACCTTTTGGCCAACATGGGCCCTGTTATGTCTAGCGAAAACCAAACACTGCATTCCACAATAAGAACCTCATACTAACGGTCAAGCATGGTGGTGGTAGTGTCATGGTTTGGGATGCTTTGCTGCATCAGGACCTGGACGCCTTGCCATCATTGAAGGAACCATGAATTCTGCTCTGTATCAGAGAATTCTACAGGAGAATGTCAGACCATCCGTCCGTGAGCTGAAGCTGAAGCGCAGCTGGGTCATGCAGCAAGACAATGATCCGAAACACACAAGCAAGTCTACATCAGAATGGTTGAAGAACAAGAAATTTAAAGTTTTGGAATGGCCTAGTCAAAGTTCAGACCTAAACCCCATTAGGATGTTGTGGCAGGACCTGAAACGAGCAGTTCATGCTCCAAAACCCTCAAATGTCACTGAGATGAAGCAGTTCTGCATGGAGGAGTGGGCCAAAATTCCTCCACGGCGCTGTGAGAGACTAATCAATAACTACAGGAAGCATTTGGTTGCAGTTATTGCTGCTAAAGGTGGCGATTACTTTTTACATGGGGGCATTGAGTGTTGCATAACTTTAATAAATAAATGAAATATGTATCACATTTTTGTGTTATTTGTTCACTTTTGGTTGAAAATCTGATAAAATTCAGTGTCAAAAATACGCAAAAATGCAGAAAATCAGACAGTGGGCAAATACTTTTTCACAGCACTGTGTGTATATATATATATATATATATATATATATATATATATATATATATATATATATATATATATATATATATATCACACAGTGCCTATAGATTATAGAAAGTCTACACCCCCTTTCAAAATGTTCACCTTTTGTTGCCTTATACCCTGGAATTAAAATGCATTAAAATAGTTTTTTTTTCATTTATCTACACATCCTACCCCACAACTTCCAAGTGAAAAAAATATTCTAGAAATTTGTAGAAAATTAATTAAAAATAAAAACTGAAATAACTTGGTTGGATAAGTGTCCACCCCCCTTGTAATAGCAATCCTAAATTAGCTCAGGTGTAACCAATCACCTTCAAAATCACACACCAAGTTAAGTGGCCTCCACCTGTGTTAAATTGTAGTGATTCACATGATTTCAGGATAAATTCAGCAGTTACTGTAGGTTCCCTCTGCTGGGTAGTGCATTTCAAAGCAAAGACTCAACCATGAGCACCAAGGCGCTTTCAAAAGAACTCCGGGACAAAGTTGTTGAAAGGCACAGATCAGGGGATGGGTATAACAAAAATATCAAAGGCCTTGAATATCCCTTGGAGCACGGTCAAGACGATTATTAAGAAGTGGGAGGTGTATGGCACCACCAAGACCTTGCCTAGATCAGGCCGTCCCTCCAAACTGGATGACCGAGCAAGAAGGAGACTGATCAGAGAGGCTACCAAGAGGCCAATGGCAACTTTGCAAGAGCTACAGGCTTTTATGGCCAAGACTGGTCAAAGTGTGCATGTGACAACAATATCCCAAGCACTCCACCAATCTGGTCTGTATGGTAGGATGGCAAGAAGAAAGCCATTACTCAAGAGAGCCCACCTTGAATCCCTTTTGAAGTATGCAAAGAAACACTCAGGAGATTCTTTAGCCATGTGGCAAAAAGTTTTGTAGTCTGACGAAACTAAAATGGAAATTTTTGGCCTAAATGCAAAGCGTTATGTTTGGCGCAAACCCAACATAGCGCATCACCCAAAGAACAGCATCCCTACTGTGAAGCATGGTGGTGGCAGCATCATGTTATGGGGATGTTTCTCATCGGCAGGGACTGGGGCACTTGTCAGGATAGAAGGGAAAATGAATGGAGCAATGTACAGAGCAGTCCTTGAGGAAAACCTGCTGCCCTCTGCAAGTGGAATGAAAGTTCACCTTTCAGCATGACAATGACCCAAAGCAGACAGCCAAAGCTACACTGGAGTGGCTAAGGAACAAAAAGGTAAATGTCATTGAGTGGCCCAGTCAGAGCTCCGACCTAAATCCAATCGACAATTTGTGGCATGACTTGAAGATTTCTGTCCATCAATGCTCCCCAAGGAACTTGACAAAGCTTGAACAGTTTTGTAAAGAATATTGGTCAAATATTGCCAAATCTAGGTGTGCAAAGTCGGTAGAGACCTATCCCAATAGACTCACAGCTGTAATTGCTGCCAACAGTGCTTCCATCAAGTATAGACTTATCCAATTATGATCTTTCAGTTTTGTATTTTTAATATATAATTTTTTTCTCAATAAAAACTTTTTCCCCTTAACAGTGTGGAGTATGGTGTGTAGATAAGTGGAAAAAAAAATCCTCATTTAAATGCATGAAACTCTGAGGCACTGACACAACAAAATGTGAAAAAAGCTCAAGGGGGTATAGACTTTCTGTAGGCACTGTATATATATACAGACGTGCTCAAATTTGTTGGTACCCTTACAGCTCATTGAAATAATGCTTAATTCCTCCTGAAAAGTGATGAAATTAAAAGCTATTTTATCATGTATACTTGCATGCCTTTGGTATGTCATAGAATAAAGCAAAGAAGCTGTGAAAAGAGATGAATTATGGCTTATTCTACAAATATATTCTAAAATGGCCTGGACACATTTGTTGGTACCCCTTAGAAAAGATAATAAATAATTGGATTATAGTGATATTTCAAACTAATTAGTTTCTTTAATTAGTATCACACATGTCTCCAATCTTGTAATCAGTCATTCAGCCTATTTAAATGGAGAAAAGTAGTCACTGTGCTGTTTGGTATCATTGTGTGCACCACACTGAACATGAACCAGAGAAAGCAAAGGAGAGAGTTGTCTGAGGAGATCAGAAAGAAAATAATAGACAAGCATGGTAAAGGTAAAGGCTACAAGACCATCTCCAAGCAGCTTGATGTTCCTGTGACAACAGTTGCAAATATTATTAAGAAGTTTAAGGTCCATGGAACTGTAGGCAACCTCCCTGGGCACGGCCGCAAGAGGAAAATCGACCCCAGAGTGAACAGAAGGATAGTGCGAATGGTAGAAAAAGAACCAAGGATAACTGCCAAAGAGAGACAAGCTGAACTCCAAGGTGAAGGTACGTCAGTTTCTGATCGCACCATCCGTCGCTTTTTGAGCGAAAGTGGGCTCCATGGAAGAAGACCCAGGAGGACTCCACTTTTGACAGAAAACATAAAAAAGCCAGACTGGAATTTGCTAAAATGCATATTGACAAGCCACAATCCTTCTGGGAGAATGTCCTTTGGACAGATGAGTCAAAACTGGAGCTTTTTGGCAAGTCACATCAGCTCTATGTTCACAGACGAAAAAATGAAGCTTTCAAAGAAAAGAACACCATACCTACAGTGAAACATGGAGGAGGCTCGGTTATGTTTTGGGGCTGCTTTGCTGCGCCTGGCACAGGGTGCCTTGAATCTGTGCAGGGCACAATGAAATCTCAAGACTATCAAGGCATTCTGGAGCGAAACGTACTGCCCAGTGTCAGAAAGCTCTGTCTCAGTCGCAGGTCATGGGTCCTCCAACAGGATAATGACCCAAAACACACAGTTAAAAGCACCCAAGAATGGATAAGAACAAAACATTGGACTATTCTGAAGTGGCCTTCTGTGAGTCCTGATCTGAATCCTATCGAACATCTATGGAAAGAGCTGAAACTTGCAGTCTGGAGAAGGCACCCATCAAACCTGAGACAGCTGGAGCAGTTTGCTCAGGAAGAGTGGGCCAAACTACCTGTTAACAGGTGCAGAAGTCTCATTGAGAGCTACAGAAAACGTTTGATTGCAGTGATTGCCTCTAAAGGTTGTGCAACAAAATATTAGGTTAGCGGTCCCATCATTTTTGTCCATGCCATTTTCATTTGTTTTCTTATTTACAATATTATGTTGAATAAAAAATCAAAAGCAAAGTCTGATTTCTATTAAATATGGAATAAACAATGGTGGATGCCAATTACTTTTGTCAGTTTCAAGTTATTTCAGAGAAAATTGTGCATTCTTTGTTTTTTGTGGAGGGGTACCAACAAATTTGAGCACGTCTGTATATATATATATATATATATAGTAAGATAGGTTGCTCTGTTTATAAGGATGTCTGGCTGAAGTGGTGTACAGTGACAGGCAGGAGGCAGATGTGACGAAGAAAGGTGTGCTTTATTTACAACATATATATATATATATATATATATATATATATATATATATATATATATATATACACATCATTTTTTTATATATAGCGCAGGCACACATGAAACAAGCCGGTGATAGAGTGATGGTTTTAGTACCTACACCTAAAAGCAAATTGTTCACTGTGGCAATGTGCCCCGCCCCTGTGTGCATTTGTGTGTTATGTGTTGTATGGTGCGTGTGTTAATGTTGGTGTATAGTCGTATACACGGGATATAAATGGGTCTGTGTTTCACGTGTATTTAAAAATGTATAACTGTATTTAGGCACAGGATTGCACATCACTGCACGTGCATTTAAAGTAAGTAATATGCGCGCACGAGGTTGCACATAATTAATTCACGTGCTGGGATTCAAGTGAATAATTAATTAGTAATTGAATCCCAGCACAACAGTATAAATTGATGCACGTTTCATTCACTCGGGGTTGTGTGTTCAGGGCGAAGGAACGGGAGAGAGTGAGGAGAGAATTAGTTAAAAAGCAATTGCTACGGCGTACGTGTTTGTTTTAGTGTTCGTCCCTGTGTGTGTCAGTGTCTGTTTGTTTTGTTTACCTGTTTATTTTGGCCGCAAGTGCCGTGTCCTGTTTTCTGTTCTGTCTGTTTAAACCTTTTATTTCGTTTAATAAACGCCGAGTGCCACCATTGCACTCAGCATTACTCATCACCACCGTCTGTCTGTGTGTTTCTTCCGGGTCTGACGTGTCACTACCAGCCAGCCTTGTGACATTCACTCACTGGCAAGAACTGTATGAGGTCATTGAAGCAGTAGGACCAGTCAATTATAAAATCAGAACAATTGTACTATATCAATTTATTAAAACCATGGGTAGACAGAGAGGTGTTAACTGTGCAGAACAGTGAAAAAAGGGAGATCACTGTAAACTGCTGGCAGCGGGACAGGGCCCCTTGCTCTTACCCAGCTGGGGTTTGACCTTGGTCTCCATGGTGGGGGAGTGAGGCCACCCATTGGGTGGTGCGGTGCTGGTCTGGGGGGTGAGGGGGTGCGGAGTGGAGGAGATGTTGCGGTCTTCAGCACTGTGGGAGCCCGGGGCCGTGGACCAAGAGGAGAGAGCTGGTGTGCCAGCAGGCAGTCCTCATACGCCTCCGCCAGGTGGACAGCTTTCTCGGCACCCAACACTGGGCTGAACTGCTCAATAGCAATTAGTTCCACTATTTCAGCTGCCATGCACATGTCGGTTAGCGCTGGTAGTCCCGGAACCGACGGCGGTAGGTTTCCTCGGTAATATCCAGATGCTGGAGTATGGCCTGCTTGATCAGTAATCAGTATGGCCTTGTGCGTCATCGCCTGATAGGCCGGCTGAGCTTCCATGATCAATTCACTTTAAAATTTACTTTAATTTACCTTGAGCATATACCTAGTATGTTTTATCCATATCTATTATTGAAGGAATCTAAAATATAAATTATATTATGTCTGTACCAGGAACTAAAACACTGCTTTCTCTATTTTAGATCTTCCTTGCCATTTGTTTTGACCTGTTTTTTTTTAATTATTTAGTTCTTGACAGTTTTCCTTGTTGAAACAAATAAAAATGATATATTTTGTTTATAATTTGTATTCTTTCTTTTAATATCTGGTACTTACACTACTATTTAATTATTATTGTTACAGCTGGTATTACCCTGCAGCTATTTACAGGACAGATATTTCTAGAAAAGTTCTGGATCACTTGGTCGTTTAAATCCAATGGACAAAGTATAGCTTCTGTCATTAATCTGATTTCATTTGATACTTGCTCAAATAAATGGTACAACTTTGTTTGTCTTCGTGTGCTTTTATGAATTGTTGTAGCAGATCTGTTTCATATGTATTTCCAATCCGCTTCATCCTTGTGGAAAATATATTTGAGTTCATTCATTTTATATTCACATCAGGCAAGGTCAAAACAGAGCCCATCGATTGAATGACCCATTTACAAAACTTTCCAATAAAGCCCCACTAAGTAGTGCTTAACACAAAGCTTAATTGCTTTTCCAGAAAGACAGCCCTTGCTAAGGGTTGGGCTGTGTGTGTATTTTTGGTGATTCCATGCCCTTTGAACCTTGTGCCTCAGGGCATTCCTCCTTTTGGATACATGTGTTATTAATGTTATACAAAATGGTAAAAGAAAGAAAAACTGCTGATTGCTCTTTACAACTAAATATTATTATTATTATTATTTTTAACATTTTGGGCTTTTACTTGTGAATAATCATTAAATGTGCTTGTCAATTCTAAACCTTTATTCAGTATGTATCACCACCACATCCCCCCTCTCCCAACTGATGAGATGAAGATCTTTTCCTGATTTAGCTATAAAAAGTGTGTACCAAGATATTTCCAGTTGACCAAGTATTACAGTGTTCCAAGCGCCCTAATTAAACAGCAGTGAAATAATTCTTTTTATTTTATTTTTTATTTTTTTTTTACCAATCAAATTAACCGAAAATCTGCTTTATGGAGAATTAATTATTTTTTAGTTGCTAAAACAATAACAAACTAAGAGACAAAACGATTCTTGGTGATAAATCTCCCTCCTGACCTGTGAGGGCTCTGTGTAAAGGGAAAAGAGTGCCCTGGACTGGATGGCCAGACAATTCATTCCCAGGTTTAGGTGGAAGTCGGCCATCTAGAAAGGGGGTGGAGCTACGGTACACTAAATCATCGACCCGGAAGGGAAACGATATGGCAGCCGCGGATTGGAAGAGTGGTTGCAATCATTACCCAAGGGGTCATGATTGATGGTATATAAGGGTATGTAGCGAGGTGATCTGTTCCTTTGTTATGGTTAACACTAAACCGGAAGGAGGCCCGTATTGTAATCGTGAGTGTTTTGTTTGTTTTGTCGTGTCTAAAAACTCTTTGTTTGTTGCTAGTAGATGGCTAACACGATCCGGAGCTGTAAAGGCCAGCACCAAACCCGGATAACATTGCACTTGTGTCACGATTAACTGTACTGTATTTTGCTCTACACACCTTTGCCCCCAGAATGCTTTTCCAGCTTGGCTTTTCTTTAAAGACTGGCCTACTGACAAGATTCTGAAAGCTCTTTAAAAAAGGAATAGCAATTCCAACAGGGAGCGATCGGAATTCTGTATTTACTATTTACTGCACCGCCCTCACATCACCACTCCAACCACGCCTGTCACTTCCGCCGCTCCCGCAGTGCCTGCCCCTGCTGATAAGCTGTCAATCTTCACTCTCGCTACTACTTCCAGTGACATAACCCAGCAGCCTAAAATTGCAAGCAAGAATATATCAGCTCCTTCAAAAGCTGCTTGCTGAACCGTAAGCAGAATACTTTTGGATAAACTGTTTCCATTATTTTAGGACATGGATAAACGTAGTGATAGATACTGTACATGTCTTCATGTAATTAAGGCATTGTGACATATAGTTATGGCTGTATATTATTTTCACTGTAACTATATATACAGAGCTCCAGATAAGGTTTTGGGTCTGAGAGTAACTTACCCTCTAATTTTAACACTGAGAGAGTAAAATGTATTTTCAGGGGGTAAAATGCAACATTACCTTGTAGTCTTGAGTAATCTTGGAATAATTCCACAACAAGGTGCACAACAGCAAAATCTCTGGCTCAAGTTGATTTAAGACAACTTTATGGAATACATGTAGTGGTCTGGGTATTCTGTGCCAGCGCCCGTATTTACACAGAGGCTCTGGATGTGGACTTATTTATCGTGCTATCTCTAAACACAATATCAGCACTTTATTATTATTATTATTATTATTTATTATTATTTATTTCTTAGCAGACGCTCTTATCCAGGGCGACTTACAATCGCAAGCAAATACAAATACATTCAAATGTTACAATACAAGTCATACAATAAGAGCAAGAAATACAATAATTTTTTCAAGTGTGACAAACCACAACCACTTTGTGGTCACAGCGCTCAAAATATGTACCACGGAGACGTGGTGTGGATTTTAATTCCTTGTGTTACATTCCAAAACACCAGGTTGATGTCGGCAATATTGCCGTATTTCCCCCGACACGGAACTCTGCCAGGTGTACTCGTTCCTTGAACAGTAAGACTTTGTTTCTCAATGACTTTATTATTTCGGAAAAGAACTGGACATCAGCCAAATTAATTTATGTTGCTGAAGCAGGCTACACCTCCTGGCTATGGATACATTGAAAAGGCTCATTCTGTTGGACGGGGTGGGGGTCTAGCAGTTATGCACCATTTGAACTACGACCTAAAAATGGTCCCTGTACTGAATGCTATTTCCTTCGAGTATTTGGCTCACAGACTTTGCTGGTTATTCTTATCAACCGTCCTCCCAAACCTAACTCTGCATTCCTATCTGTACTATCTGAGATCCTTATTGTAGTCTGCCCAGCAGCTAGTGGTATTTTATTATTGGGTGATTTTAATCTGCATGTTGATTCCCCTGACTGTACCCTGGCTGCTGATTTTTTGGCAGCCATTGACAGTCTTGGCTTCACACAGCACGTTAACTTCTCACTGCATAGCCATGGCCATACTCTTGATTTGGTTTGCACATATGGTTTGGGGATTTCTGAATTAGAAGGCATTGATCTGGGCCTCTCTGATCACAAGGCTATACTACTAAATACGGGTATTCCATTACCTCCTCGTAATAGCAAACGTATCATAACATTTCGCAATCTTAACCCAAGGTTCTTCCTCCATGCAGCCCTTGCTCCTGTCCTGTGAATAATCTTTATTATTCTAATTTTAACACTAAGAAACCCCATATATATAATACATAATAGTTTTTGGAAATTTCTTCTGAAACTATTCTATTGATGACCTAAACTCTTCCTTTTTTATGTACCTTTTTAATGCAGTTTGCATTGTGATCTGAAGTTATAATTTGAAATAATGTGTTTATTAATCAATAACAAGTTTTAGATAGAACTCTTAGCTACTTCATTTATACTTAAATCCTAAATTTAAATGTTCATTTCATGTTCCCTCACTAGCATTTATATTAAAATTGCCAATACAGTTTTAGTAGTGGGTTGTTAGGAGCCTACATTTATCATTGGTTAATAGCTCACAGCAACTCCAGTGTATGGACAAACCTGTTCCAGACAGTAATACTTTTATTCCCATTTAAATCCATGATGTGACACAATTAACTAATCCCAATCTCTGAAACATTTATATTTTAAAAAGAATAATCCCATTAGCTAAACAACTGCAGAATGTTTTTAGATTGCAGATTATACACAGATGATACACAATATCCATGTTGTACTGTATATGCCATTTCAGGTCACTAGAAAGTTGTTTTCACATGAGATAACACAGATTTAATATTGAACTCATCTGTGTGAACAAATCAGAAGTCTGAGTATATGCCTTGACTAAAGTATTAGGATTAACTTGCTGTGACTCATTGCAGCACAGAAATGCCCTGTTTCCAGCTATTAATCAGTCTCAACCAGTGCAGATGGAGTGCTTCCAATGAAAGACAATGCATTCTGTGAATCAGAATTATTTATAGCCCAGGGAACTACTGTGCAAGAGGCCAGCCCAAACACACAACATCATTTTATAAATCATGCTGTGTGCAGCACATGACAAAGGTAGGCAAGCAGCTCCGTGAGGAGAACGTTATAATTGGGGACCAAAGAGGCTATCAGACAAATCAAGGATTTATCACATCAACTGAATGAGAGAGCTCTAGGTCACATGAGCAGTCTGCTTCCTCAACATATTTCTTTCAGTATTTTCACTCCTGCTTTAGAAATGACTGCAAGTGCCAGCTGTGATGCCGTTGGCCTGCATATTTGCAAGCTAATGTAACAGAGAAACACTGTGTAATGCTATTAGAGTGTCTCAGAGGAGCCGGTTTAGATTTGGATTCTGTACCTTTCCCAACAGGTCTGTGGAATAATGGTCACTGCATGGACTGAACGGGCAGTTGAAGGATCTTAAACACAGGTAAGGTCATATCCTTGAATCGTGTATCTACAGGATTCTGTGCACTTACAACTGCAGTTCTTATGTTCACAACATGAACATGTATTACTTTATTGGTGTATGTATATATTTAAATACATTTAAATATTGTATACTATTTACAAGGGATACATTAAGTGGTGCTGTATACATATATAACTTTAAGTAGTTTAAAGCAGAACATGTAAAATTTGTTTGCCCAATTTTTTTTATTTGACAGCACAAATGGACATCAGTAGCTTAAACATACATACACTGTAGCTCTTTCAGTATTAAGTAACTTATCTTATACTAAAAAATAATTAATACAAAAACCATGTTGTTTTAAAAGTACAAAGTTCCACGCAAAACAGGGCGCTGGAACAATACAGGTTTATTTCCAATGTCTGTCTTTTTTAAATCTGTGTTGTTGATAGCCGTTTGTTTAATTATATGAAATGGTTTCTAATCTTGGAGTTAAAATAGTATGTGCCGGTAATGTAACTGAGGTCTCAGAAGCATGACTCAAATAAGAAAAATCTCATCAGAGCATTTAGAGCATCTCATCATGTAAAATGCATCAATAATAAACATGATTTTAAATTGTACATGTATAACCTGACAGCAAATGGTATGCACATTTTTAAATAGTTCTGGTTGAGATGTATTGACATCTGTTTTTGTACACTGTAGAATGCCATTTAAGCAATTAAATCAAATGGAAGTTACCATAGGTTATAGTAATTTGTTGCATTATATCATTCAATAGTAGCTGGCAGATTTGGAGTTCATGTTACTAATGGAAACACAGATTTTTTTTTTTCATTCAAATACTAGTTAACAGTTTAGAACAGTTTCGTGTAAATAAAATGTATCTTATTCACAAGAACACCCTTCAAAGCAATGAATGCATATCACATAGTAATGTGATTGTTTTTTTTTATATGTACCAATACATATCAAATAAAGGATATCGAAGATGGCATGAGTAGTGTTGCTATGTGAAATGCCTCAATTAATATATGGTATGCATTATTATGAGTTGTTAGTTTTCTCTGTATTTGGTGTGGCCATGACTATTTTCTTCACTGTTAGATTCCCTCATGATTAATTCAGTAGGGATCCTTTTTTACACATGGGTGATTAAGTTCTTCAGTGCTTTATGCTCTTTGCCTCTTGTGGTAATTATTCTTTCCTTCTAATGCACTGTCACATAGTTTCAAGTGGTTTTCCATCACTGATTGTTAGAACTCCACAGGAAACAAATGTCTTAAAGTATACTTTCTTTTTGAATGTCAACATGTGCTTCTGTCGTTCTGACTTGCAATAAATGAATCTGGGACAGACTGCTGTGCTGTGAATCAGTGGGTGCCTTGGTGAAGTTTGATTATCCATATTGTACAGTGCAGGATAACAGGATTTTGAATCCCAATGAAATGAATGTCAAAGGTGTTTCACCTGTCATACAATAAAGCTAAAGATGCTTTATAATAATAACATGGGTTTTAAATGGGCCTGTGTTTTCTGTCCGTAAGATTTAAGGTGCTGTGCTACTCATTTTATGAATCCCTATCTCCAATTTTTACCATCCATAAGTTCTATTTTCATCTCATTCCATTTGATTTGGTTCACTGTACTCCAAAATTACTGTACACCAAAATTATGTACACCAAAATTATGTAACTCCCTCCTGGCTGGCCTCCCTGCGTCCGCCACCCGTCCGCTCCAGCTCATCCAGAACTCTGCTGCTCGCCTGGTGTTCTCTCTACCTCGCTTCGCCCACGCTACTCCACTACTCCGCTCGCTCCACTGGCTCCCGATCACCGCTCGCATCCAGTTCAAGACTCTTGTACTAGCCTACAGATGCCTTGATCAGACTGCACCCAGCTACCTCCAGACCCTCATCTCTCCCTACACCCCCACTCGACCTCTCCGCTCCGCCTGCACTAGAAGACTGGCTCTACCTCCGCTACGCTCCCCTGCCTCCCGAGCCCGCTCCTTCTCCACCCTTGCTCCGCAGTGGTGGAACGACCTTCCTACAGATGTCAGGACTGCCCAGTCCCTGACCACATTCCGGCGCCTCCTTAAGACTCACCTCTTCAAACAGCACCTGTAGAACTCCTCTGTTGTATCCTGGGACACTATCACCCTTCATTTAAATATGCTTTATTTTGCTCTTATCTGCCCCCTATTTTACTGCATTTAATCCTGTACCTCAGAATATTGTAATCTCCCAAGTGTTTAATCTGTAGTATTTTGTACTTAATCATATCCTGATGTAACTATCACTACTTAATCATATCCTGATGTAACTTTCACTATTATCTGCTGTATTATTGAATTGTGGTTTGTCACACTTGAGAATTATTGTATTTCTTGTTCTTATTGTATGACTTATATTGTAACACTTGAATGTATTTGTATTTGCTTGCGATTGTAAGTCGCCCTGGATAAGGGCGTCTGCTAAGAAATAAATAATAATAATAATAATAATAATAATAATGTACTCAGCTACAGATAACGCCTGATAATGTAAGCTCTGTAGATAATTGACCACTAAAATAGTTCAGTAGCAATAGATTGCAGTATCTTTCACCAACAGCAAATTGATCACAGTAATTTAAAATAATTATTCCAAAAATAAATAAACACATACCGGTAAATATATTATTATTATTATTATCATTATTATCATTATTATTATTATTATTATTATTATTATTAATAATAATAATAATAATAATAATAATAATAATAATAAATACTACTACTACGGCTTTTACGAATAATAATAATAATAATAATAATAATAATAATAATAATAATTCATAGCTGAATATCTATGTCCAAACGGAGATAATAATGCAGTTACTGTTAATCCATGCATAGCAATGCTTTACACTTCCACTAAAACCTTTTAAATTATATATATCAAAATCATCTGCATATTTCCAGAGAAAGTGACAGAAACCCTTGACTCCATGAACTGAAAAACGCGACAAGCAAAGCATTGGTTTTACAGGACAAATCTGTACTAATTAGGTTTATGTGATCTGTGTGTAATTAATTTTAGTAGGGCGTGTATGCTGCACTATCACAGACATCACTGTATTTTAATTATTTATTTAGTTATTTATTAAATGACAGGACTAACATAACTATTTTATATATATATATATATATATATATATATATATATATATATATATATATATATATATATATATATACACACACACACACAGACTTTCAAAACACTGTGAATGTAGAAGCCTTTTGGCAACTTTCACGCAATTTGATCGGCTCTTGTAATTCTAATATTTGCATAAATCCCGACTTACCACAGTTCTATAATTACTGCTTTCTTCCACCTTAACTCGAAAGCTACTTTATATATATATATATATACACACACACACCCCCCCTTGTTATATTACCACTCGCTATACTGCGGATTCGGATATATCGCGGTGCTGGAGTTGGCTCCTCATTTTTACCGTCTAACTGTGTATGTCTTAGCTGCAATACACATAGGCACTTAAATTACTGTGCATTTAATTTCGTACTGCACATCACAAACAATTAAAAACAAAGCATTAATATCGTATTGTTATCATAATCACATGTATTGCACAATAACACAAAGCAAATTAAATATCTACTTGCTGAAGTGGTTTTTATTTTAGCCAACGAGGTGTTCACGTGTGGCAGCAATGCACTAGCAAAAGTCACAAGGCAGTGACGTCAGCTCCCTAACAAAAAACCTCCTATGTTGTTGTTGGGAATGGATTATTTCAATGCAGCGGGTCTGTGCATTTGAGAAACGAGTGGAATACTCATGAAATTAATTGGAGATTGAAGTTGATGAGAAGCAATTACCTTCTGCTGTACGAATTAAAATGGTGTGCAGCTTTTTATATGAAAAATGAGAAAAAGCAGGTTGCATAGAGGATTTATACTGGACTCTAACGCCCCCGATAAAATGAGGGCGTCATTGTACAGTATTTATTTGTTAGCCTATTTGTTTTTCTATGGGTCTCTCGCTATATCGCGGCCCTCGATATATAGCAGATTTATATTGGGCCCCGACACCTGCGATATATTAAGAACATAAGAAAATAAGAAAGTTTACAAACGAGAGGAGGCCATTCAGCCCATCTTGCTCGTTTGATTGTTAGTAGCTTATTGATCCCAGAATCTCATCAAGCAGCTTCTTGAAGGATCCCAGGGTGTCAGCGTCAACAACATTACTGGGGAGTTGGTTCCAGACCCTCACAATTCTCTGTGTAAAAAAGTGCCTCCTATTTTCTGTTCTGAATGCCCCTTTATCTAATCTCCATTTATGACCCCCGGTCCTTGTTTCTTTTTTCAGGTCAAAAAAGTCACCTGGGTCGACATTGTCTATACCTTTTAGGATTCTGAATGTTTGAATCAGATCGCCGCGTAGTCTTCTTTGTTCAAGACTGAATAGATTCAATTCTTTTCGCCTGTCTGCATACAACATGCCTTTTAAACCCAGGATAATTCTGGTTGCTCTTCTTTGCACTCTTTCTAGAGCAGCAATATCCTTTTTGTAGCGAGGTGACCAGAACTGAACACAATATTCTAGGTGAGGTCTTACTAATGCATTGTAAAGTTTTAACATTACTTCCCTTGATTTAAATTCAACACTTCTCACAATATATCCGAGCATCTTTTTTATAGCTTCCCCATATTGACTCCTAGGTAGTTCAATTTCAGTATCTCCCATATGATATTTATAATGCACATTTTTATTGCCTGCATGCAATACTTTACACTTTTCTCTATTAAATGTCATTTGCCATGTGTCTGCCCAGTTCTGAATGCTGTCTAGATCATTTTGAATGACCTTTGCTGCTGCAACTGTGTTTGCCACTGAGTGGGTGGTGTATATATAATAATAGACGGGCTTCAGTGAGTTACAGGAAAATAATTTCATCTAGGGTTTCTGTGACCGAAGGTCGAGTAATTTATAAACTGCCACAGAAACCCACGATGGAATTGTTTTCCTGTAACTCACTGAAGAAGCCCATCTATTATTTTTTATAATACATGGATACCCTTGTGATGCTGATATTAAAGAAGACGAGGTTCAGCAGTACAGCTGTTTTTTTTTAAACTTAGAGTTTCAGTGCTGTACAGACGTTCTATGTCGTTATCCGTTAGTGCTTCAGCTTTATTTGGATGATTGTCTTTACCTAGTTTTAATTTCCTGTTCCTCTCCAGTTTCTCTGATATACAAATGTACCAGCTTTACATCATTTTTTAACGTATTCTCATTTTGTTGATCATTAATGAACATTTCTGTACTGTGGGTGTTGTCGAGTGATTCAAAATGAGATATTTGTGTTTGAATTGAAAGTGATGGTCTCAAGGAGTCGAATGGGTCAAAGTTCAAGTATATTTTCCTCTAGAGGAATTATCACTTTTTGATGTCACTACTGTGGTATTATTACTTTTCTGTCAAATGGCTAAGGATGCAAATATAGCCTTGTAACGGGAGATCTGTGCTGACTATCTGGTGTATCTGTGGTTCTGCAGGAAGAGGGCTCATAAGATCCATCTGTCAGTCATGGCAGTGACACGGAGAGGTGGAGAAGAAGGTGTGTTGGCTTTCCCTCTCTCTGAGTAGCTGGAAGGCGGGCCTTGGGGGATTGATCAACCCATAAGTACTGCGCTTAGTTATGCATTCGGGTGGCCATAAACAGGGGAGACCCAGTGACACTGGCGGAGGACGCCAGTATAAACAAACACCAGGCAGGAACACCAGTGGTTGGAGTGAGAGAACGAAACAGGCAAGCACGGCTGAGGAAGACAGCCAGCCTTAAATAAAGAAAATTATAAATTAAAATAAATTGTTACGTACCCGAGGGAGACGGGTGTAAATAGAGGGGAACCTTGGCCACCCCAGTGTGTAGTGTATAGGGAAGCATAGGACGAAGACCCAAGCTGACCGATTTAGTGGCAGTGGAGGAACTGTGTAAGCAGCACTTTTATTTTGTAGTTTTATTACTGTGTTTTATTTTCCCTTTTTCTTTCACCTTTTGTCATTCATTATTATTATTATTTTCAGAGCACTTATGAGTGCACCCGCATTGAACTGTTTACCTGTGTTGGTATTCCTGTGGACCTCATTACCATTGCCGGTATTCAGGCCACAGACAACAGCGCCTTCTGCGGACTAAAATATATCAGTGCGCTTGAGCGACATTACAAATAAAGTTCTGTGTGTCCACCACCCTTCCACACGTGGTGATAGAAGTGGGATTCACTGGCACTGCCCAACCAAAGCAACGCAATAGCCGAGGAAGGCAGAATGGACCTGCAGCAATTCGCCGCTATGATGGACCTCCTGACTGAGGTAGGGCAGGGGAGTGTAAGAGCTGCTGCACCCGACCCAATGCTAAAGCGGGCAACAAAAATGACGGCAGAGGATCGGCCGGACACATACCTGGAGGTGTTCGAGGCGATGGCGATCTCTGCCGGATGGGCCCGAGAGCAATGGGCTAGCTACCTCCTGCCACAGCTGACGGGGGAGGCGCAGGCAGCGGCGAGGAACCTGGATCTGATGGCAAGGATGGAGTACCCCACGCTGAAAGCTGCCAATTCTGCCGCCGCAAATTCCGGGTGGAGAGCTTTTCTGCGAAGGAACACCCCAGGGCCATCGTGCACTACTTGTAGGATTATGCCCAGGGATGGTTGAACCCGGGAGCCACCACCACGGCTGGGCTAGTGGAGGTGATCATAGTGGAGCGGTTCCTGCTTGGCTCCAGGGCCGCGCTAGTGGGTGCAACGACAGGCACCCGCCACCCTGGATCGGGTGATCCAATTGGCAGAGCAGTACAAGGCAGCAGAACCAACGCCCACTAAGCTGCCTGGAAACAGTGCTAATCCATCATCAGGGGTAACCAGATCTTTGGACGGACTGTGGCGGTGGGAGCTCCCGGTCTTAGAACTGGGGCAGTAGAGGGTCACCTATGGGCTGCTGCGGTGTTGGACCGGGGTCTCGTGCGGTCACCCTACCGTCGAGCCCCTTTGATGGCTCCTATGTCTCAACCTCCTGCTGATGCTCCCTGGCGAGAAACCAGTTCACTGATGTGTGGAACAAGCTGGGAGGTGAGCCACATCGACTGGGATTGCCCCGCTATGGGATGTGACCTCATCCGACCAGGTAAGACTGTTCCATTCCATCAGACACTCCAGCAGATGGGTTTTGTGATTCCTGTGTCAGTGGATGATACACAAACCCAGGCTCTCTTAGATTCAGGGTGTAGTCAGTTCCTGATACAAGAGAGCTTAATCTCACCGGGGCATAAGCAAATAACGGGACAGGTGCATATTAAATGTATTCATGGGGATGTGCGCACTTATCCTAAGATGTTTGTGAATTTAAAAATTGGTCAGCAGGTGACGCGAGTGCAGTTGGATTTGTGTCCTCGATTGCCAGTGCCTGTAGTTCTGGGATGGGACTGCAAGCAGTTTAAAGATTGGTTGGCTGCTGTGACGACCCCGTCCTCCCTATTGGCTAAGAAAGAGGAAGTAATTGGAGAGATCTTCCCCTTTAGTGACCCAGACTGCTATGCCATAGATTTAGACCCTGCAAAACTAAACAGGAATGCCGGGCCACTAAGAATGAGGGCTGGCAATGGAGGGAGTCTGAGGTGGGGGTGATTGGTGAAGAGTCTGGGAGGGGAGGCCGCGGAGTCAGTGCAGGGGTCTGGCTTGGCTGCCTCTGATCGGGACCGACCCGGCCCTGAGCTGGAAGCCATTGGGGGCTGATTTTTTAGCTCGTTCCTGTGACTTCCGACTTGAGCAAGCGCGTGATGACGTGCTGGGCAGGCTCTTTGACCAAGCAGCTATGGTTAATGGTCGGGTGGTCAAGCCCAGATGTGCCGCCACGTACCCTCGCTTTGAAATTAATCGAGACCTTTTGTACCGTGTTGAAAAATTACCCCAGATGGGGGAAGTGCGTCACCAGTTGCTCATTCCTCAGTCCTTTAAGGAGGATTTGTTGCAGCTTGCTCATGCTATTCCCCTGACTCGTCATTTGGGAAGAGACAAGACCAAAGCGAAGCTCGTGACACGGTTCTATTGGCGGGGCTAGATGGTGGCGTAAGGCGTTTTTGCGAACGCTGTGGGGAATGTCAGGAAGATAACCCTAGAGCCGTCCCACGAGCTCCACTGGTGCCATTGCCCCTAGTGGAAGCTCCGTCTGAGCGTATTGAAGTAGATATAGTGGGACCGCTAAAAAGGAGTGCAGCAGGATACACACACCTATTGGTCATTTTGGATTATGCTACACGTTATCCAGAGGCCACTCCCCTCTGATCTGCATCTGCTAAATCTGTTGTGCTTGTGAAGGTTTTCTCCCAGGTGGGGTTCCCCAAGGAAATACTGACCGACCAAGGCACCAACTTTATGTCCCGGCTAGTCCGCGGAACATGTAAACTTTTGGAGATTAAGACCATAAGGACCTCGGTCTTTCACCTCCAGACTGATGGTCTTGTAGAACGTTTTAATAAGACCCTCAAAAACATGTTGCACAGATTAATTGACAGTGATGTGCGCTACTGGGACCAGCTGATTCCTCCCCTTCTCTTTGCTATCAGAGGGGTACCTCAGGCTTCTAAGGGATTTTCACCATTCAAACTGTTGTATGGGCGGAGACCCCGGGGTGTGCTCGATCTAGTCAGAGAGATGTGGGAGGAGCAGCAGGACAATTCTACCAATACTGTCCGGTATGTGTTGTACCTGTGCAAACGTCTTGAGTCTGTGGGAAAATGGGCGCATGACAATTTGCAGCAGGCTCAGCACAGACAGGAGACCCAATATAACAGGGGGCCCGGTTTCAGCTGGGGGATAAGGTGCTTCTATTGTTAACCAGTTCTAAGTCCAAACTTCTGGCGAAGTGGCAAGGACCTTTTGAGGTTACACGCCGGGTTGGGATGGTGGATTATGAGATCTGCCAGCAAGAGCGACGGAGATCTGATCTTTCTGTGTTGGCGAAAAAGGGGTCAGATAATCTGACACCAATACAGAAATGTCAAGCTCGGGTGCTGGTGGCGGAGTTTCCTGATGTGTTTTCTATATATACTGTAATATTATTCACTTTAGAGTGCTGATCTGAGCAGGCACCATGCTCTGCATTTCAGGTCCATTACCTGACAAAAGTGCTACAATATACAGTATGGTAAATGTTTTTCACCACTCTACTAAATGTTTCCTACCTTGAGGTAGAAAATAAACAGATTTCCAAGGGTGTCCCAGAGGATTAACATGCAGTCTGTTACAATAATTATTCATGCAGACATGGAGAAGACCATCTACAGTTATTTCGACTACAGAAAATGTCAAAACATCACTAAACCAATTTTGCTCAATATTTCCGTAGCTTCTTTTGTCATTGATTTAATTGGCAACTGTTTGAAAACAATCAAAGCATTTATTCTGTAAGCGTTCTTTGATGTACTGAAATAACCAGACTAGATTAAGGACATCTACATGTTATATATAGTGCCATGTCCTGAAGCTGAAGTGGAATGAAAGAGCATTTCTTCTTTACTGCACACAACCCTCAATCATTGTATCTACGTTTTATCTACTTTTATCCTACAGCTTTGTGATCTACAGTTTTAAAGACAGCGATTCTGTGCTTGGTTTAAATCATAGTATTTAGTGTGTCATGTGTCTTGTGTAAGTAATATTTTCACTTCTATTTATCATTAAGAGCATGCTATTAATAAATTGAGGTTTGGCTCTATTAAGTGCCAGCAAAGTGTTATACAAAATACACAGGTGTCACGTGTAGAGATCAGAGATCATGAAGGTTACTCCAAATGCAGCTTTGTGAATAGCTCAATTAACACCACAGGAAACCTATATCTGAATATGTGGGTGTTGTGTGATTGCCAGCTCAAGAGGTTATATGCCATGTCACGGTACAGTGGTCAGTTTGATAACATGTTTTATCTAAGTGTAACACCCGCTCAGAGAGAGGGCATGATACAACAACGGGGTTGAAATAAACTAAGCTTTAAAACGCAGAGGAGTTATTTTTACTATGTAGCCAGACTACGCCAGTTCAGTGCGATAAAGCACAGAACAAAATATTAGATAATTGATCAGGTTCTTTTTATTCGAATATTTATCTAAAATACAGGAAACAGTGTCACCAAGAAAAACACAGACGACAGATACATATGAAATCAATGAGAATGCTTTATTTGACAGCACGTTTAAAAGGAACAGTAACACATTGTTTAATATCCATATATAGGACCAAAGCTATTCAGTTCACCATCAAGTGATCAATTACAGATTTTCCATTAACAGGTCATCATAATTGAGATTTAAAAAGTGCTTAGTGCATACAGTAAGGATATGGTTTGTTAACAAGGCGTAATAGAGAATAATAATAATAATAATAATAATAATAATAATAATAATAATAAACACAAACACTGACCATTATAAAACCAAAACACATAACACGTTGTCTGTGCAGGGGAGGGGACATCAGAGCGAGAGAAAAATCTGTATCACAATATCTTTTTCCGATCAGTTACTGACCGATTAAAAACTCTCAATTCACTTACGCTTACTGTTCAAACCAGCATACTGTACACCAGCCGAATACTTATCATCAGGGAAGTCCATTTATAGACCCGTTTACTTCCCTCTGTTACTGTCCATTCCAAACACCCAAATTGTGTTCCCACTTCTGCACAAACAAAACCACAGACAGACACAAACCCCCAGGATGGCCATCCCGTTTGCAAGGGATGTGGGCTTTTTATATTCAGGTGGGTAAAGCTATCAATAATTCAATTAGTTGGTACCCAATAAGGCATATCAAGGGGACTGAGTGGAGATGCTACTAGACAGTGATACAAATCAATTACAGAGTGCTAGACAATAATATATAAATTCAGCACTAATCAAAGTGTAAAATTATAAAAAAAATAAAACATACAAGTGATAAATAAATAGATGAAAGATTAAAGGGGCATTATTGACTCTGTTACATAAGGGTGAAGTATCTAATAAAATAAGGCATACAGTAAGAGGGCTCATATACTGTACATATCTTTTTGGATCAAAACCAGCAACCTAATCTCTCAACTATTCCTGCCTTGAAAAATACAGCACATGAACAGGCATTGATAATCAATAGTATAATTGTATTTTATGGTGCTATAGAAACAAGTCTTCTTTACCAGTTTTAAGAGGCATTACATTGTCATTCTGCATTTCCATTGTCATTCTGCATTTCCATTGCCTTCTTGATTGATGTTATGGTACTGAACGGTCTGATGGGTGTTGATGTGTGGATTGCAATGAAATCAGATGCATAGGTCAGCAGGTTTCCTTATACCCTCCCTGGCACACTACAGTGTTAATATATCTCTGTTTTAAAGTTAAACCAAATCAACAGTAGAACACAAAAGCTGGTTCTTAGCTTTTTGATAAATCAGTTACACACTTATAAACTTTAATTATTAATGTTTTTTTTACATAGCCTCTGCTAAACTTTCATTTTAAACTGAGGCGATTTAGTTTTTATGAGGGTAGAAGTATTTTTGTGATTTTTTTAATATCAGTGCCTTCCTGTTTAAATCATCAACTAGTGAGAAGGCAGCCTGATATCGTCTTGAATACTTAATAAATCAACGAGAACAAAAACAGTGACCTCTTTAAGTGCTAAAAGAAACAAATGCAGCCTTTACAACAACGTTGCTGAGTTTACACTCTCAGAGTTTTGCACTTAGTGACTCATGCATTAATTACATAGCCTGTTAACTTTGTTAGTGCAACAATCATTTTTTATTACAATATTTAAACTTTCTTAGAGTATTCAAAGTACTGTAATGACCCTGGCGATGGCATCGTCCTGGACATTGTGTTTGTCTTGTGTATCTTGTTTGTTATGTCTCGTTTAATGTTCTGTGTATTGTAAGGGCACAGGGCACGCCTTTAGTGTGTGTGTGTGTGCGTGTGGTGTGTGTGTGGTGGGCAGGACCCTCCCCCGAGGCTATAAGTAGGGCGGGCGAGCTGCGAGCAGGAGAACACGTGTAGACTCGACTGGAGTGAGACTGTGAGGGATAGAGCTAAAGGCTGAAAGAGTGCCTATCTGTGAAGCGGTGAACGAGCCCAGAGTGAGTCAGAAGAACAGAGAATGAGAGCAAGTGAGAGTTATTTTTATTTATTGATTTGACGTGAACCCTGGCCCAAACAGGGATTCACTGTTATTTTATTTTAGTAATTAAAAGCAGCAAATTTGGAATCCCATCTGGTCTCTCTGAGTCTTGTTTCACTTCCAACACAGCGGTTCATTACATTGGTGTTCGGAAGTGGGATTCATGCAGTGCCTGCCACGAGGAGTGAGGAAAGAACTGAGGGAGAAGATGGTGGACGCGATGGAGATGAGCGGAGACGAGCTGCGAGCCAGACTGGAGGAGCTGGTAGCTGAGCTGAGGGTCAGGAGAGCCCTTGGGATGAAGAAAAACGAGGGGTCAAGATGGTGGAGATGGGAGGACGGCAAACTGCCCTGCTGGCTGAGGGGCACTGCGTCATCGTCGTCTAGGAAGAAGGGAGAGCAAGAACGTCATCGCACACGGAGATGGGAGGAGCACAAGTGCACATCAAGGAGGAGGCCATGTCACCACTGGACACACACACACTTCGACAGGATGTAAACAAAGGGGCCTACTACAGCCAACTACAGTATGACGGTAAGGCTGATTGACGACACTTTGTAAAACAATTCGAAATAATGGCAATAATCAATGAATGGATAGATAAAGAGAAAACCAGCAACATAATTGCCTGTTTAAACTAAGAGACCTTGCCTTGCTTAACCAACATCAACATGAATGGCTGTAGTAGCTATGGGGCACTGATCTCAGAACTGAATGTGTGTTTGATGTGCGAGCATAGAGTTAAACCCCGACATGGGCCTGGCACCGATCGCGGGATGATTGAGCTGAGTGAGGCCCTGTTGAGAAAGCTCAATCGTATCGGAGCTGGAAGAAAGGGCTGAGTTCCCCCATTCCAGCACCTCCATCTCGGTGTTCTCGTTGCTCCAGGGCAGGGACACCGTCCCTTGTACAAGTGAGTGCCAGGAGGCTTACGGTTGACTGAAGAGCGTCCTGTGCCAGTCTCCAGTGCTGGCTCCACTGGACCCCCACTCTCTCTTCCTACTGGAGCTGGAGCTGTCTTGTCCCAACTGAGGCCCAAAGGGGAGCATATAGTGGCGTTCTACATCGGTCGCTCAGCAAGGCAGAACGCCGCTACTGTGTCACACAAAGAGAGCTTCTGGTGGTGGTTGATTTGGCCCACCATTTTCGCCACTACCTCTGTGGACTCCCCTTCACAATCCGGACAGATCACACCGCCCTACAATGGCTGATGACGTTCCGAGAGCCTGAGGGACAGGTCGCCCACTGTATAGAACAGCTGCAGGCCTTTCAATACAAAATACAACACCAGGCAGGAGAAAAGCATGCCAACGCGGACGCCCTGTCCCGTCGGCCCTGTGCACCTGAGGACAGTGCACACTGCAGCAGGAAGGTGGAGAGGGAGGCAGCACTGTCCAAGGGAGAGGAAGAGTGATGCTGTGTGGTGGTACCGGTGGAGAGGGCAGAGTGGAGAAGGCATCAGGAAGACGACCTGGACCTGCGTCCAGTGATGCAGTGGCTGGAGGACCCCATGGGAGGAGGTAGCTCTGCACTCCACTATGGTCACAGTGGCCTGGACTGACCCTGAGGCATGGAGTCCTCCAGTGGCAATGGAAGGAGCCAGCGATGGGGGAGGCAAGGTAGCAGTTGATGGTCCCTCAAGCATTACGCCGGGAGATGCTTGACTCCCACCATGGAACCCCAGGCACCGGACACTTCAGAGTGACAAAGATGCTGCCGCGGATCCACCAAGCCTTTTACTGGGGACAGTGCAGATGGAATGTGGAGGACCACTGTCTGTGCTGTGACACCTAAACTGCCCGGAATGGACCCCCGGGCCGGTCGCAGCAGTACCAGGTCGGCGGACCCATGGTTCGTCTTGGTGGTCCTCGACTAAGTGGACGGAGGCTTACACTCTGCCAGACCAGGAGACAGAGACGGTCGCTGAAGCCGGTTCGGGATCCCGCAAGAGCTGCATTCGGACCAGGGGCGCAATTTTGAGTCCCGGGCCTTTGCCAAGATGTGCTGTCGCTTGGGGATCAAGAAGACCAGGACCACCCTAGTCCACCCACAGAGCGACGGATTGATGAAGCGATTTAACCCCACGCTGGCCGTGCAACTGGCCACCGACAACCACCAATGGGACTGGGACACCCACCTGCCTCTGGTGGTGCTGGCTTGTCGTTCCACTGTGCAGGACTCGACTGCCTGCACTCCAGCCCTGCTCATGATGGGGCGTGAGCTCCACACTTCCACTGAACTGGTTTTTGTCCGTCCCCCAGATGCCCCAAGACCGGATGGAGATAGCCCACCGCTTCGCTCTGGGCCAACTGCAGGCGGCTGGTCCCAGGCAGAAGCAGAACTACGACCTCCAGACTCGGGGGCGCCACTTCATCGCTGGAGAGCTGATCTGGGCCTACAGCCCCAGGAGGAAGAGGGGCCGTTGCCCCAAGCTGGACAGTCCCTGCCTCGGACCCTGCCAGGTCCTGGAGTGAATTGGGGAGGTGGTGTACAGAGTGCAGCAAGGTGGCCCTGCACCAGGACCGGCTGGCTCCCTACCTGGGAGGAGACCCGACACAGACTGATTCATCGATCCCTGACAGTTCCCTCCTGCCCCCCTCCTGATTCACCCGGCCCTGACAATCCCTCCCTTTCCGCCCCTGTTCTTGACAGCACCTTACCTGGTGGCTCCACACCACAGGGCTCTGTCTCCAACACATGTGGGGAGACCACGGCCGCAACAACGTCATCGACCTCCGGATCGTCCTGGACATTGTGTTTGTCTTGTGTATCTTGTTTGTTATGTCTCTTTTAATGTTCTGTGTATTTTAAGGGTAGGGGACATGCCATTAGTGTGTGTGTGCACATGCATATGGAGTGTGTGTGCATGTGGTGGGCGGGACCCGAGCTGCTAGAGGGAGAACACATAAAGACTCGACTGGAGTGAGACTGTGAGGGACACAGCTAAAGGCTGCAAGAGAGTGTCTATTTGTGAAGCGGTGAAAAAGCCCAGAGTGAGTCGGAAGAAAAGAGAACAAGAGCAAGTGAGAGTGTTGGAGGAAAGAAAGAGAAGAGGAAAGTGAGAGGAAGAGCAGAGAGAGAGAGTTATTTTTATTTATTGATTTGGCGTGAACCCCGGCCCAAACAGGGATTCGCTGTTATTTTATTTTATTTTATTTAGTGCAGTAATTAAAAGCAGCAAATTCGGAATCCCATCTGGTCTCCCTGAGTCTTGTTTCATTTCCAACACAGCAAACAGTTAATTGTGTATCAATGTAGGTATATGTAAGTTTATATAAGAAAAAGGTAATGTAGGTACATAAACGTGAATAATTGATAAATTATTCAGGACCCTTCGGACTACAAGTCCTTCTTAAGCTTATTCCTTCAGAAACATTTTTCAAATTGTCATGAAACTCAAAATCAAACATTTGTATGAATTTGATGCACAAACATTTTGTTACAAAATGTTTTTGAACATCGTGCTCATGCAGGTCACTTTAATGTTTGTTTAATTTATTTGTGAGGATACGAATGTCACTTACATACAGTACATTGTCCGTTTACTGTAGGTAATTGCTGCATTGTTTGATCTCCTCAGGATGGAGAATGAAGCTATTCAACTGGAAAAGCAACATGTACACAGCGTTTATGAGAAAACTGCCCCGTACCTCAGTGACCTGCGGTGCAAGGCCTGGCCTCGGGTAAAACAGTTTCTGCTGGATCAGGAACCTGGAAGCTTGATTGCTGACATTGGTAAGAAAACTGAAGCAAACCTGAAACCAATCTGATTTCCTCCAAACAGACAACTGCATGCATTAAGAACACTTATACTGCATTAAATACACTAACCCGAAAATGTAATTCTAATTATGGCACAGTCCTTCTTATAGTGTGTTTTAAAAAGTACCAGATAACAAAAACTTTGATAGCTGTGTGAATGCAATACAAAAATAACAAACCATCAGTTAGCTTTATCACAGTTGTTTGGCAGTTTTTTTGAAGTTACCATAAGGACAGCGACTCCATAATTAAAATGTATTCCTAGGATTTATGCAATTTATTTATACATGATGGACTTCTGAACTAAACACAATCGATTGTATGCCTTAAAGGTATTTGTTTTTGTAACCTTTTTAAGTATCTCATCTTACCATCAATAAAAAAATAATTGAGAGTAATTTAAATACTTTTCTGCTGCTTTCTTTTTTTCATAGAATCACAAGGATTTGTATTTAAGCAGCAGAGATATTCATATTAAGAGCAAGTCTGATGTATTATTTTATGACTGTTATCATCCCCCACAATGAAATACACAATTGCTGAGTCACAATCAGTAGCTTTGTGGAAGTTATTCAGCGTTATAACTAACTCTTTTATTAGCATATGTACTTTATATGCAAATGTCCTTTTTTGACCTTGCTGAATTAAATGACACGTGTGGCTAGTGGATATAGGCAATGTTATTAATAGAAAACAGGAAATAGCAAGGATGTTATTTATTGCAATATGTACATGATTAAGTAGTTTATTAAAAAGTAGGTAAAGGCAGTTCAACAAGCTGTAGTATAAAGCATTTACAGTATGGTAGGACAGTGAAATTTACCACGAGTGACATTTCTGTATAAGGTCATCTGACAGGAACTAAAATGCTCTGGCATTTTGCCTGAGCTATATCCATTGTAGTAACTGCTGGCATTTGCTTCTTATGATGCCTTACAACAGTCTTGCCATTACGTTTTTTCCCCAGTACAGCTTGATAATCATATTAGCAACTTTTAAGAGGTGAGTGATTCTCTTTTAAGCGTAGGCTCTATAAATAATGTAATACAATTAGTGTATGACTTATGTTCCATGACTTATTAACTAATTAATTATTTTATACCCCCAATGCCTACACATTAATTTAAAACACTCGACATACACATGCCCAAGTGAGTCTTATGTAGGTAAAACTAACAAGAATGACACAATGCCTTCCTTGTTTGATGATTGTTTGAAGTTATAGAGAAGTCACTGATTCATACTGTTCTTGTACTTATATAATTTTGTTTTTAATTCCTTCATGTTCATATTTTTTTATGAAAATGTTTACTTTTTTTAGTAGAAGTGTCTCACAGTTCATGTGATATTAAAATGCATTTATTTATTTTAGGTTGTGGGACTGGGAAATATCTAAGTGTGAACAGTCTTATCTACAACCTTGGCTGTGATTACTGTAGCCCTCTAGTGGAGAAGGCCAGGAAGCAGGGTCATGAAGTCCTGGTGTGTGACAACCTCCAGCTTCCCTTCAGGGACCAGGTCTTCAATGCTGTTATCTCCATAGGAGGTAAAGGGCTTTCAGGCACATTTGCACAGTATCTCCATAGGAGGTAAAGGGCTTTCAGACACATCTGCACAGTCCAGATTTTGATAGATTTTCCTTTCAGCTTTTCAAGATAGAGGAAAACAGATTATTCTTTCCTTTTTCACAAGGATCTGTAACTCCGAAAACTCTGATGCCGTTGTCGGACAAATAAATACAAGTTTAAATAACAGTTCTGCTGTGTAATTTTGACCTGTAATGGTTTTAAAATGAATAGACATTTTTAATATTTGTATAGCAAAATGAAATGATCTTGCATTTTTTTTTGTCCTCAGGTTCCCCCTTGATATTTTTGTTGCTTTTTCTAAATTGTAAAATACAGAAAACAAACTGTTATAGCAGCCACACCTGGAAAACATTTTGCACAGGTCACAGAACTGAAGAGTTTATATATATATATATATATATAAATTAATATCTACATGAACAGAGAGAATTCAAAAGTGCATATGCAGTTAATGTGTTTCAAGGGATACACCTATTATCCAGATATTTGGCAGTTATTTCAATATTTTCATGCTTAATAGGCTTAAAGTATTTTTTTTTTTACTACAAACCAAAATTTTAATTATTAAAATTACTAAATAAAATGTAAGTTGATATTTGAATAAAGTAACCTGTGTTACAAAATTCCTATCATTTCATACATTAATGTGATTGTTGAATTGATATGGTTTAGAACGTGTTATATTCTGTATGTTTATTGTATTCTGTTGGTTATAATCATAAAGAAGTCAGAACAGACTTGTATTTTATGTTTTTCATAATAGGTTCATAATCGCAAAAAGCTGAATTTTGTACGTTTTACATCAGTAGAGTACTTTTATTAATATTATTATTATTTTTGTTTAACAGTGATCCATCATTTTTCAACCAAAGAAAGAAGAATCCGAGCAATAAGAGAAATAGCTAGAACCATAATCCCAGGGGGCATGGTCATGATATATGCCTGGGCCTTGGAACAAAAGCGCCGGCGTTTTGAAAAGCAGGATGTGTTTGTTCCATGGAACAAGGCCTTGTGCTCAAGAAACCCCTCTGAATCAGGTGAGAATACCAGCAAAGATAAACCTGTTGACATCCATCCAACTGTGTACTCAGAGGAATACAGGTGGATAGATGCTTTGAGAAAGGAGATCAGCACTAAGCGTTCATACAGTCTAGGCAGCTGCATATCAGTCGGAAGATGCTGCATTAAAAATCCAGAACAAGAGAACAGGTTTTACAATGGCCTGGGGAAGTCCCTCCGCTCTTGGTTCTTTTCCAAGTCACTTGATGAATCCAGCATGAAGAAAAACATTGAGAAAATGAAGCCCCTAAGGAGCTCTGAAGGGTGGGTAGGCAATGCTGTTCTAGTCCAGCCTTCAAGGCACTGTAGTATAGATTTAGGTCATGGTGGGTCATTGTTAAATGGACAGAGCTTTGAAGAGGATGACGTATTTGTAGAGACCACAAACCATAAAGAAGCACAATGGTGGAAAGCCACAGGCACTTTAAGAGAGATAAATGGAGGGCACCAAACAGTAGTCCACAGAAAGAATGGTCCAGTAAATGGAGAGCAATATAAGCCTACAGTTAACGGTACAAATGATTTAAATTCTGTCAGTAATAGGATCTTCCGAAGAACCTCAACACTTGATTCCACAGACTCTATTCTTGATGAAATAGATGTGGAGGATGAACAGGACAATCTGGTAGATACTAAAGACTTCATGCGCTATTACCATGTTTTCAAGGAAGGGGAGCTGTCACATCTAATTGAAGAGAATGTGAATGAACTCAGTATAGTCAGTTCATGCTTTGACCATGGCAACTGGTGTGTCATTGCAAAGAGGAAAATGCCAGGAGTCAGTGCTTTGTAATATGCCACACAGAATCAGAATGTAATCATAAGGCTTATCCATTAGCAAAAGACTGCTTTTACAGAATAAAAGCTATTAAATGATGGCCAATAACTTGTGATTACATTTGTTTGAGAAGTGTAGCAAAGTGAAAAATAAGTGTTTATATAAAGTCAATTTTAAACCTACTATCCCTGTATCATTTTCAATACAACTGAATAATAAAACAGGTGTGTATTGTGCGCTTAAGCAGTTGTATACCGGAAGGAAATGTGAATTTATAAGTTACCTACACAAGCCCTGTCAATTATATTTTTTCATCTAATTTCTGCTTAATTTGTTACTATACATTTGTAGGTTTATAAATGTGTATTGGAGACATTTTTACAAATGTTTACTGTATTGTTTTATTTTATTTAAATGTTTTCAAGCAGTGGTGCTACTAGGATTCGGTTGGTCTGGGGTGCCTCTGATCTTCACTGGAGTCTTTGCAAACAGCTTTGTGCAGCAGAATTAAAAAAGACTCCTTGCATCCTTGGGCTATATGGCTAATCACTTATAGAAAGCGCCTACACATTTGTGACACCTCAAAAAACTTGTGGGGTACAACAACATTTTGTCGGTGGACACACCAAACAACCCCACTTAGTGGTGCCACTGTTTTTAAGTAATTTATCCAGTTCATTCCAAATGAATGGAAATGATGAGACACAATTACTAGCTGGATAGCTAGTATATTTGCAGAATTGATATTTCAATTTCATTGTAAGAAGGAGTCTGGCAATTAATCTAATCTTACAAGGTAATTTTGTGGACATAAATCAACTGCATATACTTTGCAATAGTTCAATAACAAGCACAACTATGTTGTACTCAACAAGGGTATTACAGTGTATTACTTTATAACAGATTTAAATATGCAGATGGATAGGTTAAAACGCTCAATGGCAATTTTAAATTTGAAACACGGCATTGCTGTATATATCTTAGTTTGCAGTTGGTACCGTCTCTCCCCTTAAAAAAAACGCACATTTGTTTTTCTTCTCTTGCAGCATTAAAATGCAACGTCTTATTAAAAAAGGCTGCCTACTGAGAACCACCCCATACTGTTGGAGAAAAAACATATCCTGCATTTCAGGCACCTTTTACTTAAATGTTGCTCTGGTAAACACACCAACAAAATGAACCAAGTGCTTCAGTGGTCATTTACAATTTAGAATTTGATGTAAATATACGCTATGATCAAGTGGTACCACTTGGGCAATTCACGAATTTGACAACTTAGAGAAAGTCAGGGTGAATGTAGCAGCTAATGCTAGTTGTAGATGTAAACTAAAATAAATATAAACAAATCAGATACAGTATTTTAGACTTCTGTATTTATTGATAGCATAATTAGCTTTGTTTAACAATTCTATTATCATTTCAAAAGCCATACTAGTAGTACAGTATTTCATGTTAGATTTCAAAATGCCACATTTTTTCAATTTTGGTCAGTATATGGAAAACTACAAAGCGGTATGTAATTTAATATGTTAAAGTAAAATTATTCAGCAGGTTTCATTTGACTTTATGAAGCAAAATTACTTCATTCTTTAGGGTGATGCAAAACTTTTGGTCATAGCTGTATATTCTGTACCTGTGTATATGTATTTTGGTAGATCATTCATTGAGACACAGTTAAAGTCCAAGAAAATACTCTTCTTTGAAGCTATGCTGTTAATGTAAAATGTGAATATAATAATGTATTATTTGAATACTTGTATAACAAATGTTCATTGTAACTTCTGGTTGTTATCATAAATAATATTACCCCACTATGTGCACAATAACTGTTCGTACTAATTCTTTAGTAATATGAAAAAACTGTAAATTACCAACATGATCTGCTGTGAATGAAAACATAATAAGGTAAGGTTTTAGTGTCAGAAAACAACGAATATCACATGACTTCATTCAAACGGTTCAGCAGTGTGTGTGTGTGTGTGTGTGTGTGTGTGTGTGTGTGTGTATATTTATAAAATGTTATGTAGTACCTTCCTTTTTAGGTATTGTTAGGTTGCTACGGCCACAAAACCCTGTCATTTAATTTTATGTTTAATGTGCGATAGCGCAATCTTTAATATGTACAATAAACAAAAGAAAACCAACAAAATAAACCTAACTCTTCCCAAAGAGTCCTAGAATTTCCATTCACTGATACCACTCAGTCCTCTGTTTCCCTGGATACTACGGGACAAGCTAATGTTGTTTACCCAACCAAAACCACTGTTCTTTGCTTGTATTTTAGTTTACCTTTTTCTTCACCACTCTTCTCTCCTTACTTCTCCATACACCCCAACCCAGAGCACACTAAGAACTGGTTCATACTTCTGTCGCAGATGAATGTGATACATCAGGCGCAGACAGATATACAAGCTGTGCAGCTTCACTCTAACCATGCAGCAAATGTCGAACTATTTCAACATTATCCGACTCGATTTTAGGTCACAGAAGCATATGCAAAGTCTGTACAACTTTCCAAAAAAAGATGCATGTTGCAAGAGTATGGAAGACGTAATTCTGACCTGTCACACAGGGTCAGAGATCTTTGACTCTGACCAGAAATGATGTTGGAGTCTGAAGTATGAACCAACCTTAACTGTTATTCCCTCAATTGATCAGTCGCAGCTGATCGGCATTTACCAATTACCTGATTAACCCACACTATTATCAGGCCCTTGGTTTCACTTTGCCCTTTCCAAAGATGGAATGCATTATCCCTCACGCCCAGGGTCCTAAAGCCCTCAGATGCCCTCACAGCAGAGTGTATCAAGAGAAACAATATATGTCATAATAAACAATATAGTCTGTTACGCTTCTCCACCCTCTGACCTACTTAGCCGACATGTGGGAAACAAAGTTTCGGCACCATTGTAACAAGCAGTGGAAGGGTCATGACAGCTTCACAAGGCAAGTGTGTAACAGGCTGTATGTTGTATGAAAAAGGCTGCAAGAACATTCACGACTCCAGGAGTATCCAAATACCACATGCAATAGTTTTCTGGGCTTGTAGAATGTGGTTCCTGTCTCTGTTGAAATAAAGAAAGAAAAAAGATAAAACAAACACTTAAACTTGAAGTCCTTGCCCCAGAATTTCATGCCTGGTAAAAGCATGACTGGTAAAGCTACCAAACGCCCCGGTTTGGCCGTCCCGGTTTCAGAAAAGCTCTCCCGGTGTACCAAGCATTTATGAAAATTGTGGAACTATTTTCACAGCTGAGAAATATTGTTTTTTCTGCTCTGGACTGCCTTGTGCATACCACGAACTTCTACCAGCGTAAGTATATTTCGGTGGTTTAACACCAGCTGACTGGCACAAGAGTAGACACATAGGCTACACGTGGAAAGAGCAACAAAAATTACGAAGCCAGGCTCCTGAGTGATGCATCCAGTAAAGGCACTCCGCCCGGACTGCAGGATGTGTCCTATAGCTTGGAGATAGTCAGTTCGAATCCAGGCTATGCCACTGCTGACCGTGGCCGGGAGTTCCCAGGGGGCGGCGCACAATTGGCCAAGAGCTGCATGGGGAATCCTTGGCTCACCGCAAACCAGCGACCCCTGTGGCTGGCCAGGCGCCTGCAGGCCTGCCTGTGTGTAATTCAGAACTGTGTGGTCCTCCGACACTGTAGTTCTGTAATGGCTTCACGATGGGCTTGCAGTGCGAAAAAAAGTGGATGACTGACTGTACACGTTTCGGAGGACCGAGTGCTCGTCTTCGTCTCTCCTGAGTTAGTTTGGGGGTTGCAGCGGTGAGCCGGGTTGAATAATTGGGCATTCCAAATTGGGCGAAAATCGGGGGTAAATAATTGCCGATTCCAAATTTTAAAAAAAAAATAAAGAAATAAAGAAAATTCCGAAGCCCAAACAACCAGTCACAGATGAAGCTTCAACGTGCACTGATAAAGAGTACAGCAGGAGCAGGAACGAGACAATTCTAATCATTTCTTGACACTGTACCGTTCACTTTTCACAGAATATATAAGAAATGACCTTTCCTGGAAATCACAGTAGTCCCTTGCTAATACTAATGACTGTTATTCTGACACCAAAGACAGGATGAAAAGAAACAAATCTACTAACTCTTTTAAGTATATATAAACTAATTCTCTACAGAGGTTAAAGTAACTGCGATCGATCAGTTGGAAAAGGGCATGAAGCTTTCAGAAATACTGATGGACTCCAGTAGTTCGAATTGCAAGATGTGAACTACAATTAAAATTCTGAATTTCAAGTCTTTAATTGCTTTTGTTTTTGGCACTCCTACTAACAGAAAACAAAAGTAGCAAGTAGGCTGTGTGTTTCACTTGCAGCCATGACTGCACTGTAACATTTTCTGTGTAAATTAAAAAAATATATATTTATTTCTGTAAACTGTGTGCAGTATCATATAGCCTGTTCCCACTTGTATCGGAACGATACTGTAAAATTAGTTTCAGTTTAGAACATACCGATACGATAACACTTTCTGTCCTAACTCACTTTTCAACTCTCCACATTTAACCTGGTTTATATCAATATATTTACATCAAAGATATTCTGTATTACACCAAGATACTCAACTCCACTGATTCTCTAAGATACCTCTGTCATGCTGCGTGCAAAGGGTTGTGGGATATAGAGAGCTCGGGTGAAGATTTTCTATTGACTGTTAAAGGAGCAGTATCAGAGTGAGATGCTTGGAGCTTATTTTAATAAATATTAAAAACTTGTTCAGTATATTGTACTCTTGCCCAGGGTGTCTTGACAAAAAACATAACCCATGGTAATGATGATATACCGTAATCTATATGAAAAATGTACTTTTCTGAACCCAGTACCAGAGATGGCGCATGTGCAGAAAACAGAGATGAGCGTTTCACAGTACTAGAGTAGACGGGTGCAATTATATAACTTGGATTTATTAGTATTAGCTGTCAGTTTATATGTTTCTGCTGTATCTTATCTGTAAATATTTAAAAAAAAACAATACATTAATTAAACAAGCATGACGGAAGTAAAGGCGGGGTTGAGAAT
Organism: Acipenser ruthenus; assembly: GCF_902713425.1. Lineage (NCBI taxonomy): Eukaryota > Metazoa > Chordata > Actinopteri > Acipenseriformes > Acipenseridae > Acipenser > Acipenser ruthenus. The sequence continues at coordinate 57,749,749 of NC_081190.1, forward strand.
CTTGGTAATAGAATATCCTTGGTGAAAGTGTGCACATGCCTCAGACTCATTCATTCCGTTTTCGTACCATTTTCGAGCCACCAGTCCACACTTCACTGTTCCGAGTCATACAGCAACGGTACTACCAGAGCCTGGAGCCGGAGTGGAGCTGTCCTGTTTTCTGAGCTGTGCTCCACAGCCGGAGCGGAGCTGGATATGGGGGTGTCGGAGCCAAAGCGGAGCTGGAGCCAGGTTCACCGGAGCCTGGAGCCGGAGCTTAGGTTCCGGAGCTGCTCCACTTTCTCCTACCTTTGACATTTTATATAATAAACCTTCTTGACATATTAAGTTTAAACTTTTTAATGAATCAAATAAATAACTATAAACAGTAGAATGCACACAAACTCCCCAAATGTAATTTCAGAATCACTTTAATGTTCTATTTATACTGGTATAATACACAAGGGGAATACAGTGTAAATAGAAAATATTTAAGTTGTTGGAAAAGCTGCCTTTCACAAAAACAAAAAAATAAACCTCATTGCACAGGAAATCCTTTCAGCTTGAAAAAGATGCATTACTTTACTTACTATCTTTTGAATTGATTCAACTACAGTTTTAATTTTACTACTTTCTCTGACAAGCAGCATAGTAGCCTTGAATGACACCTCAATTCAATGAAATATTTTAAACATGTTAAAGCTTTAATCTGGTAGGAAATATGTTTAAAGGATAAAATGCAATTGTGCTATAATAGATTCCACTTCGACGACTGGTCATAGGCGACAGTTTTGCCAGCAAGTGCTTTTGAATTATATTACAATATGGATAAGGGATTTCCTGAAACCTGATTGGTCAATACGGGACTCAATCCCTGGTAAGGACGTCAAATGTTAGTATCCTTTAAAAAAAATGTAAATACAATATTCGCTTATGTAATTTACTTTTTTCTGCTTGATGAAAGAAAATCTCAATTTTTCTAGATCTAGTACATGCCCTTTGAAATGTATATATTTCACTTTTGCTAATACATTTTTACCTGGTACACAAATACACAGACATGCACAGATACAATTTTTGGCACCTATGCTACTGGTCCTTTCCCTCTAATTTATATCTGCACACATTCTCCTCTGCCAGATATAGCCAATCCAATATGACGTCATCTAACCTTTTCTTGACCCCAGGGTCTAGCGATCACCTTACTTGTTTATGATAACCTGAAGAAACTTGTTTTTCAACTCCGATTAGGCCACAGCAGCATAAGACAGTACCATTTCCACTCCAATACCAACATGACTGAGCCGCAGGAAGAGACAACTGAGGAATATTATAAAGATGCTGCCAGTTGTTTTCAATGTGTACAACAGGGTCAAACAGAGTGCAAGCTGTGCCACGAGAAGCTTGGTGAGAAAACATTCAACCAGAAAAGGCACCTGGAAAGACATCACTCAAGTGTTTCCAGCAAAATACTTCAGGAGCAAGAAAGAAAGAAAAAACAGCAACCTCAGCTAATAGATTTTTTTTTAAATGCCATCTGGAAGTTCCAAAATCACATCAGAAAAATGACAAAATGTTGACAACGCGACACTGGAGTGGATTGCTCTTGATCTTCAACCATTCGCACTGTCGACTTGCCAGTGTTCTGGTAAGAAGAGAATCATTACTTGTCTCACCTGATTTCCTTAAAGAGCACATTGTTTTTTTAGAAATATGCTTTGCTTAGTGATATACAAACTGTAGGTTGAGATAAAATCTTAGTCATTAAGTAATACATCTACATTACTGCTGTATAAGGTATCAGATATCAGTTCACATATAAAAATATGCACAGGGCCTAGAAGTAAAATTCAACATTTTTGGATTGTATCTGCAATTTAATTATCTTTCTTAAAAAACATACATCATTGTAGTATTACTTACACATTATGTAAGAAGTCTTAAAAGTATAAAACACTTGTTCTTATGGATTGCATTTTTGTAATAAAATATTATGCATTATTAAAACCAGTAAAACAACTGGATATACTCCCTACTTAATACATAATACACCATATTAAAATAAAAATGCTCAAATATTGCTGTATTTGTGAAAATAGTTTTAGTTTACATAAATAACAGCCTTTATTCAAAAAGTAAAATGCATAGGTTTATAGTTTATATAATTTATCAGTATTAGAACACAATTATTTTCAAAAGATTACTGAAAGAATTTGCCAATATACTATATTTTCCCACCTATTATGAACTTGTTCACACATAATATTTCCTGGCTCTTTTTTAAGGGCTACATTTATTTTCAATTGTCTATTTTTACTTTACATATACTTAAGAACCTTTTAAAATATCAGTTTAAAATATCTGTTTTTAGGTTACTTTAAAATATATTAATGGCAATTAGGTATGACAACTTGGCATTGCAAACAAAGTAATTAGACTATTAAGGTATTGAATAATTTGTTTATCATAACATTTTATTTACAATCACATGTACTGTAGTTTCATTTTCAAAAATTTCCACATTTTGAGCAATAACTATAATATTTTTAACCAAAGTTATAAAATAAAACATTTCTAAGCATCAACTTCATGATTTGTAATATTAAAGGCACTGTTTGTCTAGCAGGAAGACTGCATAAAACATTTTTTAAACAGTTATTGACATAACCTTTAATCTTTTCTTTTTAATCTGCTTTGTCCAGGCTACCAAAACCGTTTCAGGAAGACTGTTGAGCAATACATACTCAGGCATTGTAGCTCCTTTAAAGCAAGAACTATTGTCTGCATCACATGTTGCCATTACATTTGATCTGTGGACCTGTACCAAAAATCAGAAGCAATTTCTAACAGTAACGTGCCACTTTGTTGTCAAGAAGTGGAATTTGATTTTATAATGCATTGGCTACATTCCTGCTGATGAAGGCCATACTGGGGAGAACATTGCCTTCTCAGTGCAAAACGTTTTTGACTCCTGTGATTTAAAGCAAGTTGTATGTGCTGTCACTGACAGTGGTGCCAATGCTGTACATGCCTGCCAACTTCTTAAGTGAAATGGCACCTTTGTTTAGCTCGTACTTTGCACCCGTCTGCAGGAGATTATTTTTTCCAGGCAAAGAAAGCAATTGTTACTAGAGGAAATATCTGCAGTGATTGAAAGATGTCGATCCATAGCCACACTTTTTAAAAGGTCACCTAGTTCTTGAAATGCTTATTCAAAGGTGTACCTGTTTGAAACTGGATCTGAACCAGTGAAGATTCCGAGGGACTGCATTACAAGATGGAACTCATGCTTGCCAATGATTGAAAAAGTTATCCACCAAGCAGAACAGTTAGAAATTGCAGCCTTGAAATTGAAGAGACCAGCACTAAACATTGCTTCCGAGGATAAGATACTTCTGGAAGAAGTGAGTGAGATGCTGAAGCCATTTCAGGAAGCAACCACAATTCTTTCTGGGGCAAAGTATCCTACAGCATCTCTCATTGTGCCCACAGTGGTTGGAATTCGCAGAGCACTTGAAGTGAAGTCTAAACCTGGATCGAAGATGAATGACTACCTTTTGAATCAGATCTCTACAAGGTTATCAAGCTTCGAGAATGACCTTCATTTTCAGATGTCAACATTCCTGGAAGTATAAAAGCCTTCTCTTCAACAGTCAGCAAAAAATAAGCTATTATAAAAGGTTTGTATGTTGCATGTGAACTTCCTGACAGGGATCCAGTTCCAGCCAAGATAGCATGTCCATGTGGCAGTAAGAGCATCTACAAGCTTTCTGACAGTAGCACAGAAGATGATGATGACTGCAGGATCTGCATTAGACAATGAGTTGAAGCTGTATGCAGCGCTGAGAAGAGACAGCCTCTGGACTCAAGCCCTTTGGATTATTATTGTTTCTTTTGTGTGCCTGCAACATCAGTGGGAAGTGAAAGACTGTTCTCCAAAGCAAGGGATTTACTTACTGACCAAAGAACAAGGCTAAGTTCTACAAATGTTGAACAAATAATATTTTTGAATCAAAATTGATCTTTGAGCCGGGACTCAAAATGAATTAGATTTTGCAGGAATTTCCTTGGCATAACGCAAAATAAAAAAAAAGAGCTGAGGTCTTAGTTACTTTATTGAACCCTTAATGGAGCTAATAATTTGCTAATCAAGGCTTTTATATTATGTTCAGCTCTTAAGCAGTTTGAGATGCCAAGTTAGAACAAAAGTTTGAAACCTAAAAGTTGTTTTTAGTTAAAGGGACAAAAAAGGGTCACTGTCGATGATACTGTTGATTTTGTTGAATATCAGCCAAAAGATTTGTAAAAAAGAAATAAAAGAATAAAATGTTAAAATCAGATTCACACTTGTCACACTTGTTTCAGAGAAACACAAGCAAACAACATTAAAATCTTAAATAATATGATCCTATGATAGTCACGCATAGGTTTTTGTGACTCCAGAGCTGGAGCCAAGTAAAATCAGCTGGAGCTGAAGCAGCAGTGTGGAGCAGCACCGGAGCTGGAGCAGAGGCTGCTGGAGCCAGCCTGGAGCTAGAGCAAGAGGTCTCTGTCAGCTCTGGAGCTGGAGCTGAACCGCTGGAGCCACTCTGGAGCCGGAGCCAGCAAATCCGGAGCACAGCCAACCCTACTTCACATGGACCAAAATAAAAGATGCACTGAATTTGGAGTCACAGAGGTCATGGCATTGGATGGATTCAGTGGGAAGATCTTGGTTTTCAGTAATGCTGAAAAATAACCTCACTATTTACGATGACATATACAAGAAAATATGTCCATATTGTGTTGTAAGAATTTTTTGAACACCACAAGTATAACCCCATTTCTCAATCATTTTAGAGTAAATGTACTAATTGAACTACAACAACAACTATTATTATTATTATTATTATTATTATTATTATTATTATTATTATTATTATTATTATTATTATAATACAATGCTCCCCCAGCATTAATGGTACATCCCGATGACCCTTTCATTACACAAATGACAAGCAATGGTTTTCCATTATTTTAGCAGAAGTAACAAAAAATGAAAGAAGTGTAATTTTCGAAACACTGACACAAATGTCTGTTTTTTTCTGAGAAAACAAAAAACAAAGCTCTGGTGATTTCCACCAAAATTTCAAATGTTACATCTTGGAATTATAAAAAGCCAGTAGCTCACTGTCATCCTAGGTGTAAAGAGGTAATTGGCTTGGTCGTGGGATTGGAGGATGCCCAATGACACTTGGGGTGGCGCGCATGAGACTTTTGCCGCATCGCTTCACAACCTATCCTACCAGCAGCCAATCAGGTAAAAGTAGGAGGCTTTTTTCCCCAAGAGAAGACGACCCTCGCAGATCGAACAAACAAGATGGAGGAAGAAAGGCTGATATTGTTTGTCCAAGCATCCAGAGCTGTTAAAATGCAAACAAACACAAACGTTTCGGTTCTCATGGACCTTCATCAGCGTATGGCTATATATCTCTCTTCTTCTGAGAAGTAATCCAGGCATGGTCCAGGTGGTTCTGAATTGGAGATCTTTTTAATAGTTAAGAAGTGATTAAAACCAAGCTAGAATATACTCTTTCCAGGCTTTATTGAAACAAACAGCAACAATTGTCTGCATCAGCTTGTTTGTATAGAACAACAAACTTTAATTGCATATTGTAATACACTTTTTAGCTTTGCTGTGTTTTTAATGACTTTAGAATGGATCTGGAACGAGTAATCATCCAGCTAAAAAAACAAAATAAAACTGTTACATAGCCAAAAAAAAAAGTGTAATTACAGTGCAGTAGTTACAGTACTACTTGTGTGCATGGGCTTCATTCTAGGTTAAACAAGCCAGATATATTTGTCATTGGCCCCAGTTTAACTGTAACATATACACAACCATTCTGTTTTCAATTGACAACAGCCTTCATTCTGCCAATATAGTTTCCCACAGATTTCTATATTAACAGAATGTATTTAAAAACATAAAATTCAGACCATTTTGTAGACAAGTAGTAAATTTATTTTTTCACTATACAATTTTTTACATTTTACTAATACAAGTGTCTGACTATTTATGGCGTCTTTAGTAAAAATGTATACAACGACAGCTTATTGGATCAAATATTGTAGACAATTGTACATTTTGTACTGCTGTGCAAAAGGATAACTTCATTTATTATTTGCTTAAGTTATATACACAAATACATACTGTTTCAATAACTATTTAGATGCAAAATATACTGAGCTTTAACCTTCCTGTTATATCAATGTTAAACTAATTTCCTTGGCAACCTGCACTGAACCTGAGATCAGGAGAGACTTCCAAGGATAGGTTTGGCTGGACGTTTATGATGATAGAATTGTTCTGTTAATGTAGCTATTGGCAGTTAAATTATTTTCTTATGGAGGCTATCTAGCTGATTAATTTCAGTTAATGCTTCTGTCTATCGTTGGTAGTTTTCCACTGTTTCACACATGTAAATACTGTGCACAACGAGAATTAGCTGAAAATCTTTTTTTTTAATTTATTTTATTTTTTATCATATTGTAAAGACACTACATCCTGATCTGTAGAAAATATTACTTTATGTGCAATGTGTGTATTCCAATGATACAAAACATGTCATCTTATCATACTGGGGCAGCAGTCTTTATCAAGGGATTCGGGGATGAGTCAGGAATGGCAGGAATAAATAATGGCTCTTTATGGTCTTTTTTTTTTTTTTTTTTACAAAGAATTGCTTTAACCTATTCAGAAAATGTCACCCCTTTTGTCTTTTTTAAGCTTCATTATAACGTACGTCAGTAACATTTGTTTTTATTGGCATTTGCTGCTTATTTTGGACAGCATTGGTGGCGGTTGCTATGTAAGAATTGAAAAACAGTACACCAGATTGGATGGATGTATGTATTAATTTGAACCACCAGGAGGTGCTCATTAGCTACTTTCCCTTACCTTACCGATAAGGCCGTTTTAATGTAGTTTTAAAAGGGAGAATATCCAGTAACAAAAAACTAGTATGAAACATTGTGTAGGTTGATAGTGACAAACCACACATCATTCTAAGAAATTTGAACATGAGTATCCTGTATAACTGATATTTATTTGCAAAAAAATGCAGAGAGGCTGGTGCATGCCTTTGTGTCCTCCCGGCTCGGTTATTGTAATGCGTTGCTTGCCGGTGCTTTCAAGACTGCTATTGGCAGGCTGCAATACATTCAGAACTCTGCCGCTCGCATTTTAACTGGCTTCAAATTTAGTGCTCATATTACACCAGTTCTTGCCTCTCTGCATTGTTTGCCAGTCAAGAGTAGGATTGATTTTAAAATTGTACTGCTAACTTATAAGGCTCTAAATGGCTTCACCCCAAATTACATCATGGATTTGTTAACGAGGTACATTCCCACTCCTAACCTACGCTCTGCAAATACGGGTCTCTTAAGGATTGCAATGGCTAAGCTTCGTTCTATGGGTGACAGGGCTTTCTGCTGTTATGCACCTAGGATTTGGAATAATCTTCCGCAGGTGATCAAGGACGCTAATACCGCTGAAGCGTTTAAAAAACAACTAAAAACGCATCTATATCTACAGGAATTTAATCAGTGCAATGTTTTATTTTGTAAGCTGTGCTATTTTTAACTATATGCTTGTGTATTTGTTGTATTTTTTATTTTTATTTTTAGTGTTATTGTTGAGTGCTTTGAGATGCTTGAATTTAAGCGCTATACAAAATTATTATTATTATTATTATTATTATTATTATTATTATTATTATTATTATTATTATTTTAAAGCCAGTTGACTTCTAATGGTATGTTTTAGCACACTGTGTCAAACAGTGCTAATGATCTACTAAAGGGTTACTGGTGGCTGCACTGAATGCAGTACTGGTGTACTAGAATATATATATATATATATATATATATATATATATATATATATATATATATATATATATATATATATATATATAATGTATCATTTGCATACAAATAATGTATAGGTCTTTACTGTAAAGATTTAGTGCCCATGTATTGTTGTCTCCCTATTGTATTTCAGAATTCTCCAAGTTGTACCAGGATGTTTACTTGTCTCAGAGTGAAATATGAGTTGTGTTAGAGTAAACTTTCCTGTGAATGAAAGTCTGATCAGATCAGTTTGTCATTTCTCATAAGCCCGGAAAGTCTTTTAGTAAAGCTTTAATCTATGTAAATACTTTTCATTTTCTACATATCTGGCTACCCTTCACCACAGAACGGTAAACCTTTTTTAGTGAGAAATTGAAATCTAAATTATTACTAATATTTTGTTTATTTTCACATGCTACATTTCAGAGGCTGCTTATGCAGCATATTTTAAAAATATATTTTTTTTTATTTAAGAAATACATATCTCCTGCTGAATCAAAAACAAATTTAAGTACCGCATAGGAACCTACTTGCTTTACTTTTATAATGGCTAAAGTTAAAACCTATGTGCTTGCTGAGGTTAAATATTATTAAAAACAAAGGGAATTTTATACCCTTGTGATTTAGAGTGAAAACAAAGGCTGCAGAAAAATGTATAAATGAACAGCTGACCAAACGGGTTAATGAGGGCTGACTAAGGGCAGGAAGAGTGCGCTTGGGGTAAAGAATAACAGCTTTTCATTTGGATGTGTCTCGGGATTCTTGCTTTGATGCTCTGCACATTAGCGGTAGCCGCCTTGAAGGCTGTGTCAGAACCATGAAGACCTCTGACACTGTGGTCTAGGCATGCAGCTGCCAATATCAGCTGAACACAGCGACTGGGTTGGGGAAGGGAGATTGGATTTATATTTTAATTATTCAATATTCAATAAAACCTTTGTATCCACAAAAACATCAAGGGACATATAAAAATGACCGTTGAGTGAAAATGGGATGACAGTATGTATACAAATACATTTGACTGATTATACATTATATAGGAGACTGTGTGGTCCAGTGGTTAAAGAAAAGGGGCTTGTAACCAGGAGGTCCCCGGTTCAAATCCCACCTCAGCCACTGACTCACTGTGTGACCCTGAGCAAGTCACTTAACCTCCGTCTTTCGGGTGAGACATAATTGTAAGTGACTCTGCAGCTGATGCATAGTTCACAGACCCTAGTCTCTGTAAGTCGCCTTGGATAAAGGTGTCTGCTAAATAAACAAATAATAATATATAGCAGTGTGGAGTAGTGGTTAAGGCTCTGGATTCTTGACCGGAGGGTTGTGGGTTCAATCCCAGATAGGGGACACTGCTGCTATATGTACCCTTGAGCAAGGTACTTTACCAAGATTGCTCCAGTAAAAACCTCAACTGTATAAATGGGTAATTGTATGTAAAAATAATGTGATGTCTTGTAGCAATTGTAAGTTGCCCTGGATAAGGATGTCTGCTAAGAAATAAATAATTATATATATACAGACGTGCTCAAATTTGTTGGTACCCTTACAGCTCATTGAAATAATGCTTCATTCCTCCTGAAAAGTGATGAAATTAAAAGCTATTTTATCATGTATACTTGCATGCCTTTGGTATGTCATAGAATAAAGCAAAGAAGCTGTGAAAAGAGATGAATTATTGCTTATTCTACAAAGATATTCTAAAATGGCCTGGACACATTTGTTGGTACCCCTTAGAAAAGATAATAAATAATTGGATTATAGTAATATTTCAAACTAATTAGTTTCTTTAATTAGTATCACACATGTCTCCAATCTTGTAATCAGTCATTCAGCCTATTTAAATGGAGAAAAGTAGTCACTGTGCTGTTTGGTATCATTGTGTGCACCACACTGAACATGGACCAGAGAATGCAAAGGAGAGAGTTGTCTGAGGAGATCAGAAAGAAAATAATAGACAAGCATGGTAAAGGTAAAGGCTACAAGACCATCTCCAAGCAGCTTGATGTTCCTGTAACAACAGTTGCAAATATTATTAAGAAGTTTAAGGTCCATGGAACTGTAGCCAACCTCCCTGGGCACGGCCGCAAGAGGAAAATCGACCCCAGAGTGAACAGAAGGATAGTGCGAATGGTAGAAAAAGAACCAAGGATAACTGCCAAAGAGATACAAGCTGAACTCCAAGGTGAAGGTACATCAGTTTCTGATCGCACCATCCGTCGCTTTTTGAGTGAAAGTGGGCTCCATGGAAGAAGACCCAGGAGGACTCCACTTTTGACAGAAAACATAAAAAAGCCAGACTGGAATTTGCTAAAATGCATATTGACAAGCCACAATCCTTCTGGGAGAATGTCCTTTGGACAGATGAGTCAAAACTGGAGCTTTTTGGCAAGTCACATCAGCTCTATGTTCACAGACGAAAAAATGAAGCTTTCAAAGAAAAGAACACCATACCTACAGTGAAACATGGAGGAGGCTCGGTTATGTTTTGGGGCTGCTTTGCTGCGCCTGGCACAGGGTGCCTTGAATCTGTGCAGGGCACAATGAAATCTCAAGACTATCAAGGCATTCTGGAGCGAAACGTACTGCCCAGTGTCAGAAAGCTCTGTCTCAGTCGCAGGTCATGGGTCCTCCAACAGGATAATGACCCAAAACACACAGCTAAAAGCACCCAAGAATGGATAAGAACAAAACATTGGACTATTCTGAAGTGGCCTTCTGTGAGTCCTGATCTGAATCCTATCGAACATCTATGGAAAGAGCTGAAACTTGCAGTCTGGAGAAGGCACCCATCAAACTGGAGACAGCTGGAGCAGTTTGCTCAGGAAGAGTGGGCCAAACTACCTGTTAACAGGTGCAGAAGTCTCATTGAGAGCTACAGAAAATGTCTGATTGCAGTGATTGCCTCTAAAGGTTGTGCAACAAAATATTAGGTTAGCGGTCCCATCATTTTTGTCCATGCCATTTTCATTTGTTTTCTTATTTACAATATTATGTTGAATAAAAAATCAAAAGCAAAGTCTGATTTCTATTAAATATGGAATAAACAATGGTGGATGCCAATTACTTTTGTCAGTTTCAAGTTATTTCAGAGAAAATTGTGCATTCTTCGTTTTTTGTGGAGGGGTACCAACAAATTTGAGCACGTCTGTATGTATGTATATATATATATATATATATATATTATTTGTATTTTTGTTTGCGGCGCAGATCAAAGCGCTGTGTATTTATTGTTGTGTTTATAATTTAAAAACCCTGTTAGGATGCATGGCTGATCAGCTACTGATTATTTAATTAGCTGACAGTCACGCATCCTTACTAAACTTGTGCAGACTGTGGCCGAGGGGTAATAAGATAATTAACAGCTAGTTAACCCCTCGGCCAGAGTGTAAGAATCTGCAGCTGTCCGTGCTGCGGAGAGAGTATACAAAGTACGGGGAACGGAGAGAGCGAGGAGAGAGAAATTACATTTAAAAAAGCAACTGCTAAGTATCGTGCTGGTGCTAAAACCAGCACGCTTATTTGTTTGATTATTTGTTTGGCCAACGTGCCCTTTTGTTTTGTGCAAGTGGTTTTGTTTTGTTTAAACTGTTTATTTATTATTTTAATAAATACGCTGAGCGCAGTGGCGTTCAGCTTCACCCACCCATCCATTGTTTTGTTTCTGGTACTTCCTGGTCCGTGACGTCACCATACACACCACTCGGTCACATATGGTGTCCTGCGTGGGACAAACAATGCCTCAAAGAGCCGGACCAGGAAAGAAAAAGGAAGTTTTTTTTTGTTTTTTTCAAAAAGTGTTTTTTGGGGGAAAAAAAAATTAATAATATAAATAAAAATGGAAGGCTGGAGAAACCAAGGCTGGTGCCTTGCTTGCGGGGTGTACTGGCACACTGTAGCGATCTGCCCCTTCCAGGATGAGGAGGAGGAGGAACTGGCCCAGGAGAGGAAGGCAGGGAGAAGGGGCAGGAAGAGAAGGGGGAGAGGTAAGCTGCAACAGCAACAGCAACCGCAGCAACAGCAGGAGGAGATCAGGGAGGATGGCTGGGTGGTTTATATTGTGAACCTCGTGGCGGAGTTGTGCCCTGGCTGTGGGGCATATGGGCACACGTTGGCCATATGCCCCACGCAATACGAAGAGGTGGAGCGCGAGCATCCAGCGCCCAGAAGGGGGGAGCGCGATCATCCAGCGCCCAGAAGGGGGGAGCGCGAGCACTCAACAGCACTTGGTCACATAGGCTTGTCAGTAGTTTCTTATTTATGTGCATTCCAGTGTTTCAGAAAGCCGATTTTGTTGATATTCCCCAGATGTAGTTTTGCCCACCTGATGAACCCTGTGAAGTGCCCCACCCAACCCATTGCCATGCTGAGGCGCTAGGGAGGCTGCACTTTGGTTGTTCCCTGGAGCGTGCATCACCTGCGTCGTTTGTGCTGATGCGCCAGGCAGACCTCAAAAATAGGCCTATCCCTGGAGCCAGCATTACACTTCAGCCATCACCTGGCAGAGGAAAAGCACCGAAGACTCATTTATTAGCCTACAGTGAAGCTACATCTTGGTTGGTCTCCACCACTATATCTAATTTTATCTTGCCGAAAGCAGAGTCCAATATTGGAATGTACGGCTAATAGTTTCAAGTTATAAACATACAACCCACCCCCATCTACAGTACATCCATGATATTTTCAACGTTATCTAAAGTAAAAACCTTAAATATAAAAAATAAAATCTAAGCATTTGGGGAACTACACCTTCAAATTAACATGGTACGTTTACCCTCTCCACTGCTCAGTAAAGGAGCGTCTCTAGCAGTATGAGAACTATCATCTAGTTTCCTTAAGCTGCGTCCATGTGACCACCAACAACAATTTTCCCAGAGACATCCTCTACTTTCTCCAACAGATCAGGAATGAGACTTCCCAATGAATGTGCAATTCTGTATTTAAAGTGTTTGGTTTACATACCAAACTGTTACACATGGTTATTATTATTATTATTATTTGTTTATTTAGCAGACGCATTTATCCAAGGCGACTTACAGAGACTAGGGTGTGTGAACTATGCATCAACTGCAGAGTCACTTACAATTACGTCTCACCCGAATGACGGAGCACAAGGAGGTTAAGTGACTTGCTCAGGGTCACACAATGAGCCAGTGGCTGAATCGGGATTAGAACCGGGGACCTCCTGTACCTAACCCCTTTCTCCAGATGACCAATATTTAAGCCAATATACAGGTTGCACAGTTTAAATGATAACCACAAAAAGTATTGCATTTGTTTTACACATTTAATAATGCACGGAATGGTTATGATCTGTACACAGAGTATAAACAAGAAAAACATTTTATTTATATATCGTAAGTAACATTTACAATAAACTAATGAGAGGTACAAAAACCAATGCATGTTATTTGGAGGTATAAATACACAAATACTTTTAAATAAATGCCATTGTCATGTTTAATCCTTATTTGGCAGTATATAGTTAAACAATTACAACAATGGTATATACAGCTATTTAGAAACCTGCAAATTTAAAATAATTAAAAAATGTTAAAAAAAATCAGATGTTACAAGTATGAGAAATGCATACATTTAAAAAAACAAACAAAAAAAAACACTTCATTAAGATATGTTAAGTAACACTGATCATGGTAAAGTACAAATTCTACATTTTCCTTCTTAAATTAGCATTCATCCACTACCATCACCACACTCGCATGTGTAAACAGGATATATTTGAACATCACTGTATCTTTTTATCTCTACAGTAAAACCTGTATGAAAAAAACACCTTTATAAAAGGACCAATTTATTAATCTTTAGTACCCATTCTACAAGACTTCCAAAGAGATATTCCAGTGAAAGATACAGTAAAACAATACTGCAGCAATCTTAAATCTTGCTCATTCGTTTAATTATTCATTATGAGTTTGGCATTGAGTATATATATATATATATATATATATATATATATATATATATATATATATATATATACACACACACAATTTGTTGTCCCAGAAATACACCTACTGCTAGCTAAGCTCCTAAAAAAACTACAGCAACAAAATACTTGTTCAAAACACTCAGACTAATACAAACATTGACACCAGTAATGGTTTTGTGATCTACAACTGTGATATATTTTACCTCAGACAGGTCTATACAGGAAGACAGAAGGGTTACGTTTATTGTTGTCAACCTAAACCTACTAAAAACTTTACAAACTTGGTTAACAAATGAACACACACTCAACAGAAAAGCTTGATGGTTGTTATTTGGTCCATCTGGTAGTCACCAGTCACAGGTCCAACTGTACTGCAACTCTCTGAGCCATCAATTTCACCTACTGGTGTACCAGCCACCATACTTTACCACACACCGATACATCACTCTGAAAAACAATACATGCAATTTGATCCATTCATCTATTCCCCTCCCAAGAACGTTCTATGAACTTCTGAGTACACAAATGCACAGAAGACATTATACACCACACTCCATTATAGTTGCTACAACACCAATTACATTAAAAACATTTTCACATGATAATGTATTCAGAATAAAATTGATTTGTCCACAACATGTACAAGAACATTTTTTTGCTTCCCAGAAGCAATAGTAGCCCTTTGTCAAACGAAGTGATTTCAGAGCACCCTAAAAGAGCCAAGATTCATGTCTATTACAGTCAGGACCTACACCAAGAGTCCTGTTCCTTAAAACGAAGCAGCATTTATATTAAAAAAAAAATGATAAAATATTATATATATATATATATTATATATATATATATATATATATATATAGCGCCACAGTTCAGTTTCTATATATATAGCAGGCCAAGTCAGCTGAAGCATCTCATCATCAGCAGAGGGCTATTTTAAGCCAAGTTTAGACAATATTGGATGTATTCAAGGTGGCACTGGCGTAGGCAGACATGTTGTGTAAAACTCAAAATGCAAATCACTATAATTAGCTTGTGCCTTGTGCTTGTAGAATTATTTTTCAAGTGGAGGACTGTTAAAGGAGTCCCGTATTCTAACCACTTCTGCTGCACACAACTGTCCAAACATCTTATTGTACCACTCCGGAATACGACCCCTGCAAACAGAAAAAAATACATAAATAAATAACAATTACATAAAATGCTGTTTCAGTCTATTAGGTATCAATTTAGTGATTAAAAGTGGCGCCAGTACTTTACAGACAAAGAACATAACAACCAAATAGGAGGGTACTACTTGGGTTGGATATTTCTAGTCAGATGGTATGTAAACCTAGATTTTTCAATCAATTACGAAATGCTAATCACCTCGTCCTGAGAGCAGACTTAGCAATACAAGAGGTTTTCTCAAGAAAGGAAACCGGCTAAAAATCAGTGTGTCTGCCTCCACAGTGAAAGCATGTTGGGTTAGCCAGGGGAGGTGCAGGCAGATGCTACTAAGGTCAGGCAATGGAGCCTTACTGTTGATTCTAGATGTATTGCTGACGTTCATGATTAGAGGTTAACTCACACACATGTATACCGTCGACACTCTCATATTGACTCTGGTGACCATGAGCAGAAGCTAGGCATTTGCTCTTAGCAGGGTCCATTGATATTGATTTGAAAATTAAATAAAAATAGCTAAATGAAAGATTTAATTACTGGCCCTATCCAAATGGAAAACACACACACACACACACACACACACACAGGACTTGCACTTTGTAATCTACTACAGATACACATTCAAATAAAATGGGGAAGCACAGACATTAGATGTATGTCCTTCTCCAACCCTGTCCTGTACTGAATAAAACAGCTGGCCAAAAATGGATTACATACCTGCAGTCTATCCGGGATATGTAGGACAGTTTGGATTTTGCTGAGCCGCAGGGCTCTATTAGGTATCGGCATGTTAGCACGTTGACTCGGACCCCCATCAGTGGAGCAACACCATGGTCCACAGAGGTAGCAACTAGTGCACATGCTCTCTTTGGCAAATCTGTTGTCCAGGTTCTGTGAACAACCAAAAATGGAAAAGATGACCGTAAATAAACAAAGACATTCAAAGACCTGGAATGAGGCTGGGTGGCTGTGTCACTTAACCTCCTTGTGCTCCGTCTTTCGCATGAGACATAATTGTAAGTGACTCTGCAGCTGATGCATAGTTCACACACCCTAGTCTCTAAGTTGCCTTGGATAAAGGCGCCTGCTAAATAAACAAATAATAATAATAATAATAATAATAATAATAATAATAAATGTGTTTTGCTTAAACACACACATTATATATATATATATATTTTTTTTTTAAAAATCTAAAATTCAAGTATAATTCAAAGCAATACAATAGGGGTAGGTATCTCCGGTCTTGGATGGGCACCCCCCCCCCCCCCCCCGGATTAGGAGGTATAATTAAATGACTAAGTTCTTTAGGACCTTGTCAAAGGATTCATTGGTTAAATTTAATTAAGGCTATTCTAGAACAAAGACCTGGATTGAAGTTGCATACCCCTGCAATAGAAAATCCAAACCCCTGAGGCATACAAAAAAAAAAAAAAAAAACCCACACAAACATAGCCTATGCCATTTTGAAATGTGATGCACTGTACTCTCCCCGAGAAGCAAAGTAAGTGAGTTATTAAAAAGGTCCTTACCTCAGCACTACATGATCCCGGGTGGGATGCGGAGCCATGCTTGTCAGGACATACTGGTAGATTTCAGTCTGGTTATCTAAACTCTCGATTACTTTTGAATCCAAAAGGTCGTCATCCCACCGATACTGTTCTCGAAGCACTCGATTCAACACATCTTCTGGAGCAGCTGGCACTTCAACAGTGGCTTTCCACAGTCGGAGAGGAGAGCCGTCACACACCTAGCAATAGAACAGAAAAAAACAATTGGTAAAGACAAAGAATCGAAATCCTTTAACAGCTGCCCAATTAAATCTGAAGTGTTGTACTTAATTGTGTGCTCATTGCAAACAACTATTATCACCCATTTACAAACAATTTGCAGTTGAGTGCTTGGAAATTCAATCGCTCCTGGCTGCAGAGTATCAAAGATTTCAGTACTAAAAACAAAAGTGAACATGCACCTAAATTGTTTTAAAATACCAATAACTGCGCCAGTTTTCAAAATGGTCATAACAGTACACCGAACAAGAATAGTTATGCTCTGCACACCTAAGAATTATGTCACTGTTTTAGTGAAAACAATTTAAAAAAAACAAAACTGGAATGGAGTCAGAAGCAGAGGGGTTCTGCCAGAAAAGTGATTATCATTGCAGTGTTAATATGAAAACACAAAGTACCTTTTTATAGGACAGTTCTGCCTGCTCTGAAGTTGAACAGCTGTCCCAGCCTTTAAACTTTTCCTTAGCTTCCTTTAGAAGGCCGTCAATACACTCCTGCAGGTAGGCCTTGTATCCGGAAGATTGCTCTTTGTTATTACCCACCAGCTCGTCAAGCTTCGGGGGCTGCAGACCTTGCTCCACGTACGAGTTTCTGCAGGTGCTCATTTCCTCAGGAATCTGGAATAGAACAATTAAAAAAAAACAAAAAAAAAAACACACAAAATGGTCATTTTACAATACATTGAGTTATAATTTATTTTTACTTAAGACATTATGAGAATACTAGAAGTACTGTTTCATAGGTCTCCTGTAGTTTGATCTTTATTTTTACAGCAGGGTGGGACAAAGGGAGTAGAAGTAGTGACATGGCCCAGGGCCACACTGTAAAAAATGATGTAATTACAGGTAGTTTTGTTACGTCAAATTAAGCAAAACTGCACATTACAAAAGAAGTAAATAAAAAAAAAATCTACTGTGATGATGCAGCAAATGCACTGTGCAGTACCAATATTGTCTGTTTAAACTGTTCTTTGCGTTCAGCAGAAATGTGAACTCTAAAAACACACCTGAAATAGTTTTTTGCACTCTGCAATCATGTGGGCCAGGCCATGGGTGGCAGCAAGGTTTTCATTCAGGTCCTTTTGGTCTGGTTTGCCAAGGCTGTGTTTTCTTTGCATCACCCTAGATAAAAAGGAGGAACAATGGCTTAATTAACACGTAATTACATGTAAACAATGGTCCTGATGCCTAGGCATTATGCAGGAATCTGTAAAGCAATGTAACCTAAAACAGAGCAAACATCTGCATAGAAATGAACTGGCTCAAAGGCTAAAATTTTTCCAGGGAGTAGATCAAAGGGTTGGCTTTAATATATCCTTTAAGTACATTATTTAAATTGTAACTAAATTGCCGAAGGATTGGCCTAACACACACACCTGGGCTTTATCAGTGATCGTCTCAATAAAAATGTTGAATAGTCATATTAAAAAAGCCCAGTGTTTCATAACACAATAGTTAGGATTTCTAATTTGTTAAACCATCAGCTCTGAGATGTGGATCTATCTCAGTTTAACTGGATTACCAGATATTACTGTCTGGTGGTATAAGAACAGGAAGAAAAGAGGCAAGCCACATTTAAGCATAATGGAGATAAAAACAGGACACTTAATGATAAAGTCTCTCTGCCCAATGCTTGTTCTAATCAAGTGTAAAAAAAAATATATATATATATTTAAAGAGACAACACACCACAGGCTTGATTTTTTAAAAACTTTAAAACCCACATGTTTCAAGAAATAAATTAACAAATACCATGCTTAGAGTAGGGGGTTCTTAAAATTTAGCGTTATACGTCCCCACGTGTTGCTACAACTGTTTAAATAATGTACATAATTCCTCTTTTCATTGTTAACATCCTGACAACTTTTTATTATTATTATTATTATTATTATTATCATGTTTATTTAGCAGATGCCTTTATCCAAGGCAACTTACAGAGACTAGGGTGTGTGAACTATGCATCAGCTGCAGAGTCACTTACAACTACGTCGCACCCGAAAGACAAAAAAACAAAACAAAAAGTGTGCTCTGGCTTTTCTGTTTCATACCAGATCATGGCTCATTACTGCGGTGTTACCTGTAATCGTTACTTGCAGTGCACTAGAGCGGACATTTTGAAAAGAGGTTTGAAACACATATTAACCCTTTGCGGTCCATTTATTCAGCGCCTGTCAGGTGCGTCAGGTCTAATTTATTTTCACATGAGCTGTTTATTTTACACGCACTGTTTAAAAGTAATTTTATTCACAGTAAAACAGGTTAAAAAGGCACTGCATATCAAGAGGACACTCAGTACTGCATCTCCAGCCCTGCCCCACCCCTTGTTCACTGTATTTATCACATATCATACTGATAAATTGAGTGATCAGGAGATGATTTATCACCAAAATAAATAATGCTATCCAAGTCATTATTTTATCACTATAACATCTCAAAAAACTTGGCAAATGTCAGTGATATTCTTTGAGCGTTGCATGCGGAAGCAGCTATCTTGTTTGTTTATGGCTGTGTTATGTCTGTGGTGAAGGGACTATGCATATTGCTCAGATCCGCCTCTTTCTTTTTCGGCTTCTATCAGCCTCTCTCGACCATTGAAAGATTTTCTCTGCTTTTTCCGGAAAAAAACACGACTAGGGACCTGTGAAGGACGCCTTTTTATGATGTTGGACCCTCATCGGACTGGAAATGAAAAAGTGTAATGTCGGACCTGGTCCGACACAGGACCGTAAAAGGTTAAAAGTGTAAAATGTTGTCAGGATGTTAACAATGAAAAAACAAATTACAGGTGCGTTATTTAAACAGTTGTAGCAACACGTGAGGAAGCGTAACGCTATATTTTTCGGAATCCCGCTACTTACTCTTTAACTTGGGTTAAACAGCGTCACCCCAAATGTTTTTCCTGGCTGTGGAAGTTTTGCACACTACTAAAAAAAAAAAAAATACTGCCATCTTAATATCTGTGGTAAGACACCGCAGTAAATATTTCCTCAGGCTATATACAGTAAAACTGGGGCCTACCTTGGAGAAGAGTTCTCCCTTTTGAGGGTATTGAGGTGGAACAGGGAGGGTGCCAGGCACACCGCTAGGTTGTTGTTTGTCATTTGGTTCTCTTTCACAGCGGCAGTTACATCACTGAGGAAATAGAGCAGAGTCTGTAACACCTCTCTGTTCTCATCTGGAAGGAGCAGGATGGCTGCCTTGATGGCTTGCAGTTGCTGGTCCTTGGGCACATCTGTACAACAATGTGGAGCAAACATTTTAATCCCTGTTCCCTTGTGCAGTGCAATGCAATGTAGCACTGTCAACAATTAAGTAAATCTGAAATTATCCAAGTGAAATCTGAAACACTCCTACAAAAACATTAATAAACTAGCATTTCATATGTCTTGTTAAAACCTTTCCTGCCTTATTAAGAAACTTTAAACAAGCAAGCCTGAAAAACTACACCTAGAACTTTGAGCTTTGATTTCAAACAGTACACATTAAGGTCAAACATTAATAAGTCCTTGGTCACAGGTCATAATAAACTTCTTTGTAAGGATGGAGGAGAATAATAATAATAATAATAATAATAATATAATAATAAAGAAAGTTATGTTTTCATGAAAAACACAAGAGCTTAGCACAAGATTGTTAACTGTGGAGGCCTGCTTTATGTTTTACTGTGTGCTTTATAAGACCCAGATGGGAAAAATAACTTGACCAGAACATACAAAAAATCCAAACATTAAAAATAGAAACAACATATGATCCTGCTTTGTTCTCGAGCCATGTTTGAAATGGTCTATGACCCAGGCACTCAATCCAAGATGCAGCCTAAAAATAAATTTGCTACTTTGTTCCACTTCCTTTAAAAATCTGGGATGAAAATCAAAAGTGTTTACTGTGGAGAAGACCGGACTACTTACACTGATATATTTGAAGGAATGTTTCTGAAAGCTTGCTGGTCAACAGTGGCTCTGGCAAATCTCTGAAGTACTGTTTTACCATATCAGCTACATCAAACGCAGACTGTTCCTCGTAACTAATACTGTCAGTACAGCTTTCATTCATCTGTCGCAATGCCTGAATCCTAGACTTGACTCCAGATTTCCTGAAGAGCCCAACCTGTGGAAGACAGCAGGATTAGATTTCACCTGAACACTTGGATCTTTGAATCCTCTCATCAAATTCCTAACAATTGTGGAATTCAAGATCAACATGTCAAAATATTGTACATCACACTAATAAGGTTGGGTAACGGATGTTTCCCCTCACCTGGTCCAGGCACTGGCTGCGGAGATAGCGCATTGCTTGCTGGATGCACTGGGGAAGAGGTTGGCCTGTCCGCTGCACATTTACTTGAAGTGGGACTCCGAAAACATTCCTGTCCTTGTAATCTGGGACCTTTATCCTCTTCATAAACTTTGGTACAGCCCTGTGAAAATTAAAAAGGTATACAAAGTCTGAAAAAAGAAGCACTGCAGTAATGCTATTTGATACAGGGCTTCTTTATTTCTATATGGCTACGACTAGGGGTAATCCAAATCGGTGGACAAAAGAATTAATCGGAAATCACAGAATTTGCAGGCTCCTGCCATATTTCCAGTCATCATCATCATAAACAGACTGCTAAAATGACCTGAAATATACAATTGTTCGGTTCTAGTTTTGTTAAATTAACATACGTTTTGTCTTCTTCAAAAAAGTAGGAGTTAAAGAGAGTTAAGGCTTTGAAAATGAGGCCCAATAAAGAAATCTCATTTGATGTGATGTTTTTGTTTGACAGGTTTCAAAAGATGTTACTGAAAAAAGCGTATTGATGTATTAAAAGTAACCCATAAACTGTTTGATATTATTATGTTAACTTGATGAACATTTTTATAAGCCGTTATTAATACAAATACTGAACACATAAGATGCTCTGCAGAACACTGTGCAGATATCTACTTAATATCAGCAGTTCTTTTGCATGCATTCTTGCAGATTTGGACTGCCTCTACTTATTACAGCTCTTGTACACTGACAGGCACCACAGTTCAACTTCATTATGATGAAGATTACAGACTGCACACAGAAATACCTTGCTGACTGTCATACGGCCAAGTCATGTGGAGCTGTGGGTGGGGAACGAGGACCTAAAGCTGTCTGAGTAGTGTCTATTATAGGGTTCTCAAAAGGCCAGCTATTAACATGCTTTAGCTCTGTAAGTTGGTCTGCAGCCTGAAGACAGAAGGGATATCAGACAATGGGGGTTGGGCGGAGCGCTGAACCAGCACATTGTGATAGACTGAATGCCTGGTGGCATTTACAGCAGGAGGGAACTGATGTAATGCATCAGATGTCATCAACAAGGAACTATCAGTTACAAATGACCACCCAAAAAAAGAAAAACATCCCCACCTCACGTATGAGGAGATGTTATTGGCAGTTTCAAGACTGACTAATGTACATGTCAAATAATTTATGTCAAATGTCAATTTATATTCTAGTTCAGTTGGGAAGGGCCTCTGGAGTATCTGTTCAGAGGTTTGAACCCAGTATTTTCTATTGCAAAGAAGTCTAGAGCGTTAACCTTCTTACACCAAGTGTCCAGCTTTAAACCGTAAATCAGACAGAAAAAACAGTGTATACACTTCCAATTAGTTTAGCAAAATGCTTATTTGTATGCTCGTTTTAGCTTTTGCCATGGCAACTCAAATAGACCCCTGACTGCAATACATGGAACAGCAATGGGTATTTAGAAAGTGTGCATAATGCTTGGTTTGTAAGAAACGGCACTGGAATTTAAAAAGAACACATTACGATCACCACTGAGCATCCAAAGCATGTAGGAACCACCATCAATACTTAGTTCTGTCAGTACCAAACAAGTGGCTTCTGTATTTAACGTGGCTCACATAATAAACGGTTTGAACAGTAGGTGCTTTGAAGCTGGAGGTGAAACTCACTGGGGACGTGGGAGTGGGAGGGATTCATTTCTTTACACAGCCAAATTCCAGAGGCCCCAGCTGGGTGCAAAATATCTGTAAATAGGAGGTTTTCCATTACAGTATCTTGGCAATTACAGTAATGGAACAACCAACACCTGCATTATCCAATTGGCCCCTGCTTGATGTTACTAAACAAAGCAGCTACCCAGGTCATTTTATTATCTGGGATAGTTCTAGTAATGTGAGTAAAAGCTGAAATCTTAATTTGCAGTTTATAGAGGGGGTATTTATTTATTTTTAGTTGTTACAGGTTAAATTAAGTTGGACTTGTATAAAATTGTCCCACAGCATACACATATAAATCTATTGATGCTCTCTTTTGTGTTATCCAAGAGAAAAATGAACTTACAAACATCAATAGCCGGTTTAGGGTCTAGGTTACAGAAAACAGCCCTGCATTGACACTCACCAGCTGAAACCATGTTTATTCGTGGGAGTATATTTCTCTAGCAGTGCTGTGAGCTTCAACAGGGAGTACTTCTGGAGGAGATTCATCTGCATTACAGACTGGCAATTAATTTGTAGCAGAAACGAAGACAGGCTTGGCCTGTGTGAGCTCTGGAAACTGTGCCATCTCAACTTCTGAGGTCTGTGCAATAGAAAACAATATATGCATTAAATCTAACACCTAATTTCTGATTTAATAATTGGTAAAGTACAATTCCAATAACATGGGTGCAGTGATATTACCTGATTTACCACTTACAGTTGAGCAACAGAAAAAGCATTTTAAAATGTAATGTAGATTTAGGTTGGCTTCAAATTCAAATTCCTACAGCACATTCTTAAGCTTGAGTAACCCACAAAACAGTACATTCCTGTGCATGACTATTGCTGCAATACTTTTCATAATAAATGAAAGAAATCTATTGGAATGTGCAACATTCCCACTCTGATTTAAGCTAGGGAAAAGAAAAATATTGCGAGGAACAAATTGCAAACAAATTACTAACCTGTTTGATCTCGTCAGGGAGGCGCCTACACCAGAGTCCCTGCGCTCGCGGCTGCACACAACCTCTTCTTGTTCGTGGAGGGAGTTGCCTGTGCTGTCCAAGTCGCTTTCATTCTCCACCTCCTCCAGGTGGTTCTGTAGCGGGGACGATGGGCAGGGAGAGACAGAGTCAAGAGCAGAGTCCGAATCCCCCTCCTCACAGGCCTGCTCCGACCACTCGTTCACAAACCTCTGAAGTCCCCTTACATGATGCAGAATGTCATCCAGTTTGGGGTAGGGGGCCTGCTCCTCTTCCCCATCTAGAAGCAGAGAGCAGGGCACGTTGTCGTATATGCTGAGCCGGCTGTCCATGGAGCTGGCCGAGTTCCGGCGATTCTGGCCGCCGCAGCTAGAGTCTTTGAAGCTGTCGTCACTGCTCTCCCGTCTCAGTCTGCAGCGAGGACTGGTGTTGCAAAGTGCCTTGGGGAAGGTGCCTGGCTTGTGGCCTTCTGGGATGAAGAAGATCATGTCTTCCTCGGCTGCTTCCTTCTGGTTGCGGAGGTTCCGTTCGGCCACGTCATGGCTGGCGGGCAGCAACTGTTCCTGCTGTTGCAGCTGCAGCTGACTGAAGGGGTCAAATCCCTCCAGGTACATGCCACCTCGTTTGCTGTTGTTATAAGCAGCGCTTTGGCTGCGGACTCTGGTCACAGGACTGGGAGTGCTCACTGTGCTGCTGCCAGCTTCCGATTGGCTGCTGCTGCTCATCTGTGTGGCGTATGAAATGCTCCTGTTGCACGGGAGGCTGCTGTGGTGGCCGTTGAGCCTGGAGATCTCCACACAATTGAGGCTCCTGAGCTTGTCCTCATCAATCCCTTCCCGCAACACAGGGCCGCTAATCACCAACTTAGAGGTCACCTTTTTTTTCTTGCTGGGTGAGCTCTTCAGTCGTAGACTCTCCATCCTCTTAAGAAAGCTCTTAGCCTTCGACCTGGTGCTCTTCCCTCCTGGCTTGGTATCATACTGAAAACCTGAATTCTCCTTGGGGGAAGGCGTGCCTTCAGAGAACGAATCTTCATTGGCCACTGAGTTTCCTGAGGAGCAGATGCTGGTCACGGATCTGGTTCTAGCGGCGCCCATGCCTGCACTCTGCAGTCCAGCTCCCTGGCTCCCCGTGCTGCTGCCGACACTGTGGAGAGAGCCCACCTCTGGCTGCTCGCTCAGGTCAGTGAGGACACTTTCACTGCTCATCCCTACTTTCAGCAGTGGCTCCTCCAGGGGGAAGGAGCCGGGGTTGTCAGTCAAAGCAAAAACATCCAGCTCCTCCAGCCTGGACCACCTCTTGCTGTCCCTCTGAAAAGTCCATTTGCCACTGATGGCAAGGCTCATCTTCATCCGAGTCTTCACTCTGCATCAAAAGAAAAACAAATCAAAACAAATATTTGCAGCAGGCCCCTTAAAAAAAAAAAAAAAAAAAAAGTAAAAAAACTCCACCTTATTTCATTTATATATATATGGGCAGCTGGCTCTGAGCTAATTATATATATATATATATATATATATATATATATATATATATATATATATATATATATATTACACACACACATACATACACACACAATGCTTCCTGTCTATAAGGCTCTCGGTTATAACGCGCCTCGGATACAACGCTCCTACAGCATGTCCCCCAATTCTCTACACTACTGATTCATGCAATATTTCTACAGTAAATACAGTACCGGTGTTGTTCAATCTATAAACAACTTCTCAGTCTAACTTCCGTTTCTGTCTCTCCCTTTTTATACAGTATCTGAACTGAAGAAAAGCTGCGCTGGCACTTTATAACACAGACATCTTATTCAGCATTAGTTTTATAACTAAATTAATATTAGGCCTATTACATGGTTATCTTTCCTAATGCATTTACTTTTTTGCTGCAGGAGGAGTTGCAGCTTTCTCCGGGAGACGAGACGCTTCAGCCCCGCTCTGGCAACCGAACCTGGGGCGAGCCCATTCCCTCTTCCCCTCTCCCGACCCGCTCTCCTACTCGCACTTGGTTAGCTTGTCTGTCGCTTCGAACTGAACTCCCGACTGCCGTTTAGCCAGGCTATTTATAGTTTAAAAACTGCTAATTAAAATGATCCATGAGTGGGAATGCTACTTTTTTTTTTTTTTTTTTTTTTTAAATATAGCGTTGATTACATGGTGCTTTATGCATGGTTAATTCACAGAAATTTACATTTCTGCTTCACTATATGTGCATTATAGAGAATGAGTTATTTTATTTTGTATTTTAGTCAGATGTGTCCCGCGGTGCCCCCATCCCCTTCCCCATTTATAACGCTCTTCGGTTACAACGTTCATATTGTGTGCCCCCTGAGACCCGTGTTATAGCGAGGGAGCATATATATATATATATATATATATATATAAATAAATTAAAAAGATGGCTTCTGATACTGCCACTAAAAACAGTTAATCATTTCATGAACCGTCAATGAACAAAGTTGCCATCACTTTTTTTCAGTACAGTCTCTTTGTGTTTACAGAACATCGTTGATTTTGATTCTCTCGCAAGGGTTGTCTAGCTCTTTAAATAATGACAGACACTGTACTTACATATAATCAAAATAAAAAAAGACATTCCGATATAAGCCAAGACAAACTGTGTTTCATAGTTCAGTCAATGTAGAAGTACCTCTAGCTGTACTGCCAAGTGAATATTCTACATCCAGGTACTGAAACTATACAGACTGTTCTTTTAAACAGACATTACGATAAACAGCTATAGTTTGTGTTGGTTTTCTGTATTACCACTGGCTCCTGTGTATCTCGAATTAATTTATCACTGCAGAAGATGCCCCAGAGGTAACAGGAAATTCCAATCTTGCTCCTAAAGTTAAACTAGAATCAGCTGGTGCCAGGAATCAATTCAGACTAGCTTCTTTTTCAAAAGGGGCCTTGTGCTTAGACTCCCTTGTTTTACGGCAATTAATAACTGATCTTGCAACAGGAAGCCTGGCTCCAATTTAGAGAAACAGTCACAGCATAGCTTTGGAAGCCTTCTCACTGTGACTAATGCCATGGCGACAAAGGTCTATACATTTTATTGCAATTCACTGGCTCTAGGCTGCCCCCCTGTTGCCAGCCAGAGACAACCTTGGATGGGTATCCTATGAACTCCCATATCAAACCGCCTCAAATCAAACAGTGCTTTGAAACTTTGCTTCATCTATACCTAATTAAAGGCGATGATATATCCTACATTTTTTAAATCACATGGCAATCTGATTCAAGAGAGATCAATTTCTTGTTTGAGAAGCATAATTGTGTACCTTTGAATTCCTTAAATTCCATTAATTTGATAAATACATAAAATAAAAACCACCATAACTGAATCAGTTAAGCATATATAACAAATCACAAAAGACAGACTTACCCATTTACACTTCTGTTCAACCAAAAATTGGACACACTTTAGTATTGTTCGTTTAAAATCATATCGCTTGCTTGTTCCCTTCCTTTGATCCCAGCGAAAAGCCACTCTACTGCACAAATAATCAATATTTATGCACATATTTTATGTGTTATCACAAATCTGTCACAGACCTAGACAGATGACTGACTGTTCCACACCATGAAGCCAAGGAATGACAAGAAAGTCTATTGCGTTACAGGTAGGCATGCATTCCAAGGCTGGGGAGGGTTTTGCTACATAAAGTACCGTAAGCAAATAGCCTCCCCACTTTTCACTGCCCTTTCCTTACCTGAGGTGTCAACAGGAACCACTGTTAACTCATTTGGACATATTCATCTCAAACCTCATTTCAATGCAGGCAAACCAGCAGAGTGCAGATGAGCAACACAAATGCAGCACATGGAATGTCAAATATAATAATTTACCAGTTGATGGTTACTAATTCTAATACAGTACACGGGAGCCCGCAGAGGCACTGACCACCTACAAAGGGATTATTGATTGGACGTCACAATTTCTCTTTAGAAGCATTACTGTTATTCTGCACACTTCTGCTTAATTATTTTATACAGGCCTATCTTGAAAAACCTTAATCCCAGCAGAGTTCTACTGTAAAGTAAAGCAAAGCCCCCAATAGAATTGCCATCACTGCAAAGATCACCTACCTGCCCACTCTAATTCAAGACACACTTATACTGTATAACGGCCCACAATTGAAAAATAACTAGCTTTGAATTGAACATTACAAATCTAGCAGAAAAGATGATGGTTTTACCCTACCACATAATTCTACAATTGTTCAGCTCATGGCTGTAATTATATCATATCCATTATATACAAATAACTTTCATCAAATAAACAAACAAAAAAAAACAAAAAAAAACAAACACAGACAGACATTTAAGAAAAGCATACAACTACAGTAACTTGGGTACAAATTACAGCTGTGAAACACTGAAAACATAAGAGGCAAGATGTTTAAAGGCTAGAAAAACTTACCCTTTTCCTTTGTGGACTGATTTCTAGCTTCATCACAGCACATTTGTTAAGGGTGTTCAACCGTCTGTGAACCAGACACAAGAAACTTGATTAACATTCTAACCCTGGAATATGGGAAATAGACAAGTTTTTTCATGAACAAGAACCTTATTATAAAGTCATGCTCTACTTTCACACACGTGCTCACCTGAAGAGTTAACTGTCACCACGCTGGCAAAACAGTTTTGCAAAAACATTCTTCAAAACAGAGCTTTCAAAAACATAAATGTTTCCAGACTACCATCTGGGAGGACTCTATCTAGTCTACTATGATAGAAGGATCCATTGAGCTAAGTTCAAGACTGCACTGCGCAGGGAGTAATGTCTTCCAGATGCAAGTTGCCAGCTGGGCCATTCCTCACCTTCCATCAACTAACTCTGCCTGTGCTGCAACCCTGAAGGTGTATGTCACTACACCCACTGCCCATGATTCGGTTCCACATCAGTCAGTGCGGAGAACCTTCCCTCTTGGGATTTTACAGTATCCTGCCCTTTGAGTCAAGTACCTACTCCTCCTATCATGTTGTATCTGCCGCCATCCTGTCGCACGCAATTATCCTCCTTAAAAACCAGCCTGCTTTCTTTGATGTAGGAGAGGAAAACAGTTCTGACCTGAGAATGTTTGATTCAAGAATTGTTCAAATAGTACTGGCATTTAAATATAATACCGTGACAGGAGAAAACCCTTAGATAACACTGATGCCTATTTTGATAAAGATAACTTTTTTTACTAAAGAAGGTAAACACAACAGCTGTGACGCAGGTTAGGTTTTATTACACCGAAAGCCATTGTTGGTTAATGGATGAGGGTATGTGCAAAGATTAAAACTCCCTATCTACATGCTTACCCACAAAAAATCTGCATTTTTGTTGAGCATATCCTCTTTGTAAAGGTAATCTTGTTTTTCATCTTATGTCTTTAAAAAATAAATGTCCTAGTACCAATCAAATAATCTCTCTCAAACCAGCATACTAGATGAATTCACACATTACATTATCTCTTATAAATGGTAAAACATCACCGATTCAACAGCATGCCTAGCCACAGAGATGATTATCTTTGAAATACAGGTTTTTGTATACCGATAGTAAATGTTAATTAAAACTGAATATCTGTAAAAGGCAATTTTTTTTTTTTGTTTAGTTTTGTTTTATATTCCATCTGCACATGAGATTTTAAAGCTGCTCTAATTTTCACCAGACTTGACAGGAAATCTTTAGGGCTTATGCAACATATTCTCTTTATGGGTTAACCTGACCTCATGCTGTCAGATGTTAAGAGATCAACAAAAGCATGCTTTTGTTGAAGTATTGATTAAAATCACCAATAGGATAGCCGATAAAGTAAATGGAATTTTCTGAACTCTAAAGATGACCCCTGGTAATGAGACACTTAGCAGTCATTGTCAGTCGTAAATCTTAAGTGGTGTTGACATTTTGACTAGCTAGTACAGTGTAGGGACACATCATTTCACATTCTTTCAAGCAGTGGTATTTGTCAAACTGAACACATAGTTTAGACTAGCCAATGTACTATGCATTGCTCATTATGGGAACATAATGATGCATTTGTATTTAACATGACTGTCAAATGATCATATGCAAGCTCTATATTCAAATATTTTTCTGAGTAGGAATATTTCTCAGTTTCCAAGAATCAGTGGGAAATATACAGGAAATCGCAAGCCAACACAGCGAAGGTACCACGTTCACTGCAATTGTAAATTAAACAATTTGATACTCATACCAAACCATTAAAGCTGCATAATGCCTGCTCATTATGGGAATTTGAAAAGTAAAAGGAGAAAGAGCTATAGAGCACCACACACCTCAACATTCCACTGCAAAGTGTGCTGCTACTGCTGTCTGTAGTAGTTCAAGTGTTACTTTCAGTGTGAAATGTCTCAGTGGAATGTCAGAACTTCTCAGAATCCAAAGTGATTTATTGGTTGGGGTCAAAATAAAAATGAGCGAATCTAGATAATGGGAAATGGTTTTATCCAAGGAGTAAAAAGTCTAAATGACTTTGCAGCAGCAGTTGTGATGCATAGTTCACCTCCTAGTCACTTTTGATAAAAGCATCTGCAAAATTACTAATTAATAATGGAAAAAAGTCAATGTATTCAGTTTAGAGAAGTGGGGAAAGTGCTATTGATTTTTGCCTACCTGCATAATGCCTCAATGGCATCTCGATCCAGAAAGTCATGGTCCCTGGTTACAGATGAGATTTCAATGGGAAACAGGGAATCTGAAAGGTGGGGAAATCAAGACGGGTGGGTAAACCAGAAGACACAATCTTCAGAGGTATTCTTCTTCAAAGCAAGCATCTGTCTCTGTCTGCCAGCCAAAAAACAGATGACTTGCCCGTTGAAGATAAACAGTACAGAAAAATCCAGAGGAATTCCAGCCTCTGCACATGCCCAGGGACTTACTGATGTCATGAGAGTTCATTTTAGCAGAACGAAAAGGTCGCGGAAAAAAAGGGTGACAAAACTGAGGTGAAAGACAGATGTAGAGCTGAAACCACAGCAAGCAGGGATCAAAGCATTTGAAGGACACTGGAAAAGACTTTTCCTGTTATAAAACAAACAAGTCAAGTCCAACAAAACACCCATTAAACCCTATTTAGAAAAACGAATAAAAAAATAAATTAAGACTTATATATTCCTCCGGGTACTGAATTCATTATAATAAAACATCACCACCACTAGATGTGTAGTTATCTGTCTGATCTTCTACATGTTTATACCACTTACAGTTCAAACAACAGAGGGATTAGCTTTCTCAAATTTCTAGGGGATCAAAATAACCTGTTTGTTGTCAACAGTAGTTGAATTTACTTGAAATTCCTGTCACGAATAAATAAGAAACAACAACAAGTGTTATCGATTTTAGTGCACCTTTTAATTGTAAAAATATTGCCTCCTGCATGAAAGGCACAAGGATATACAATATATATATTTTTTATAAGGACACTCCATTGACAATACAAACTTCCCTTGAACAATACATTTTGCATATAGATGGTGTTCTGCCAACTATTCTTTTGAAACTGCAGTAAACAGTAAGTATACAATTAATAATGTATAACAACGCAAAAAATGTGTATGTTCTTATATACTTTTGCTGTTGAACAAAACTCATTCTGAGGCAGGAAAAATGACATGTAAAAAAAAAGCTACCCCCCCCCCCCCCCCCCCCCCCGAAATGTTCGAAAAAAGTTATTTGTATTAAATGTGTGTTAAAGGTTGTGGTCAATCATTTCAAAACAAAAAGGCTATATTATAAACAGTGCAATCAGGGAGGAGTAGCACACAGTACCATTGCTGGAATGTAAAGAACGTTATCCGATACACTTGCTGCTAATGAA
The DNA here is from genome assembly GCF_902713425.1 of Acipenser ruthenus. Taxonomy (NCBI): domain Eukaryota; kingdom Metazoa; phylum Chordata; class Actinopteri; order Acipenseriformes; family Acipenseridae; genus Acipenser; species Acipenser ruthenus. The sequence goes on from NC_081190.1 coordinate 57,781,310, forward strand.
ACTGGCAACAATTAATTTCACAGGACAGCTGAGTGTATTATTTTAAATACTAATAAGTGTGAAAGATATATAAATAGAAGTATCATTTTTTCCTTAACATAAAAAATAAATAATACATTTTCTTTGTAGCATTGGTGGTGGGGTTACAATTTTAAAATACAGAAGATGAACTTAAAATGAAGTCTAACCCCAAGTCCAAAAATGCTTGTCTGTAATTACTATGAAAATACATAATTCATTCTCCATACTAAATCAGCTTTAACAGCAGCTGCTGTCAGGGGTGCTTGGCCTTACCTTCATAGAGCTGTGCATACTGTGGGAACCCTGCTGCCCGTAGCCAATCACACGCCTCCTTGGCCTCAATTTCTGAAAGAAAAGAGAAACAAGACAACCTACTGTTACTTATTTGCATGGCAGGAATGCACAGCAAAACATGTGCTATAGCAACCTGCCAACATTTTAGAAAGCAACACATACTGTAGAGATGTTTCTGTTTCTTATTTATTTTTAGCGCTGGCCTGGTATGTTTTCAAATAACTAGATAGTGGTAATACTGCTGTAGTATTTCAGACAAACAAAACTAATAATGAAACAGAATGAGGAACTGATAAGTTGGCAGAAACTGAAGCTTTCTAAAGCAATGGTCAGGTAGCAGTTTAAACAATTGTGGTTTAACTGGCATTCTTAAATCACAGGAGAGATCTGTGTCAGGGAAATCTACTGATAAATGCCTCAAGGGCGTACATTTCAAATACCAACATATTTGGTTTCTTCCATCTTGACCCAAGAATAAAACAGAACATTTTAAGATTAAAGATATGCAATAGAAAAACAAAACAGAACAGTAATCTAATGATCTTAATCCAGTTTTAGATCTATTAGCAATTTGCACATATTTTCTATTAGAATGGCAGAAACCAGCACCAACACTCTGCATGAAGAGCATTAGCTCACTAAATCTTGTAATCCCTTGGCACGTCTAGTCTCTCAAGGTAGAAATGCCTAATAAGGAGCATATTACTCAGTTATTTAACACTAAGCAGTTGGTACTTGGCACTCCTGGAATGAAAGCCATAAGACAGTTCCCTTTTAATAAGTTGTCTGAAACTCAAAGAACCTGCAACTATGAATATATTTACAATAGTAGAAGAAACCATGCATAGTAAGCCAATTGTAGGGCCCTGTGTAAAATCAAGCAAAAAAGTGACTCATTTGCATTCTACCCTGACATCACCAGTTTAACCAAATTCAGCTACACAGTTTTATAGGTTCAAGGCACATGCTGAATATACGAATTTGCTCATCAACACATGGATCAAGTTATCAGATGGGAAGGTAGTCCTATATTCCAATGTCTACCCAGGCATACCTGCAATTATCTCTCCTGATGGAGCAGACTTTGAAACAGGCTCAACCACTAGAGTCTTACCACTGGATGGGTAAACAGTTTTAGTACCTTAGTTCCTATTAGCTTTAATAATAATTTTTAAAAAAAATAGCACCTAGTACCTGAATAACATAACTTGACAGTTTTCTTGTCATAAGAACAGTGATTAAATAAGTTGTATGGGATGTTGGATTTAAAATACAACAAAACAAAAAATAAATAAAATCACATTGTAGATTATGCATGAATATGATCCACACTCTAAACCTCAAAAGCATAACTTAGAAAAAAGTTTGTTTACAGCTGTGAACTTTCCGTTAACATACCAAAAGTTTCTAGGAAGCTGAACTCAAACTGCAGTAAAAGCCACATATACGTAATGACAGAGAGAGATTTGTGTAAAACATCTTTAACTCCAGGATTACAGGGCTGCATGGACTAAACCAATACTGAGGGCAATTTAAAAATTCTACCATTTACTTTATTTTCTATTTTTCTGTTACAAATGTGAAAAAACTAGTCACAACGGCCTTAAATACTCATGTGTTCTTACATTAGAAAGCCAAGAGCACA